>NC_137467.1:37958509-38558509 GCF_964235325.1 Thermobia domestica
GAAGGAATCTGTTCCTTGGACGCTAGATCTATCTCAAATATCTATGACTAGTTATCCGTTATTTTTTCATTTCTATAGAGATAAATGTTGAAAAATCTTGTTAATTTGAAGCACTTCTAATCTGAATAGAAAGCTAAGGAAGAAGACAGAACATATCGTTGGGACGCTAACCCGATCGCAGAAGTGCTGCTCGACAGCTTATACAGTTTTTCTCTATGAAAATCCAATAACAGGATTACTAATCACTTACAAAACAACAGCTGCTACATACCTGTTATTATTTTCGTTTTATAGCGATAAATGTTGAAACCGGAGACGGATAATTTTAACCATGTCCAGTTGGAATTGAATTTCAACGGAAAAAATGAACATACTATTTGAATGCAGAATCGATTACAAGCAACTGCAACGTGATAGATTTTACAACTCTTCCTCTAATAAAATAAGTAATGAAATTGGATGTAATAGTAAATTTGAACTACTTCCGTATTTGAGATGTATACAGTTAAAAAAAATAGTCGTGATATTACGCCAGATTCGACACCAGTTTTGGAATATGTTAATTTTAAACTTTATTAACGAAGCTTCGTATATGGAGGAGGACACTGATCACGTGAGTGCTGCATTCCTGGTGACTGTTTCTTTATATCTGACTTTCGGGACAATCACCCTCCTCCTACGCACTGCTATAACTAAAAGCTAATACGACGATAATTCCGGTCCCGATGCTAGGAGTGAAAATCGGGATTTTCCCGGCTGACCATATACAAGCTTTGGTTTGCTAAAAGAACCTTGAGTGCTTTGCACGAACGCCTGGTCGTCCCTCGGAAGGGCACACACGAAGGCGAGTGGGGTGCATTGTTCTAAAGTAAACACACGTTATACTCTTATGAGTTCTCCCCTTGTACGGATTGAGCTTCGCAAGCTAAATTGCCGTTTGCATACGTGAGAGCCGATTTTTTTTTTTAGTTTATCATCAGTGATTGTACGATATTTGCATACTCCTTCGTGTAAAATATTTTTTCTAATATTGTGCAGAAATCAGTAGTGAAGTGACTAGTACATATGTGTTAGCACCTTAACATTCGTTTCTAATTTCAGTTTTGTGAGACAAACTCTGGCTCCAAATCATTGAAAAGGAAGGAATAATTGTGCCGGCTTGGACGATCGCTTATTACTATCAGCAGAGGACTCCAGCGGATCCTTGGGATTATCCGACGTGGAACGTCTGAGATTGTTATAACTGCAACGCCCCTGAAGGAGTTGACCGCTCGAAGATTATTGTGAGTACGTGAAATCTTAATTTATCAATTGTGCCATACGGCCATCTGTATTAAAAGAAAAAATAAGATAAAGGTGGAAATAAAGAAGTTTGTTTGCATTAATTTTCATCTCTTAGAACTCAACGTGAATGTAATTTATCCTATCTATCTAGTGCTTCTCTAAGTGATGCCGAAATATTACTTCTTTCTTGCTCCAATTGGAGAAATGCCCTTGCGTGTCATGGTCGGTGTCCAGCTATAAGACATACACTGAAACAATTCACCTGGTTTAAGGAGCTACTATTTCTTAGAACGCCAGCCTCCTTAAATGTTAATGGTTAGCTGACTAGGACGAGTAATAAAAAATTGGATTAAAAAGAAATAGGTGAACATTTAAGAATTAATTCTAAAAGTTCCGATTAGTAATGTAGCTAAAAAGAATTATCAAAAGAAAATGCAGAACATGGTGAAAATTAACCATAAAAGGAAAAATTGAAATAATACATTCCGACTATTAAAATTAAGAAAGGTAAAAGAGAATTACACAAAGAAACGATGGAAATTGTTACAGATCATGGATCCTGTAACTTTTATACTAGAAGATTAAACATCAAATTTGACTAACATGTTACTGCATGGTAGACCAAACGCCGAACTAACCTATCGGCCATGGGTTTACGCTCCCTACAATCAACGGCTTCTGGGTCAAATATAATGAAATGCCACATGATCGTTTTTCTGAAGTTTGATTCCACAGATATAAAATAATCAATCTATGTGACTACTCTATCTTTAAATTATATTATATTCAACTTTTCAATTTGGAATTCATGCTAAAATTTGTACATGTTTAAATATTTGGTTCTGTAGCTATATTTTGCACATTTTAAGTTGGTAGCATTGTTATCCTGGATGTGTATATAAAATTGCCTTCTGCCAATTTAGATGACTCACAATGGTACCTGTGTTTCGAGCAGGTGTGTTTCCAAACCTAGTAACTTATTGTGAAATAGCTATCATTTCGCTGCGTTTTTTTTTTTTTTTTTTTTTTTTTTTTTGAAAGAAGAAGGTAAGATGAATATTGTGTAGAAGCTGTACCGTATACTGTATGAATAGTGTATAGAAGCTGTACCGTATAAGAAATGTAAATAGTAGCTACCAACCTTATCTCTCAAGATTTGTGTGTTTCTAAGACTCTTGGAGGCAATGGTTTCATGGTAAATTCAAGGTCTAAACATAATAGTGTCTGGAGGAAGGTAAGATCATTATGTCGTTTCATTAAGTTTCTGGTTTCAAGTTTGTTAAAGTTTGGTTCTGCGCTTAAATACAATTACTATTGATGCGAATACAGTATATACTGGACATTTCTGACTGAGTATATACAAATCATTTCACTCCGTTTGCTTGTTTGGAAATAGTTCCGCAGCTGTGCTAATGATGGCACTAGGAAAGTAGTACCCAAATCATGTGTTTTTCTATCATGATATTATTGCCACCTTGCATACAGTTTTCATATTTCGTGACTTTTCACGTCACACTCAGTTAAAATATAAATTAGTTGATTAACAAATTGTTCATTACCATAAACAAGTTATAAAAATATCATTTAAATTACTTTGACGATTCTCATACTACTTGCATACAAAATAGAAAATATCTATCTTGCAAGTGCTATGTTGCTACTTGCTAGTATCCTATGAGCTTTGAGCTCTCTGCAAGTGCTAATCAAACAAATGTCAAGCATGGAATATTTTGCTGGTAAATTATCAGTATCTTTAATTTCAAAACTGACTTCGAAAAAATCTCAGCCTACCACTTTTTTTCGCCAACTGGTAATACTACTTGAAATGTAAAATTTAACTCTAAATTTTGAAGCTTCACTCGTAAACTGCCTGATTTTATATGGAATAGCTCAGCGTTTACATCTTTAAGTGAAAAAATATGGAACTGTCCAAAAAGGCAGTATGAAGTATGATAAAAGCTATCAATACACGCAAGTACTGACAAAATGGTAGAAAACTCATATCTTGGTGGAATTCAATCGAAAATAGTGTGAAAAAAACACTTTTAAAAATTGAGTAAAGGTTAAATTAAAAAAAAGGGAAATATACGTGGAAACACAAAATACATAGAAAAACAGATACACAAGTAAACTATAAACCATTAGCACCATAACCTTCTCGTCAGTCTTGGCTCCTTGTACTCTCACGTTCCTGCACTTTCGATTGGATCATGGTATATATTCCCCCGTGTAAGACATATAATAAAAGTGGACAATAGTTTTTCTTAAAGCAGTTTATATATTTCTCTCATAAAACCTTGGATTCATAGCCATCATCGTGCTTTCCTAATGTAAACCTGCAATCCAGAATGAAATTCAGCTTAGACAGTATATTTTTCTATGGTACTAAAATATTTTGTTCGAAAGGCGGGATGTACTTAATAATTTCGTATTTACAATTATATTCCTAATCTGGACTGTACAGGGCTAATTTATAAATAAATAAATAAATAACGCTTTCCTGGCATTTTATGAGTACATCTCATTAATCCAAAACGAAATTTGACTTAACATCGTTCTGAAATGAATTTAAATAATAATGATGATGTCAGGCTACAGGAGTTCTATATATAAGAACGAAAAGTCCATTATAAAATACAGTTCTCAAAAGTACTGCCAGAACATTATCTGATAAAATGCTGCTTCCCCATAACAAAAACAGAAACTAACGTTACTCAGAAAACGATTAGCAGTCATAATGACCACTTCCCTTTAGAGGAAAACTAAAAAGAAGAAGCCGACGTTGGGCACATTGTTAAAGGTACTAAGATTCTATTTTGTCAAAAAACACACTTTGCATAGTTATTTTGGAATGATAAATCTATTCTTAATCTTCTATTCCAAAGCTTTTCTTAAATAAAAATACAAAATCCTGCAGGACTTGTATCTTGGGCCATTCTCACTTGCCTAAAATCTAAAAGCAAAGTAACAAAATTTATTTCAATCAAATAATAAGAAATTTCTTGATCTTGAATCACATTCTCTGCAATTAGAAGCAAAATAACTGGCAATAGCTGATAAATTTCGCAATATGTTTCAAATAGAATGGTTGGGAAATTTTTCAAAGTTCGTTCCTGGGTTATTCTTACATTCGTCTATATTCTCGAATAAGATCTCAATTCATTTCACTCGCCTAAAAGAACTGAAACGGTCTCAAATTATACCATCTGCAGAGTAGGAGCCGTTCTGATCAAGTTTGAAACAAGTTTAATGCTACGATCAAAATTTCTTTCATTGTTTGTCAGTACGGACGTTAATACTTCCTTCTTCATTTGAAAAAAAAAAACTGACGAGTTACTTGGCTCTTATACTAGGAGTAGCAGTGTGTCAAATATATACCTCTACGATAGGCTCAGAGCAACACAAAAAAAAAATCGAATTGGAAAGCGCTTGAAATAGAACGAGCTGAAAATTTCTTTGTAGTTTCCAGCTTAAGATATTCTTACAAATTTCTAAATTGTAGAAATCACACTCCTAATTTGTTACAGTTAACTACTAAAAATGAAAATCAAAATAAATAAATTATTTATTCCGTAAAGGTGGTTGTAGAATAGCTCAAAAGTAAAAGGTACAAATCTGAAACAAGGAAATTCGAAGTCAGGAAAATATTTCCAATCCTTTTTCTTGAAATATTATCAAACTTGTGGTTAGTAATAATACTTTTTCCGCTTCTCAACACAAATGACATAATTTGAAATTGTCTTATCCGTAATAACTGAGGGAAACACATTTGTTGCTATATGATACAATATAAAACATACAATTATGTCTGTAGATAACAGAAAATAAAATCATCCATTTCTTCTATTTTTATACCTACTCTAAATTTTGACCTCTCATTTACGCGCTCTGAGGGACTAAGTTGGAGTTCTTTTACTTCAAATCACATTATCGCTACCCGATGAATGAAATAATTAGTTATCATTTTCTACAATCTAGGAAGGGATAATAATATCCTAGGTAAGAGCTATACATTTATACCCAATCGTTTTATTTGTGACATGTTTAGAATTTGGATCTATTAATGGCGTGCGTTCTGCTTTTTACCATAGAGGTTATAATTTGAAATCACACCATTTAAAAGACAATGAAATGACTAAAATTTTCGAGGGCCTTACAGAAAGAATAGGCCTAGATATGAATCAAACAATTTCTTACTTTCTTATTTGAGACCCTGAATATTCCAGGGTTATCTTCCTGATCTATAAAATTCCAGGAAGGTATTTATTTCCATTTCTTTACTTTATCCTGCAAATTATAAGAACAATATGACTAATAACTTTATATTAATATATTATGACTTACTTCTAGTTTTTAAAGAATTAGCTCGATAAAAAATCTAAAATTATTTGACTACTTTATATAACTAATAATATGATTTTCTTAAGTTCCATTTCCATTTGAACTAAAAGGTAGGGTAATTGTTTAGTATAGGGGCCAAAAACTAGCAAAACGTAGGACAATTTACGGAACAAAAGAGTTGATAGTGATGTTGAAGTACTCAAGAAAGTATCGAACACAATTTTTTAGGGCGGTAGGGAATTTGCACAAACCGTAAGTGTAAGAGGAAATGATTTATGTGAGAAAAGGAAATGAATTGCTGGTAACGAAGATAGAAAACAAAGAGCCCTGCGGGGCTCTATCCCGACTTCACTCGCTAAAGCTCGCTCGGCAATGCCGTCTGAATTTAATGTTGGTAACGTAATTTAACATATGAAGCCATAAAACAACCGTATCAGAATAGAATATCGCGAAAAGTAGGCGCATATGATGGTCCACCAAAGATAAACAATAGCCAAAATAGCAAAGTACTAATTTACAAATGATGAAAAGGAAACATTTTGTAAAATAATGTAGAATTACGTAGAAATAGATATATAGCACTAATAATAAACCCTGAAAAAATGTTAGTAATAGACGTCGGTCTGTCTCCTGTCTCTGGCTTGAATTTTTGAAGAGGTATTCGGACTTCACTTACATGTGAATTAAAGCATGACATTTCGAGAAATGGGCAGAAAGAAATGTCGTGTGGCAATATTACATGCAAAATTATAAAGATAAGAATTTTTCTTGCAAATATTGTGAACATACATATTTATGCCTAAATGTTGACAAAATTGTGGGACATGTGTCTTGTGGCAGTTACCCAACCTAATTTGTTTATAACATGTAAAATTTAATATGTTTATATCAGTAGTAGAGTCAAGTATAGAATAACCATTTACATGTAAATTTAAACTTTTTAGTGGTTTAAAAGTACGTGGACTTACTATACCTTTTTTGAAACACATTTTCTTTCGTAGAACATATTATAAATAAATATCCATTTATGCGTACTCTCTAAATTTAATAAAATAACATAACATCCTTAAGAATATACATTTTAAAGACTCCTCTGGGGACAACTGTAATAATATACTGTGATATAAAAACGATTTTAACTTTGAACTGATATATAGAAATAGAATGCATTTTCATTTGTGATTGTTCATAAATTCAAAGAAAATTCCCATTTTTGGGAATCTTCCCGGGTATTTGTCCATCACTAGTCTTGTCATAGGACAGTTTGTGCATTTGGATAAAGCCTTCGCCGTTGTTCGAATTGCTAGCGTGTGCCATTGGTGCACGTGGTCTAGAGTTCGATTCCCGACGTAAAAGTGCTGAAAATTAATTTTACAATCTGTTACATTAATTAATTACCCGTCATCAGCGCAGAAGTTAGAGGGAAAAAAGAGACAAAATCTATTATGCCAATAGTTTCGAGTAGCATGTTCTTAATTATATCATATTTTAGTTAGATTCTGAATTGCAAAATAAATTAATATCAGTATAACATATGTATTGTAGGAGAGCTGTAAAGTGGTACAATTTTATTTTTATTGGAGACACGGTGGCTCAGTGGTAAAGCTCTGCTAGTTCGTTTAGCTTCCGTCAATCGGGTTTTCTAGTTCAAGAACAAAAACGTGTACCTGGGTTTTTGGGGTATTCTGACGTTTCCTCCCACTTTTTCACTCTACCGTTCATTCATTGCTGTCATCACCGTCTGCCTTGGTGCATAATTAAGTAACATTAAAGTAAAAGTAATAAAAACTAGAACACCTTCTTCTTAATATATAAAATGATTAGCCCGCTGGCCAGATTCGGGCTTACAAAGCATATATCACATCTGGCCAGAGTAGTAAATTTCTAAATATACAACCATATTTCTCGGGATGAGCTTTGTAAATATGCTTTACAATGATATTAATTGGACAGTTCTTTCTTGAGAACTTTCAAAGCACAACTGCACAATTAAACCTCTAATTGGTGTAAATAAAAATACAATTTTCAACAATACAATACAATACAAAAAATACAACTTTCTTTGTAGTTTCCAGCTAAAGATATTCTTACAAATTTCTAAATTCTAGAAGCACAAACTCCTAATTTGTTACAGTTAACTACTAAAAATGAAAATAAATAAGTTATTTATTCCGTAAAGTTGGTTGTAGAATAGCTGCAAATAAAAGGTACAAATCCGAAACAAGTCGGGAAAATATTTTAAAGCCATATTCTTGAAACATTATCAAACTTGTGGTTCATAATAATAGTTTTTCCGCTTCTCAACACAAAGGACATAATTTGAAATTGTCTTATCCGTAATAACTGGGAGAAACACATTTGTTGTTATATGATACAATATAAAACATACAATTATGTCCGTAGATAAAAGAAACTAAAATTATCCAATTCTTCTATTTTTTTACCTACTCTAAATTTTGACTTCTCATTTACGCGCTCTGAGGAACTAAGGTGGAGGTGTTTCAATTCAAATCACGTTATCGCTATCCGATGAGTGAAATAATTAGTTATCATTTTCTACAATCTAGGAAGGGATAATAATATCCTAGGTATGAGCTATACAATTATACCCAATCGTTTAATTTGTAACATGTTTACAATTTGAAACTATTAATGGCGTCCGTTCTGCTTTTCATTATAGGGTTTATAATTTGAAATCACACCATTTAAAAGACAAGTGAAATGACTAAAATTTTCGAGGGCCTTACAGAAAGAATGGGCCTAGATATGGATCACAAATAATTTCTTACTTTTTTTATTTATTTGAGACGTGTTTCCAAACTGTAGTGTTTATTGATGTCATTTTCGATTTCGAGCGTTGAATGTTTTAAAGATTATTATAAATATTTTTATACATAACTGGAATCATTATGTATTGTCCACGATTAGTCAATAGTCCACGGTTATGATTATTAATATATATTTTTTGGTATATCTTTTTCATGTTATGTTAAACAAATCATACACATTGCAAATTTTTTCCGCAATATTAGGTAAAAATTCATATTATAGTACTGTACAAACTTGTATTTTACCATGCGCCAGGCGAAGTAGCACTAGGTTCAGGCAAAAAATGTGCATACAAAAAATTTTGAAATAAGAAACTGATAAGAATAAATAAGAAAGCAACAATCTTGCGATTTTTGTATTTTACCATGCGCCAGGCGAAGTAGCACTAGGTTCAGGCAAAAAATGTGCATACAAAAAATTTTGAAATAAGAAACTGATAAGAATAAATAAGAAAGCAACAATCTTGCGATTTTAATGTCTTTTCCGGTACATTTCTAATTCCTTATCATAATCATAATAATAACTATTATTTTAAAAATTAAACAAAATAAATACCAATGAGAAGCACCTACTGCGCAAGAAGACTATGGATTCGACAGTGATAGCGGCCCTATTTGATCATTTTCTCATCTCTACTCTTCCTAATATTTTGGGGTCTTTCACGTCTATAGTACCCTACTCCATAATGTTAGTTATAAGTGTGTAATAACTAGCTCTTATATATTAGTATACGAATCGAGCTTCATTCTCCTAACGTGATGACAGGGAAAGATAAAGAGTAAGTTAATAACATCTTTAACACTTCCTTTTCCCAAGTTAAGGTAAACCAAATAATGATATATAACCTACCGTTTAATCAAAACTATGATGTCTTGCATAAAACTACTTTGAAGTACCATAAGACGGGGTTACTTTGCACAAAATTTGAAAAGAGATTCACAGTACTCTGTCGGTAAAACCATGAACAATAGAGAGGAAGTTTCAATTGCCACCGTAAGATAGAACATGTAACTGTATTTCGGCTATAATGTTTGCGGTTAATTCAGTTCAAATTACCGGGAAAGTTTGTTCTAGTAGAGGTAAAGGCTGCAAAGTCACTAAAAAGGATGATAGAATTTAACAGATATCATCTATAAGAATTTCCGTCGAAGTTAAATTTGTTCCGTAGAATACTACCCTGTATAATGGGACTTCGATGCAGTAGTTGAAATTGAAATGCGAAACGTTATAAAGTCATAAAAAACATAAAACTGGGAGAAGGCATTTAAGCCTTTACTAGGTGTTAATTTGCATCAGTGCAAAATACCGCTTAGACAGGAAATTATTACCACTGGATCCTTCCTGTGTTTTAAATTAAGGTAAATTTCCTATTTAGGTAGATGCTGGAACGGATTGCTTGTTAGAAAACAAATAATGAACAGTGGCAGATCCAGAAAAGTAGTATGAGAGGCGCTTCATTTAAACATACTTTTAAAATAATCACTAGACTTTTGGGGACTGGGCTTGCAGCTTATACACGTACGAATCACTAGGAATAGATTTTTAGGCAAATCTTTACTTTGACTCAAACAGTGACTGCAACGATTTATCTGATCCTGTGTCGGAAGCAGTTTAGGAATGATTCCGAAAATGCTCCAGTTTGCTCCCGGAACCGGATCAGCTGAATCGGTTAGTTACTGTCCGAGTCAAAATAATGTACAATGTTAAGAATTATATTATATAGACAAGGGCCAAAATGTTACTAAACACCATTTTTAATCAATTCAGGTGAAGTGGTGACTATCAATATTGATATCTATATGGGGACTACCACCCCACCCACACCCTACTCAAGCACCATAAAAACATCCAAAAAAATAATATTTAGTCAAACCACTACTATAAAGCTAACGTAAGAAGGACAAAAATTAAAAAAAAACACTCATGACTAATTATAAATCAGTGAAGGATCACAAGGAAAAATAAATTACATTTCACCAAGATAATGGAACAACCAAAGTAAGTACTGATACCGATACCATCATTATAATATCAATGTTAATAAAATGCATGCAGTTTAGTGTAGAGTATAAAATGTTTGGTAAGAGTGCACTTTATGCCGAACATTCATTGGAACCGATTCAGCTGAACCGATTCCTCGGAACCTTCATAGATCTGTTCCCAAAAATAATTCCATGAATCGAAGCAATCGAAAAGTAAATTCTGCAGAAGTTTTGCAGACCACCTAATAAGCAATCGTAATCTAACTTCACCAGCAAACTAAGATATATCATAACAATGATTATATATTACGATTGCTAACCAAATGATCTACCACACTCATTAAGAATTTACTCTTCAATTACTAAGTACAAGGGCAATATCTTTGAGAACTGACTCTAAAGTCTTCCGAGAAATCAATTCAGGTAAAACGGTGACTATCAATTTTGAGATCTAAATGGGGGGCTACTCGTAAAGAAACTTAAGAACTCGTAAAGAAAACATCGAAAACCACAATAAATAATAAAACCACTACTATAAATCTAACGTAATACAGAAAAACTAACAGCAAAAAAATAATGTAACACTCACCACCAATTATAAATCAATGCAGCATGACGAAAAAAAAAACACGTACCCCTTCCAACAATCAGTAATAATCAGGATTTGTACACGCTTAGAAATAATTTTTAAAAGAGAATCAGCACTGCGAGAGTTCTCACTACACTCACTCAAAAATATCTCATTAGTTTCACGGCATATATCACCGACTATCCACCTTTGCCTACAGCGCATTTGACCGACAGTAAATTTGCGTGTACCGAACAAACTCTCTTCAATGTTAAATCAATCCACACAATATTCCGAAACGATACGAATTCACTTCAGTATCACAAACATGTTTAAGCAAAAAAATAAATAAATAAATAAATAAATAAATAAATAATAATAATAATAACTAATATCAGAACAATCAAACTCGCAAAACGGTCTGTTCAAATCCTGGACAATATTACAAGAACGAACCGACATCGAAATTAACTTCAGTTGGCACATTTCACTACCTTCTTTTTCCTTCACCAAAGTAACACATGTTCGACTACCAAATTCAAACATACAGCATGATCACACATTAGTACATAACAACCAATCAGCGACGTCAACACAACCAACCAATCACAGCACAAGAGACTATATCACTAACACCGATCGCTAAAACACCAAAACAACATTCTCAACAAAAGGAATAAAAACGATTCCGTACCTGTTCCAGTGACTGTGATTCTGTTTCTCCAATACCACTTTCGGTGACAAAATCACTTGTTCGGCATAAACTGCACTCTAACCAAATGTTTAAATACTGAATGAAAACATTGCAAAGTAATACTTTTTTGTATGTTGTTGAAAGGAACCCCACGTATGAAACGTTTCACATTTCAGTTTCAAGAATTGCATCAAAGTCCAATTAAACGCACTAGTATCCTACGAAAATCACTTAACTTTGACGGAAATTCTTTTAAATTTAGGCTGTTTTTACAGTAACTGCTTTTCATACCACTACAACAAACCCTCCTGGTAATTAGAACTGATGCTAACCCCAACAAAATAGCCAAAATCTTACAGCATAGTTGAAACTTCCTGTTTACAGTTCATGGTTGTACCGACAGAGGACTATGAAACTCTTTTCATATTTCGTGCAAACTAACAACCAATGTGCAAATTAACCCTGTGTTACGGTATCTAGTAAGCACTGTAAACGAAATGGAGTATCAAAATTCAATGTGTCAAATCATGACACGGGACTAGAAAAATGTTTGGGAATGAAGGAATACATATAATTAAGAAATTACGTCCCTAATGTATTGTGGTACTTCGGAACACAAATATGCAAGCAAAGAAAGCATTTCAGAATGTTACCTATAAAAAACTTAGGAACGTTCAAGTACACATTCAACACGCAAGACATGTAAGTTTATCCTAAATACAGTATTTTGCGCTATCCTCGTTTACCAACATTCTGCGTAATGCATTAATCTGCATAGCAATCTTCTATTTACTGGCCATCTAGCGCATGCTCGTTATAGTTGTTTGTACAATAATTCATACATCATGTACGTTTACTAAGCCACTAAAGTGATCCTATATTGAGAAATGGAGGTCCATACCCTAGAAATGATTGCTGAGAATATAAAAAGTCGACTTCCTTTAAAGAAATTAGTGCAGCTATGAAATGGATTTGTGTATGGACCTCTACAATTAATGAACATCCATTGTGGTAAAATTATTCTTTATTTTGTATTTTGCTAATGTCGTTCTAAGCCCTCCGGAGAAATTAGGCTAGATCCATTTGAGCTAAATCCTGAGTAAAATTACAAACGTTCATAGTTTTTTTTTTCAATATAATACATTCCACGTTTAATTTGGAAAATTTTAGGATGAATATCATTCTCGCGATTTCTTATTTTACAAAAGTTTCTATATAAATAAAACAATATCGTCGACCACCTATATTTTAAATATGTGCAACAATTAGTGAGTAATGTGTAATCAATAACAAAAGAATCATTTTTTTTTATGAAGATATAAACTACATAAGATTTGTATGAGTAGTAGTTTATATCTTGAAAAAAAATATAATCCTTTATATCTTGACAAAAAATCGATTTCTTGTTATTATTTGGTATACAGATAGTGTACCGTATGTGTGCCACGCCATTTCCAAATTGTAGATTTATTAACTTACGTTCGAGATATCTCCCATTCCTAATTACTTCTTGCGAAGCATTTCTTTTAACCGATTTTCCAAACCCATGTAACCGTATTATCAATCTGAACCAATTAGTATATGAAAAATTGAACATTACCTTTCCGGCCGAACTGAATTTAAATTTTTTGTGGTTAATTGTTGGGAGTCATTAGAGTACGACGCGCAAGTCTCCTGAACCACTATTTTTCTTAGCGTTTCTAAATTACTTTCCAATGCAGGATCTGATTCTGCAAATTCTGATTTCAGCATATCAACGGTCACTTTCACATCCAAAGCTGTACCCTTGTCCATTGTTTGCTCTCCTTCCGTTGTACATAATATTAACTCTTTGTTGTCAGTCATCAGTTCGTATGTCCACCCTTTCCCTTCGAGTGGATCTTCCTGAGGTAAGTCATAAACAATTTCTTCTTTACACATCAATTCCAACTTAAGAGACGCCTCACCAGCCATTGTGAATTCAAATGATATAAGAATTTAACACTGTTCTTATACTTCCCTTATATTGTTTGCCAGTGTTTTAATGAAATGATTTACGAGAACTTTCAGAAAAGTAACTTTATTTTTCCAATCTTCTGCGGTTGCGTATTTCTTTCGTAAAGTGATTCAAGGTTCATAGAATGAATAAAGCTGGGTTATATCGGTAAAGGGACGCTGATTGGCTGGTGAAATGACGTCACTGCAGGAGCAGCTAGGATGGCGAGAAAGTGTAGAGAAGCAGACACGCGAAGCGCACAGCCACAAGCAAGACAAGACAATGTTTGCACAGGAAATAAACATTAATAAAAAATTTTAAATAATAAACCTACGTGCCTTTTTCTGCTTAGTTGTTTGTTGTAGGCCTCACTGTGGCTGAGGCATGCCTAGTCGAGATTTTATTTTATGGGCATTTTTTGGTTTTAGAATTTTATTTCTATTATTCATGTATTTTATGCGAATGAACGACCTAGTTCTTACATATATCTTAACTAAATGTTCATTCATATCAGGATACTTTTCACTTATTTTCGCGGTTCTCTTTTTACAATGTTTTTTTCACCGGACATAGTGCTGGTACAATAATGTCATTGAAAATAAGTTCAAAACCTTTCATTTTTGACATCCATTCCTGGAACGAGGAGACCACCACGCGACAGAAACTCGATCCAAACTTCAGACGCTGTTGTTGATTTACGGTTTAACGTCCCGTTCAGCAGCGAGGCTATATGAGACATGGACCTACTGATTAACGTGGAATCCGAACCACCTGAGCTCCCGCGGGGAATCGAACCCGACTCTCCCACGCTAACCGCTTAGCCACGGAGGAGCTCCCTTCAGATGGTGTACCGGGTATGGAAGAAAGTACATCTCTAGATAGTGTACCCATTGATGTGTCGTATTTTCTTCCTTGATGAGCGATGTATCCAGCAAGAAATCGAAACCCTTCCACTGAGCAATCTTTCTGTTGTTCAATAGCCGGCGATTCGGTAGGTGTTCTGTCATCTGATACAAAGATATTTTCGATTTCGGTTTCGCCTTCAATCATTGACAAGGGTTGTGTCATATCTGGTACAATTCCTTCTAATAATTTCGATGTCAAGAAATCTCCATAATCTTCTTGCGCAATACGAACTTCATTTGAAAGAGGGATTTCATTTATATTTTTCCCCATAAGCAAAAGCCGCAAACGGTGTTTAAATTCGATTGGTGTCAGATGGTCATAGCCCATGTAACCAAAATGGCTGGGCCAACGTTAAAATATGGTTGCATTGATCTTTTGTGACAAAAGCAACGTTGGTCCAGTGTTCTTTAGGCGGTAACTAGCAACCAACCAAGTCCCAGTGTTGGCTGTAAAAAAACGGTTTTTTTTCTGTGAAGTTTTTTTCAATAAAAAACATCGTTTTTTTTAATGTTTTTTTCAAATGTCTGTTTTTTTCTGGCAACTATTATTTATTGATTTATGTTGCAGATTATTGAAATAATCAGCAGAACTTGAGTCGAAGCCCTCGTAACTTACATGTCGTTTGTTTCCTTGTACCTATACGAGCAAAATTGTGTGATTATTCCATTCGGACCCAGGTCATTTTTGGCGTTTTCCTACCTTGTCAGTTAGTGACTTATTGCTCAAAAACCATTCATTCGATTAATATGGTTAAGGCCTTGCTTTTTAGAAAATGGACGTGTCTATCTTTTGGTGTAAGTTGCATTGCAGTGTTGCAAATGGGTGGGAAATTATTGAGGGAAATGTAGGGGTGAAAATTTACAAAAACATCCCTAACCGAATATCATTTTTTTTGTATCTAACACCACTGCTGCTATATGGATTCAAGTCACCTAAAAAAATCTTTGGTGTCTTGACAAGATACAGTGAAATCCTGAAGTCGCTGGCTTCCATTCAAAGAGAGTAAGAAAAATTCTCTGTCGTCATACACAAGAAATTTTGACACTTTTTACGCCTCAGAAGCAAAAATCAACAGATGTGCCGGGGCTACAGCTTCTCTAATTATCCTATTGAAACTCTTTATGGTGCGTTCTGTAGGGCAAAGAGGAAGCTTTCAGATAGTGGTACGTTTGTTTCAATGTAGCCAGCAAGAGGGAAATAATAGAGGGGAAAAGGGAAATTTTCCGATTTTTTAACCTAAAATCAGGAATTAATTGTTTTGGCTGGAAAAACTGCTATCAGACAGACAAAAACTATCTGAAAATAAACTTTCGTACTCCAAAAATATATCCTACAAGTATCATGTCGATATCTAACAAAGTAAGCATGAAATTAAAAAAAATATCTCATTCTACCTCAGAAATTCACCATTTCCAGAACAGGGTTTATTATAAACCTCAACTGTACTTCCCCTAATTATTCTAGTGAAACTTTTTATGGTGCGCTGTGTAGGCTAAGGACGAGGCTTTTGGACACTGGTACGTTTGTTTGAGTGTAGCCAACAAGAGGGAAATAATAGAAACTAAAAAGGGATTTTTTCCTAAATTTGCCCCTAAAATCTGGAATTAAAATTTTCTGTAACTGGCAACACTGCTATCAGACACACACAAACTATCTTAAAATAAGCTTTGGTATCCCTCTAATATATCCTACAAGTATTGTCACGATATCTAATAAAGTAAACATGTCAATAAAAAATATCTCATTCTACCTTTAAAAAATCACAGTTATCTTTCCAATTAGAGAACAAGGTCTACTGTAAACCTCAACTGTACTTCTCCTAAATAGCCTATTGAAGCATTCTATAGCGCGTTGTGTAGAGCAATTACGAGACTTCCAGATACTGGTACATTTGTTCCAATGTAGCCAACAAAGAGGAAATAATAGAGACAAAACAGATAATTTTCCCAAAATTTCCTCCTAAAATCTGGAATGAAAATTTTCTATAGCTGGCAACAGTGCTACCAGACAGGCGGAAACTATCTTAAATTAAACATTGGTACACCACTAATGTATCCTACAAGTATTATGACGATATTTAAGGAACAAAACTTCTAATTACCAAAAATATATTACGGTAAACAGAAAAGTCGGGAAAAGCTACAAAAATCAAAGGTTTGAACCTAAATACGAATTTTTCGTGCGCCCCCTAATTACCCCATTGTAACGATCTGTAGTTGCGTTTGTTAAGTAACGACAAATGTTCGATTGGCGTAAGTTGACTTGCACTCCGACTTATAGGTACGGATTTATAAACAAAAATTTTGTATGTTTTGCCGAAATTTAGGGAAATTTTAATTTTCCTAATTGACAACACTGCGCAGGTTCGTCCAATTGATGTCAACAGTTAGGTATCTATTCGAGGTATCTACTTGGCAAGTCTTAATTAGGTCTTTCTACAACGAAGGAAGCTACAGGGAAAAAACAGTAAAAGAAATTAGAAATTCGAAAATTCTCGAATTTGTGACTAGGGTGAAATTTGAAAAGGAAATTCGACACCAGAAGAAAAAGAAATTAATATGATAAACTATGGTCCAACCATATTTGGCAAAGAATAATATCCCGATATCTTAATTATGTCCACTCAGGAGCGGATTGAAAAAGTGACACACCCGTGTGCGCCACTTTGGGCACCTGGGCTACCGAGTATACATTTGATTACTTTCTTTTTTTTTTTACTACTAACCCGTGTTGTTGTTGTAGTTATAGTCTCGACTAATAATAATATCGTTGTTGTAAACAATAACTTTATAAGGAAAAGTTTCTCTATTTTTTACATCTTAATTCCAACACTATTGGTGAGAAATGCAGAGTGTTTCAAAATGAATATCGGGGTTTTAAGTCTTCGTAGTACTTATTACATTTTACGTACAATTATAAGCAATGCATCAAGTAAAAGTGTACCTTAAACAGTCTTTGCTACAAGTGTTCGATGTGAGATTCATTCGTCACACGGCACACATCTAGTCGATAGGCGAGAAAGGCCCATAAACTTTCCGCCATATGGCATAAAACACATTCAATTTAGGGGAGTCTCGTTTCAACTGTACCATCTCCTGAGGATTTGCATACGGTCAAATGCAAACATTATGAGTGCTCACATTAGCACTTAGGTGAAATGTCGATTAGTCACTGAAGACGACACGATCTAGGAAATCTTCATTGTTATGCAGCAATATTTCACTTGCGAAATTGGCACGTAAACTGTAGTTTGTACGCTTTAGACCTGTAGCAACTACAGACGATAAAGACGTAGTTGCAAGCGTCTCCTTCATATTCTTCACACAGACGGTTGCACTGTACAGATTTAGTCTTTATTAAAACACAAAAAGCTTTCTGCTCTCTAGTATCCATCTTTGCTACTTGCTCTTTCTAACGGTAGACAGAAGAAACAATGCATGTACATGCGTGAGTACAAAACTGTTTGAGTTGCTCTTTCATTTGATATAATATTTATAATTGTAAGTTAATTGTAATAGATACTACAAAGTTTCAAAACCCTAATATTAATTTTGAAACAGCCTGCATTGCTTAAAATTGTGTCATCCTATGTTCATGTCTTGTATATACATATCATCAGGGCCGGCCCTAGGCAATTTGTCGTCCGTGCACTGGCATAATTTGCCGCCTCCTCCTTTCTCCAGAAAGAACAAATATTAAAAGTCATGATTTTAAGTATGCTACTCCAGCATGAACAACGAAGGGAAGGGTAAGTGCAGTTGCACTCAGAAAGGCTTAAATACTTACTAAAAATGCAATCCCGTTGTGTCTGTTTTTTTCTTTAAATATTAATCTATTATGTTAGTGAAAGATAGAGCAAACACACCTGCAGAGGAAAGATGGCAGTGGTGCCCACCCCCCTTATGTCCATGACGCACCCCCCCTCCCCCCGAGTTGTTTATCCATAGGTGTTTTTCCATGAAAGAAAAATCTTTTCGATTAATTTTTACACCTCCAAACATATTTATATAGATTTTTACCCCCCCAAATATTTCAACGACGCAGTTTGCGTCATAGCCCCCCTTTGTAGGCACCCCTGAAGATGGTAATCCTTTTTGTAGAATTCAATATCGAGCTTCAATATCGATGTATCAATTTGTAATTCCAGTGCAACTAGCTCTTTTATCTTTAGTTTTTTTTTATTTTTCTTCTACATCTGTTTAATTAAAAAAAACTTGTTTCTATCTTCAATGATATGGAACTTGATTCTGACAAAATCAAGACTAGTTGTCATATCAAAACTGTGATAACTTACTAAAGGGAACAGATATTCGCTACTATTCGAGAATTGCATTCTTGCATTTGACAACAATCAAGCAATTTGTGCTCGGATTTATTCGACCATTTGCTTTAGCATTGTCCATGTGACCTTAAACTAATGCAACCTAAACATAATTTATGAAGGTAGTATTCAAATAGGTCAGCTTTGTAAGTGTAACTACCATCATCATGAAGTATGTTTCCAACAAGAAATATTTAATTTAAATGGCAGACAGATTTTGCCGGATTACTATAACAGATTTTGCCGGACCCTCCAAACTTGCCGCTCCATGCCAATGCACGTGTTGTATATATGGTAGAGTCGGCTCTGTATGTCACATATATATCTGTATATCACATATAGTCGACAAATAATTTATATATGATATTTAGAAAAATACTATTAGGCAAATTAGTATTAGTTTTTACCTTTAGACAAGTTATTTGACTTTTATACTGTTCGTGACATTATTTTCATACTTATTAAAGGCCTATTTTCACGAAAAAACAAAATTTCATTTCTACTTTTATTTCTTAGTTGATATTGATGAAACCTGTTGAAACCCGAATTGTTAATAGGTATGGTATTCATGTAAATTGTAAAATATTTGTAGCGTATCAGTATCTAGCGTTTAATTTATGTTGCATTTTACGGTGATTACATCTACATAAAAATATTTCATACTTAAAAAGACGTAAGATGCATTACAAATGACTATTTAAAAAAAAAACGAAATTTAGAAAAAAAAACGAGAGCCAATGTTTTTTTTAAAAAAACATACATTTCTGAAAAATACGAACGGTTTTTTTTTCTATTTACAACACTAGTTGGCCCAACATCATTTTACGTTGCAATAATAGTTGAATTCAACCAACCTTTTTCCAACAGTGGGCCATTGTTGATTTTAGGTATATATATATATATATATATATATATATATATATATATATATATATATATATATTTCATTTTCATTTTATTTATCCTCCATTCTGTACAAACTTGGAAATAATTTTCCGATAGTACATGGGATTCGTCATGGTTAATTGATGCAGTACATATATTTTAGGCACATTTGTTAAACATAATTCATACTTTTATACATTACAGTAATTTGAAATATCATTATACAAATACTACAGCATACCTTATACATAAATTAACCTATCTTGTTACTTTGCTACTACTATTTACATTGTGACTATTTAATTGATTATATTCATCTATTGTATAGAAGCAATGTGACAATAGGTATTCTTTTAATTTTCTTTTGAATGTAACATTAGACTTGATTACCTTTAATTTGTTTGGTAACTTATTGTATAGCATAATACCAGCATATTTTACTCCCTTTTCGTACATTGCTGTTCTATGGTTTGGTGGATGAAAATTAGTCTTATTTCTTGTGTTGTATCCATGCATGTCACCGTTTGTTATGTACTCATTTATGTTGGATCTTACAAATTCTATTAAGCAATATATATACAAACATGGTAAAGGTAGTATAGCTAGTTCTTTAAAATATTTCCTACAGGACTCTCGGGGTCCTACACCAGCTAGGATTCGTACAACTCTTTTTTGAAGAACAAAAATATATCTACTTTTTACAGTATTTCCCCAAAATATTAATCCATATCTTAATATAGATTCAAATGAGCAGTAATATAATATTTTTGCTGTATTTCGGTTTATACTATTTTTGATGGTTTGTACGGCAAAACACATTTTTCTTAACCTATTCGAAATTTTTCTATATGATAATCCCATTTTAAATCTGCTGATATATGTACACCTAAAAATTTTACAAAACTAACTTGTTTTATTTCGTTTTCTCCAATTTTATACTTCCTTTATCTAGATTGTTGTTTGTTAATTTAAAACTTATTGACAAGGTTTTTTCTGAATTTACTATTAACTTATTATGATCAAACCAGTTCGTTAGCTGTTTTACGGTGTTTTCTATGTTAGTATTTAATCATTGTTGGTTTTCGCCTGTTATTGCTACACTTGTGTCATCCGCGAATAATGTGGCTTTTGCAAAGTTTAAATTATACGGGAGATCGTTTATATATATCAAAAACAGTAATGGCCCAAGAATTGATCCTTGTGGTACGCCGCATTTTATTTTATTCATTGTAGATGTGAAAGTAGTTAATTTTGAATTTCTCCCATCTACTCTAGTTATTTCTACCACCTGCATTCTATCTGTCAAATATGAACGAAACCAGTTTCTTATTACTCCTCTTATTCCACATTTCTCTATTTTATATAAAAGTTCTCTATGAGGCACTAAGTCAAACGCTTTTGTAAGGTCTAAAAACAATCCTATGCACTTATTTCTTTTATCTAGTAGTTCGCTTACGTAATTCAGATATTGATAAATAGCGGTTTCCGTTGATTTTCCTTGAATAAATCCATGTTGATATTTAGAAATTGTTTCAGTACTTTGTAAATACAGTGAAACCTGTTTGTTCATTGCTAATTCTAATATTTTCGCAAATGTTGTAATAAGAGAAATTGGTCTATAGTTACTGATATCCATTTTATCTCCCTTTTTATAAATTGGTTTGACTTTGGTAACTTTTAATTTATCAGGAAATACTCCTGTTTGGAAAGAAAGGTTTATTAAATAGCATAAAGCTTCAGCTAGAGAACTGTTTACAACTTTTTTGATAAGCGCAGGAGGTACTTCATCAATGCCTGCTGACCATTTATTTTTCATTTGATTGATAATTTTTATTACGTCGGCCACATTTACAGGATATATATACATTGAATTTAGATTATTTCTTATGTTAACTTTCTCAAATTGGTTGCTATTTTTGTGTTTGTCATATATTCTACTTAAATTTGTGTAATAAGAATTGAATGTGTCTGAAATCATTTGTGGGTTATGAATTACTTCATCATTGCGTTTTATTTCAGTAATATTTTCTCTTGTTTCATTTATTTTTAGTTCATATTTACTAATGACCACAACGCTTTGGTCTTATTAGACGAATGCTGTACTATAGTTTCGTTATGCATTTGTTTTGCTGCTATAATTACACGTTTATATATATATTTATATTTCTTGTAATATTTTTCGAATGCTTCAGTAGTATTTCCTTCCTTCCTTAACAAGTTTAGTGTTTTCATTTTTTGACTGGAAATTTTAATACCCTGAGTACACCATTGTTTGGAAGCTTTTGTTCGTAAAGTAACACTCTTTTTGGGAAAAGCTACATTGAAATAGTAATTAAAGTTATCAAGAAAAACGCTCCAGGCTTCATTTACGTCATTGTGCAAAAATACTTCTTCCCAATTTTCATCTTTAATTAGCATTTTAAAGTGCATAATATTATTTGTATTGAAATTCCGCCGATATGCGTGTATTTTTTCTTGTTCTCGTTTTAAAGACGTACTTTTATTTATTGGTACATTAATAGTGAAGAGTTGACCGAGATGGTCAGAAAACCCAGTGTTTACTACCCTAGCATGACTATTTAATATTAAGTTATTTATCAGAAGTTGATCTATTGCTGTTTTGCTATTTTCGGTTATTGTAGTAGGTGTTCGTACGATTGCTTTCAAGCCATATGTTTCTAACATAGCATTAAATTTAAAATCAATATTTTCAGTTTTCAAAAAATCAACATTTATATCCCCTATTACTGCTACGTTTTTTCTTCTTTCTTGGTAATATCTAACAATTGTTTCCAGTTTGTTTGTGAATAAGTCTAAGTTACCGTCAGGTGTTCTATATACACATACTATAGCTAAATTTAATTGCAATAATTCTACTATGCTACTTTCAAAATGTTTATCTACATTAAAATTTTCAAATTTCGTATTTTTGTTTTCTTCCAAGCCTGCTTTAACCAATATGCACGACCCCCCTCTGTTCATGTGACATCTACATGAATTTGCTAGTAATTTGAAACCTTCTACATGTAGGTACTCTATTTCATTTACCTTGTGCCAGTGTTCAGTTAACCATATAATATCTACATCACGTAAATCATCTAGCATTGCTATTTCTAACATAAGCCTTTTTTGAGTGTTCCACCCCTGCACATTTTGGTGATATACCTTTATTGGAATTATGTTTGGTTTGTTTTGTTTGTACTTATCATCACTAAAAAATCATCTGATAAGTTTTTTGGAAGCTTTTTGTTTCTCATTGGTTTCTGTTGTTTTTCTCCCTTCCCAAAGTTTGCATTTGGGTCGCTTACAACCTTTGCACTTGAATCTTTACTTTTTACATTTGCACTTGAATCGTTACTTATTGCTGATACCTGGATATTTGTATCGGTCATTACTGGCATATTGGTCTGACCATCAGAGATGATTGGGGAATTAATTTCATGCCATGGCAGAGGAATTGGTTGCAATTTGGTTTTATTTTGTATCATTTCTGCTAGTGTTTTTGCCATTTTTTCTTTACCTATTTTATTTAGGTGAAGCCCATGTCTTGTGAAGCAATATCTCTCTACATCAACGTCAACAAATGTACAGTTTGGGTATAGCTTCACCCACTTCCTGAGTTTGTTATTTACTTTACATATTTCATCATTTACACAAGAGAAATTGGCTAGATCATGTCTATAAGGTATACATACTACAATAACATTCACCCCTTTCACAGATTCTAAAAATTTACACATTTCTTTAAATATCTCACCCGATTCATTTTTTGCTACATCATTAGCTCCAGCCCACACCACAAGATAATCACATTGTACTAAAGAATGACTTATGCTCAAGATATCTTTCGCCCTTGCACCCGGTTTTACTATACCACATACTTCATAGCGATTACCCAAAATATTTTTGTTCTGGAGCACAATCACGACTATGGCTATATATATATAATGGAAAGTAAAACAAATATTAAAACAGAAGAAAACACAATTACGTAATTTAGATATATTTTTCATGTTGAAATTACCAGATTTTCACGTCTAGTTCATACTGTGGAAGCAGGAGTCATTCCTACCCAGAATGCATCAGGTGAACCGCCAGACGTCCGCCAAGCAGTGGATTCCGTTTGCTGGATTTCGGTAAGTTTTCATGCAATTTTATAATTATATGTCATTGTTGATATGTTCAGTAGCATGCCTAACCTATATATAATAAGTGGTTGTAGTTCATTACGCAATGAAAACTTTCGGCGTACATAAATTCCAGTGCTGTGCTCGCTAGGATTATAAACAAAGCGGCAGGTAATTCTATTGATATATGATTGCCCATAATAGGTGTACGTAAATCTAAAAACCGGTAAAGCAATGTGGGAAGCGTTGCGTTAGCTGGTCCCCCTTCCTTATAGGTTCGTTAAATTTATGTGAGTTTGTTTCAGAAGTGGTAAAATAAACACACATGGTGTCAGTAAAACTTGAAAAACTCTACCGTGAGCTGCGCACGATATGCGCCGTTAACGCGTTGTACCAAGTAATTTCGGAACAGGTTTGCTTTATTGAGTACGGTATCCTAAAAAGATGCGATAATAGGTCAGATTCGCTCCTGTCGCGCATCGTCGGCTATGATGCAAATCATCGTTATTTCATTGCCAGTGATGTACATAGTGCTAAAAAGGGCGGTATGCAGTGTGCGGGCATATGAGTACAAGGGCACACATAATTTCGGCAATGTGTCTTTGCGCGCAAAGAAAAGCGTTGGCTATTGTGCAAATTATCGTTATTTCGTTGCTAGTAACGTCCAGAGTTCAAAAAGGAGATATAGTGTTTGGAGTTTTGAGTGCAAGGTCACATTGCCAAAAACGTTTATGTGTCCTTGTACTCAAACACACACCCTCTACACCGCCCTTTTTAGCATTGTGGACATTACTAGCAACAAAATAACGATGATTTGTACCATAGCAATGCTGTGTGAGGGAAGGAGCATTTCTTGTAGTATTTTATTTGGTCTAGGAATTAATTCGTGCGGTTGGTACGCACACATTGAAGCTGTAGTACAAACACAAAATACATAAATACCTTAAGAAAAATATTGTACATCGCTAGCCACCACTTTCGCCCATCTGTCAGGCAATGTACGGATTCCGTGGCGAAAGAAGTCCTCATCCTTGGAAGCGATCCAGTCAGAGACCCATGTTTCGATATCTTCTGAAGAAGTAAACCGCTGTCCAATCAAATCGTTGTTCATGCAATCGAACAAGTAGTAGTCCGAAGGAGCAACGTCTGGTGAATACGGCGGGTGGGGTAAAACTTCCCATCCGACATTTTCTAAATAGGTTTTGACCGGTTTTGCGACATGTGGGCGAGCGTTATCATGTTGAACAATAAGTTTATCATGTCTGTTCTCCCATTCTGGTCGTGTTCTGGCCAGAGCTTGCTTCAAACGCATTAATTGTCGTCGATAACGTTCTCCATTCATAGTTTCACCCGGTTGCAGCAGCTCATAGTACACCACACCTTTCATATCCCACCATATGCACAGCATAACCTTTGCACAGTGAATATCTCGTTTTGGTTGTGATGGACCTGGTTCACCTGGTTTCACCCAGGCCTTTTTTCGTTTAGGGTTCTCGTAATGGATCCACTTCTCATCACCCGTAATAATTCGATGCAGAAACCCCTTTCTGCTCTGTCGTTGAAGCAGCAATTCGCAAATGGTGTTTCGTCTTTCAACGTCTCTGTCTTTCAATTCATGTGGAACCCAATGTGACATCTTTTGAATCATTCCCATGGCTTTCAAGCGTTTGGAGACTGTTGTTTGATCAACGCCTAATGCTGCTGCAAGTTGTTCCTGCGTTTGACACGAATCCTGCTCGAGCAATGCTGTCAACTCTTCGTCTTGAAAATTTTTTGGCTGTCCAGCTCGCTCTTGGTCTGCCAAGCCGAAATCACCACTTCTAAACCGTGCAAACCACTTCTGACACGTTCGCTCAGCTAGAGCATGGTCACCATACACTTCCACCAAAATACGATGACTTTCAGTCGCACTTTTCTGCATGTTAAAGTAATGCAGCAGGACACCCCGCAAAAACACTTTATCAGTCACAAATTGCGCCATGTTCACTTAACTACAAACTGGTGTTGTTGACGCTTTAATCCACTGCCCTATACTACGAACAATACGCGATGACAGGGGTTTGCAACACATGTGTGGATACACGGAACTGTGGGACGCTCCGTTCGTTGCGCCATCTCTTGTCCACCCGCACGAATTAATTCCTAGACCAAATACATTAGCCACTTCTCTCATATATGTAGCTTGTGATATAAATCAGTGTTATTTTGGTTGCTAATAAGTGTGAAAAACAGAAAACCCAAAGAACAAACCTCAAAAAGGCTGGGAGGAGGTACCCCATGTTACGAGCACGCTATACACAGTCCCGGTACTCCAAAATAACGCTATTTGGTTATTAATTATTTCCACAACCGTACAAGCATCAGTGACTACCTAATTGGTGTTAGTTTACATTAGCCTCTTCTCACCCTTGTACAACGCTAGCTGGCGTGAGGCTTTACAGCGATTGGAGTTGCCAGTTAAAATGATCTGCATATATTTGATTACCACAGCCAACTCTGTGAACGAGAGAAAATGGTTAAGTAAGTGTCTTATAAGGGTGGGTCCTTAGAGGGCGGAGACGCGGCAAGGTGACGGACGTGTTTGTGCACTTTTAACACGTTCCTTTCCTTCCACAATGAAATTATTGATCCTTGTAAGATTGTGGACATAAGTAATAACCAAACAACACTGTTTGGAAGTATCGATACGGCGTATATGGCACGCGCTCTTAAGGTGCCTTTATTGAGGTTTGTTCTTTGGGTTTTCTGATCTTATCATTGTTAGTAACGTAAATAACATTGATTTGTACCATAAGTAACACTGTATGAGAGAAGTGGCGGCCATTGTGCACAAGTTGGGTACCAGTTTTTACGACGACAATTGTGTTATTTTCTTTACATATTTTGTCATTTCCTTCTTTCAAAGTTATGTTAGGATAGGTTAGTTTAGGTTCTGGTTGTTTCTCTATTTCCTATTTATCTTCATGATTTGTACAACTGCTCAGTCTCTCTTCCCACATACGTAAGCACGAAATTTAATATTGAAATATCGCACGATATGCAAGATTCGGCCATTTAGGTACTTATTCACTGCTATATCGTGATTCACTTTCATTTGTATATCTTATTTCTCGATAAATTCGTTTAAATTTTTGTCACAATTCACTGACAGTTGAATTACGATTTAGTGCTATTCCAGGCCAATGATAACATTTGGAATCACTAACCTTTTATAATAAGGGAAGTTCCCCAAAGAGTATTCACTTAGTCTTTGAACACATAAAGAAGAAAAGGGAAATCACCCAGAGTGATAATTTTTAACACAAACTTTTACTCAGTCCTTAAGGTCAAAACTGGAGGCAAATATAAATGCAGTAACGCTATAGTTACAACAACGAATACATTGGTATAAAACATGTCGCAGTACGCCTACACCCGTAGGTGAGGACGATACTCAGTCGGTAACAAGATAATAAAATCTAATCGGGTAGAAAGGAGAAGAAGAAGAGAGGAATGGGAGGGTTTTCGGCCGACTGATGTGCAAAATAGAAAACTGAAAGTATTAAGTTCTCCTGGCTAAAACGAAGACTGTGTTATTGTGAAAAATAAATATAGACAGTGTAGATTGTGTGAGATATGCTGTCTGTCAAATATATAGTTAGTAGTGTAAAAATAGTGAGTAAAGTTTTGCGACAGTGGGAAGTGTGTGCAAGTAGTTCATGGCACATGCACTTGTGTAAGCTAACTGCGTAATTCCAATAAATCAGATGTGTAGCGGAATGTACATAGTATATTACAACAAACACAGTCATTAATTTATAACAAGGTAAGTGGTGTTTCTGCACTGAACTACAATAACAGATTATCACACGCTAATCACGCGCAAAAGGCGAGTATAACAGCGTGTACCTGCTGCAGTCTATTCATACGTTGATTTACTCATGTTGTAGCACGTGACCTTCACGGGCGGTAACTTTCATCTACCGACGGCGACATAAAGATTATGCTCGACTCAAAACTCACATATCCGCGTGTGAATTAGTGCTATAAGTGTGTTTACATCTGAACGGTATTAGTGTAACAGTGCATCGAAGTTACTAAATTCAACATTAGGCTCAGAAGTGGTAAATTATACAGTGTGAGTATGGAGGCGAGTGCAGACAACCAAACAACGACAGAAAACATTGACATTCTTCAGGTGTTGCTGAAAGATATGGCCGAACAGTTACACTCATCTCAACAAGATACAACAGTAAAGTTGCAATCATTACAACAAGGTAATGAAAACATTCGCAAAGACATTGGTGACCAGTTCAAGTCATTCCAAGAAGACACAGCAGTGAAGTTACGATCATTACAACAAGATAATGAAAACATTCGCAAAGATACAGGGTTTGTATGATAAGTAATGAGACCAGGTCTGGAAACATTGTTTTATTGATCTGATCTGTACAGGGACTTAAAAGCTTTCGAAGTACTCTCCTCTTGCGTCGATGCACTTCTGCAATCGATGTTTCCACGCTGCAAACGCCCCCTGGAAGTCAGCAGCCGGCATGTCCTTTAGAAATGTGGTCACGGCTGCTTGGATGGCTGTGACGTCTGCAAAACGGGTTCCTTTCAAGCGTGGCTTCAGCTTCGGGAAGAGGAAGAAGTCGGCCGGGCTCACATCTGGGCTGTAGGGTGGTTGTGGAAGGACTTCCACCCCAATCCGGGTCAAAAAGGAGGTCACTAAGAAGGCGGTGTGGGCAGGGGCATTGTCGTGATGCAACTTCCACCGGCTAGCGATCGCCGGTCTTTTCCGCTTGACGCTCCTGTGCAGTCTCTCAAGGACTTGTTTGTAGAAGGCGGCGTTGACGGCTTGTCCTTGGGGTACAAACTCCTTGTGGACCACCCCCACATTGTCAAAAAAAACAATCAACATTGTTTTCACCTTTGACTTCGACATTCTGGCCTTCTTGGGGCGCGGGGACGCAGGAGTGTGCCACTCCGCGCTTTGACGTTTCGTTTCAGGGTAGTACTGGAACACCCACGACTCGTCACCTGTTATGACGTCATCTTCAAAGTTAGGGTCACTGTTCATGAGGTTCAACAGTTCCTGACAACAATCAACACGTCGTTGCTTTTGTTCGTCAGTCAACACTCGCGGCACCAGTTTCGCACAGATTTTTCTCATTCCCAATTGTTCCGTCACAATCTTGTGCACTGTTGTGTGGTTCATATCGAGTTCATCAGCAATCAATCTCAACGATAATCGACGGTCTGAGTTCAGGAGATCCCTCACTTTTGCCACAGTTTCGTCCGTAGTCACTGTTGTCGGGCGTCCAGCCCTCTCCAGATCCTCAACGCTTTCCCGGCCGTTCCGGAACGCACTGTGCCAACGAAACACCTGGGCTTTGGATAGGGCTTCCTCTTTGTAGGCCTCCGTGATGAGAGAAAGCGTCTGAGTAGCCGTTTTCCCCAGGCGAACGCAAAATTTGATCGCATAACGCTGTTCGATGGAACCCTCCATGTTTGTTGATTTTCCGCCGTGACAAGAATGTTCACAAGGGCTTTGTCCAAGGCTTGTCCGCGCTCCACTAAGGCTCGGAGCCAACTGACGCGCGGTGCGTTGCTTTGCTCGGATTCCCCCCTACATCCTCCATCACCGACAAACCCGCTCCAGCGACACGCGCGCCGCGGCGCGGCGAGTCTCATTACTTATCATACAGACCTTGTATGGCTGACCAGTTCAAGTCATTGCAAGAAGACACAGCAGTGAAGTTACAGTCATTACAACAGGATTTAAGTACCGACATTAGGTTAGTGCAGGCTGAATTAAATAGTGATCAATAAGAGGTGAAAAATCAATTACAGACACTCCGTGAAGAGATATCTGATTGCCGTGACACTACACAAGTGCAGATAGCAGGCTTACGCTCTGGATTAAACGAAGTAAGTCAGATCATGCAAACAGTGCAAGAAGGTGTCAGTCGATTGTATATTGAAGTGGAAACACTGAAGACTACTAGCAACGAGCTGCAGGATCAGCAGCAGACAATGAGGAAGGACATGGAAGAGATGCAAGTAAATCAGGTGGAAATTCAGAAACGTCAAGGTGAACAGGAACTACAAATCCAAAATTTGAAACAGAAATTTGACCATATGGTTAGTCATCAATTTGAACTACCCAAAACATCGAAAGTGACAGACGTTGATCCAAGCCCAGACAGTGACTCAGAGGGTTCTTCGAATCAAGATGAGTTAGTTTCACGATGTTGTAGAAATAGAAAACACTGAAGACAGGAGTCATCACACTATAATATATCAGAAGAAAATTCAATAACCCAAGATGGACGACGGTGTGTTTCTGTGTTGTCTAATGACGAATCGCCAAACATGCCCAATTGGAACAAGAACCCACCATTTAATGGTACACCCAATAAAAAGAGAAGAGTCTATTCAGGAAAAGACGTAGAAAATATTAACCATAAGGAACTACCGTGTTCAAAGGTTTCCAGTGGAAGTGTAACGCTATTGAGAATGAGTGATATCAAGCATCTTTCACGCTTTTCAGGTGAATTTAACGGTCCCTTGGTATCGTCATTTTTAAGCAAGATTGAAGAAGAAGCTAAGGTTATGAATATGTCCCATGCCCAGTTACTAAGTATCATCCCATTAGTACTTGACGAACCGGCACAGTCGTGGTTAAAACTACAACCCAAGCCATTTAAGACTTACCAAGAATTCAAGACATATCTTTTAGATACGTTTCAATCAACTCAGGTGATATCGAGTAAGTTAGCAGCTTATAAGAACACTAAGTTTGGCCCAAAGATGAACCAGTCTGTGAAGCAGTTTGCAATCGAATAGTTTCAGAAGTTGCGTGAATTATGTCCTACGTTATCGGAAACGTACCTGTTATCAGACGTCACTGCGTTACTACCATGGAAATACCGTGAGTGTTTGATTAAACCAGCGCAGACTTTCCCCGAATTTTTGTCTACTATCGAGCGTGTAGAGTGTTTACGAAATTGTGAGATGAAGAACCGTCAAGATAAGAGTTACCATAAAGCGAGTCCTAAACCTAATGTGCACCAAGTTGTGAAGAGCAAGTCTAGCAACCGGACTGCACAAAGTGACGAGGAAGGAGGCTACCAACAGCAGTAGAAATCGACGCGGGGCAACAAACGCAAGGAGAAACGATTTCAGCGGAGAAGATACAAAAGTGACGGATCGGCATCCGACGAAGGGATGAACGAAGAGATCAGGAACCTATCTGAAGAAGGTCCAGACAAAGTGATCCACCTGCGGTTAATAGTCTGTTGAGGGACAATAGTAATTTAACCCATCATGCACAATGGAATCAGACGGAACACATCAGAGGTAAAAACGGCAACCAACCGGGAAATGCATCGACCGTGGGTTGGTAGGCCCGCAACCCACGTCCACAGAAAGGCTTAGAGCCTCCCAACAGAGATATCTAGTATGCTTTTCACATGCTACGAGTAACCCCGAAGAACGAAGTGATGTTGAAGATGATTATAATAAAGGACTGATAGAAGAGGTGGTACACTCAAGTTCAAAGATTAAGGTTAAGGTAAACGGAGTGACATTAGTCTCTCTCTTAGACACCGGAAGTGAAGTGTCATTGATGACTCAAGAAGCGTAGCAAAAGGTGAGTTATGATGTGTCTCATCCTCGGTTATTTCTTGCATCGGATATCACTTTAGTATATTACTCAGGTAAAGGTAGAAAAGTTCTTGGTCAAATTGAAATCTTGGCAAACATCGAAGATATTGAAATGAATATACGAGTGCTTGTTGTGAAAAAGATGAGCCAGGACTTGTTATTAGGAGCAATTATACATTTCCGAGATAAGACTAATGTTGAAGTCATTGACAAATGATAGTATATGCGAGATGATACCTATATTACCAGATGAAGAGAACGCTGAAGAAGTCTATCTGTGTCATAATCAGAAGAAGGACAAGTCATGCCAGCTATTGTATGACATGCCCAATGAAGAAGAGCTGAAAGAAGTGGTTCGGAATGCAGACGCCTTAGATGAAGACCAAAAGGAAAGATTATTTAATTTACTTAGCGAATGTCGTGATATATTTAAGGATCATTCAGGACGTTGCAGAGATTATCAGTATAAGATGGAGGTAAAAACGTATGGTGCAATTGTACGCCGGCAATTTCCCATCCCTTTGAAGTATCGCCCACAGATTAGACAAGAAATACAGAAACTTTTCGCAGCAGGGTTAATTCAGCCCAGTGGGTCTATACATTGTAATCCGATCTTTGTCGTCCCAAAGAAGGGAACGGACAATATAAGAATGTGCTTAGACCTCCGTGAGGTGAAGAAGCACGTATCGTTGAAACCTATTAAAGCGGAGCCTATCGAAGATATATTTGCTAAGATTCAGTATAAGCCGTACCAAACACAAATTGATCTCGTCCAAAGTTACCATGGGATACCATTACATCCCGAGTCCAGACAGTTTACCGCTTTCAATTTCGAAGGTGAAAATTGAGAATTTACCGTCGTGCCCTACGGTTATATTAATGAATCTTTGGCTTTGGTATTGCAACACGTGCTACCGATCTAACAACTTGGTTCATCATTTGTCAGGTATATAGACGACCTTCAAATTGCAGATGACAGCTTCGATGAACATATAAAACACCTCAGGATATTATTCCAAGCTATTCGTGAAGCCAATCTCAACCTCAATTTAAGGAAATCAAGTTTTTGTCGAATGGTTAGGCGTTTCTTAGGGTATGTTATAACACCGAAAACGATCAAGAAGGATCCGGAAGCCATCAAGCCAATACTTCAATATCCTCCTCCCACTAGTATAAAGATGTTACAACGATTCTTGGGGTTCCTGCAGTACCAACATCGGTTCCTAGAGAATTTAGCTGAAGTAGCCGCACCTCTGTACACTCTCCTGAAGAAAGGCAAGAAATGGAGATGGAATGAAGAGTGTGAGCAGTCTTTTGAGAAGTTGAAGCAGATGGTAGGCAAAGATGTCATGTTAGCCCATCCTGATTTGAATAGTGAATTTATTAATAGAACTGATGCTTCACGTGTTTCGCTACCAGCATCCCTCCAACAGGTTCAGAGTGGGAAAATGAAGGTGATAGTTTTGCAAGAAATTGATCTAAATGAATACAAATATAAGTGCAACATCAAAAATATACAAATTCTTGATAATGAGGGAAACCAAGAGAAAGCTACAATCAACCTAGGCACAGAAAGTGAAATTATAAAATAAAATTGAAAACTGACGAATTATACCAAACTAGGCGCACTTTCTAAAAACTAAACAGAAACTTATATGCACAAAGAAAACAAATAGAAACATTGCGACGAAATTTTCATCTAAAACCTTTTTTTAATGTTCATTAACAGCTATCACACTTGAAAACATCGAGGCCCTCATAATTTGAACAGGCCTGTGGCACCACTTCTTGCAGGCATGACACTGCATCCAATCCTCGGAGATGATTTCCATGTACTGCTCACCACATCCAGGGCAGAAGTAGTTATCCTTGGATGAAGATTTTGGTTGGTCTGCAGAAACAGAACATCTTCTTCCTTCAGTCTTGGCATCAACTTGATCCTTAGGCTTATTCCTCTTGCAAGATGCTTATAAGGATGCTACAAGATTATTTTTGAATGGTGACGATGTCATAATCTCAGACTTCTTCCCTGCCCTTTTTCTCTTCTGTACACCTGAGTGTTTAGGTAGGCGCAGACATGCTGACGGATGTACTGCTACTGGTTTATCTGGAACATATGATGTTGCACCATTCCCTTCGCTGTCAGCAGAGCACAGTTATTCATTGGTCATCGGTTGGACATCCGAAGGTTGGAAGTCTACATCGCTGAAGACATCAGGATTAAAGGGGTGGATTTCTGTAGCCTCCAACGAACTCCTAGCTTTCTCAATTGTTGCAATCTTTTCGTATGCAATGCGGAAGATGCCGGAAATGTCTCTTTGTGTTATTCCTCGCCCCGGGTGGTTGATCATCCATTTGTCACACTCAGTTGCATAGGCAGTCTTCAGAGGTCCAAAGAACCCCTTGTCAAGGGGCTGTAGCATGTGGCTTGAATGAGGAGGAAGAGAAAGCAAGGTAATGTAATTATCCCTACAAAACAGCACTGCTTCCACATGCAGTGTGTAGTGTGCTTATCAAGAACGAGCAACACTTCGTCATTCTGACTTAGCTTCATGAAGTAAGAGAAATGTTTTAACCAATCCAAAACCAGTTCGCTGGTTATATATCCAGAATCTGAGACCAGTGGTAAAGTTCCTGCAGGCGCTTCCTCATACAGCTCCATTTTCATTCTCTTTCTGGGTAATATGGTGGGTGGAGGCACATAAAGTTCAGTTGTAGACATGCAACAAACAACAGTAATCGTCTGACCCCTCTCACCAGACACAACTTTAGCCACATGCTTTTACCGATCGGCGAAAGTACTTTTGAAATTTTGTTTGGGAAAGTTGAAATGCCACTTTCATCCATATTAAACATTCTATGAGATGGAAATTGTTTGTCTTGTAATACTGTCTGCAAGTTGCTGGAGAATATCGTGCATTGAGTTTTGCTGAAACCAATTGCTCTTCCAAGGCTGCATTTCTCCGGTAAGCGCAATGTTAAGTTATTCCTTTTGCAAAATGCATATACCCAATTTTTCCCAGCTTTCTTCTTCTCTCTGTTGAAATTGTGGTTGATCTTATTTCTCTCCGCATAGTCGAACGCAAGGTTCATCAGTTGCTGGCGTGTGATACCGTAAAACATGGAGTCCAGGTCCCTAGCGTATTGAGCCAGTTCCTGTTCTTACAGAGGGTTAAATGTTGGCTTTATCCGTCCCAGAGACGTTGGAACAGTACCCTGGAAAAATTTATAAAAAAGAAAAAATAGGGAACTTATAACTAATCAAAATCCAATTTAAAAAGTCATTGCAGTATGTTAGTTAATTTAATTATGAGACTCTTTTCCAAGGTTAATTCGCATGCAGTAGGTTCAAATTTGTCACAGTCGTCATCTGATTCTGAAATAATCATACTCTCTTTTCTGAAATCTTGTCCTACTTCATTCACTTTAGTAATAGCGTAATAAAACATTGCTATAGTGTAAATCAGGTGATTCACATTAGTATTGCTTTAGTAAGCTATGTAAATCACCGGTGATCCACATCATACCTCAGCCTATTTAGTTTCTAAGCCTATTCATTTTGCCTCAGAAAGTAAGTCCGCAGTGTTGGGTCCCGGTTTCAGGCAGGACTATTGTATTTGCTATTATGATTTGCATTTTGAAGTATTACTGAGTGCTACAAGGAAACACTTAAGGGTTAAAAATAGAACAAACTAAAATTTTATTCTGTCATTCAACGTTCTAGAATTTTTTCTCTTGACATTTGTTTACTAGCTTAAACCTTTTTCTCCTGTGAATAATTGTAAATATAATGTTCAACGCTCAGATATGAATAGGCGTAAGCTTAAGATATAATGGTGTCTAGACAGGTGATTTTTACCCTAATTCTGAAAACGTTTGTGAAAATAAATGTAATTTCCATTAAGACTAGCAATTACACATTTGGCCCATTTCTGTACTGGAATTCACAAAATAACCGCATCCAGGAGCATATCCATTACAGCGTGAGGTAGGCGTTATGAAGAAAATTTATTTTACTAACTAAGCTACTAGCTTAGTAGGACTACATCATTTTAAAATCTGGCATACTTTCTAAGAATATTTTATTTTAGGTTTGTATAGCTTAATACACAATTTACACCCCAGCAACAATTCCTTTCTGCGCCCCTGATTGTACTCATTAAAACGAAACAAAAACAACTGTCGGTTTTTCTTACCACTTTTAGTCGTTTCCGAAGAGTGGATTCGTTGATGCCAAGAGAAGCAGCAATACCTCTTTTACTTTCTCCATCTTGCAATCGTCTCCTTCATACATCCATCACGTCTTCCGTAAACACTAGGGTCCGGTTCGATTTTCTTTTCTAGCACGACATTCTTCATCCTAGAATTTTTAAAAAAGGAATAATTACCTGTTCAAACTCATTGACGGACAACAATTTCAAGACAGCGAAAATTTGCACGTATTAATTCTATACAAATTAGTTAGTGAAGAGGTCTTCTCGGGCTAGCAGCCAGGTGAATACTGTTATATCTTGCGACGTTTCGAGGGCTGACATCGTCCTCATCTTCAGGCAAATATGATGGTGCAATGGAGTGTATGGAATATGTATACTCATGTATGTATGATTGGAAGACTTCTTCACAATACGTCGCCAGGAAAGCTCCAATAGATAAGTTAGTGTTAATTTTCCTCTATTTCGTTGTAGATGAAAGGTAATTATACGGTTTAGAGTTGTAGGGTTTCTAATGCAGCTCAAGCAAGATTTAAAAAAACGCTGTATAGATGATGTCAGAATTGGGAAAGAATCTGACAAGGAGTTCTCCTCTGATAGTCAAATTCAATTGTCTACATAGTCCTCCAAGAGTGCGCACGTACTCTTGAAGGAAAGAAAATGCGTACTCTTAGAGGAATCGCTCTCATTTTATAAATCTACCACAAGGGTGCAGTAGTTTCCAGACATGATGATTTTATCCGCCATATACCCAAACTTGATTGTGACACCTAACATTTGACACTAAGTTTAGAAATAGAATATATCTGTATTCAACTACACACATTAATTAGTGGAAACTCAATTATTACACTGGAAGTATCAAAAATATTTACTTACCAATAAAACGTAGGGCACAGATGCTGGAAGAAGAAAACTTGCGTACAAGGGTGCAGTAGTTTCCAGACATGATGATTTTATCCGCCATATACCCAAACTTGATTGTGACACCTAACATTTGACACTAAGTTTAAAAATAGAATATATCTGTATTCAACTACACACATTAATTAGTGGAAACTCAATTATTACACTGGAAGCATCAAAAATATTTTCTTACCAATAAAACGTAGGGCACAGATGCTGGAAGAAGAAAACTTGCGTACAACCATCTTTCACACAACGACGCTTCTGAAGAAATACAAACAAACATCGTACAGCGTTTCCAGATCTGGCAAGTTACTGATCGTACTCTTAGAGGCCGCGCGATCTTAGAGGAACTTCCCTTAAATCTAATATTAATTCATGCAGTTTCCCCAGGTAATCATAACACTCTTCTTTTGGGTCAAATTTGGTACCTCTACTTAGTCGCGGTGAAGCAAAACAGAGGATCTAGGACGTAGCATCATTGCAACAGGAAATACTGTGAACATATGTTTTTCCAACACACAAAAAAAATCGGGCTGGAAAGGGTTAACATATTTCTCCTATAAATCTTCCTATTTTTGGCTAAATTTGGCCCCCATCTTTTTCACGAACTCCGAAGTGGCTAACGTCAAATATTACCCAATCGGTTACATTCTAATAATATACCAACCCTGTGAGACAAAAAGGAAAGTTTCTTGTAGGGGTGGTGGTGGGAGTGATTGCGCATGCAATGCGCGCTCTTAACACCTGGGTGATTTTCCCTCCAAGTGCATTTATTGATGTTTGTTTTTTGTGTTTTGGATTCTAGACATAATTAGTAATCAAAAGAGAGAAAGATAATAGCGGCATAAACAACACTGTATAAGTTACTAATCGTGACAATTACCGCTGATTGTTAACGGCCCGTTTTCAAGTACATTGGCAGCACCGAGTAGCTACTAAGCGTGTCGTACGATAGAACTAATGAAGATTGCAATATACACAATTACCGCAAATTCGGCAGTTACGTTATTTGGTTCTCCATACATACTACAGACTTCATGTTAGATAAAGTTAGGTTAGATTGCATGAAAATTGTATAATGATGATACAAGGAATGGTTATAGTAACGTTTTGAGCCTTGTGCTAAATGAAATACCATATTTAATGTCACACAAAGGAAGGGGGAGTTTTGACAGGGGTATTCCAGGCTACAAAAACCTAAATTGGTCAGGGAATTTCAGAAACTCCTCCCGCTCGCCACCTTGTGCTGTATTAACACATGAGATACATAATGTATTAAATTCACTACAGCACCAGTACTACACTTCAATTTGATATTTATATCTACAATCCACATAGCAAATGAGCTGAACATGTGCGTCGATAAGGACGAGGTTCGCGTGTTAGAAAAATTGAGATACGTGAGTACGACAGAAATGGGGTGATAGGAAGTTTGTAAGATTAGTAATCTCCACATTAGAGAATAATAATGTTCGCATTTCACACAGTTATAAATGAATTTAAAAAATAATTGCTTTGCAAGAACAATTCTAATTAAATGGACATGTTACAAAATATAGAATTATTTTCTTATCTGGGGGCGCGGTGGCTCAGTGGTAGAGCGTTCACCTCCGGTGCTTGGGGTCCCTGGTTCGATCCCAGCTCGCGCCGTGTGGACTTTGTGGTGGACAAACACCGTGCTCGTGGTTTTCCTCGGGGTTCTCCCGTTTCCTCCCACTTTCTCCATTCCATCATTTCACTCATCTCTCATCATCACCGTCTCCTTTAGCCTAACCGGCATAACCGTGGGACGTAAAACTTAAAGATTTCAATTTCAATTTTCTTATCTAAATTCTCCACAAACATAACTGTGAGATACGTATGAATTAGAAATAAACTTTTACACAACAGCTCACTAAATAAAAAGGTTTAAAAATTTGTTTGGTTAATCCATCTTAAAATTTGAGAAAGCTTGGTTGGTTTGTATCAAAATGTTTGAGCCTATTTCTGTGCGACAAATGCTTTTATTATTATTATTATTATTGTTATTATTACCTTTGTCCATCCACAGTCTAGTCTGAGCTGTTGGGCTCAAGTCTATCTATATAAAAGACGGAATTCCCTTGAAATCTCGATTCGTGACAAGCAAACACGACAATTATTTTTTATTGAATCGCATTTTGTATGCGCGAAGTAGCAAAAATCTTATAAAACAAAACAAAAAAAAAGAAGTTTTGGAAAAAACTTGCTTTATATGACAATTTTTCAACCGGATTAACTATTCCCGAAATTCAGAAAGTCAGTAATGTAGCAACTTGTGTCCCCGGTAGTTCAGTGAATAAGATCGTGCGCTTCTAGTCAACGGGTCCCGGGTTCGATTTCCGTTGGGGACAGGGAGTCCGGATCTCTCGTTAAACTGAAAGTCCCGTCCTTAGACCTTCATCATCCTATGGAAGCCAAAGGCAAACCACCATGTGTTCACCTTTCGCAGCGACCTTGCCCCCGAAAGACCTGTCTTCGGGCAGAATACCACATTATCATCAGAAGTAACTTAAATTATCGTATGTTAAGAATGAAGAATGACATTAAAGTATTGCAAATAAGATAAATCAGAAGATTTAAAAAAAGGACAATTCTCGCTTTTCTACAAGTCTTTGCAAGAGAAAACAACAGGTATTTGAGAAATGGTACTGTCCTGTGAAAATCAGTACGTCTGGCCACCCTACTCTAACCACAACCCCCTCCCCTCGCAACGACATACAGAATGCCCAATTTGATTTAAATTTGTTTCCGCACCCAAGAAAACACGCCCATTGGGTTTATCTGTCCAAGTTATTACACTTCAACTATATGTATTCAGATAAGCTGAAGTACCCAATAAAGTAACCGTACTAAAGTTATTTTCTCTTATCATAGGTTAAGCTCATTTTAATAATGTACCCCGTGGATGAGTGTATCGCTTGTCACTTTGTAATCAAGAGTCCTGGGTTCGATTCCCGACGGCGGTACAAGTGTTTCAGACCCCACTTAAGCTGTAATCCCGTCTTTAGGACGTCATCATACCACGGAAGGCAATGGCAAACTTCCATGGGTTCACATTGTCCAAGGACCTTCGGCTCAAAGGACCGCCTTCGGGCAAAACACCACATCCTTATAAAGTTTTTTCGAGACTTTTATAAATTGTGCAAGTGTCCAGAAGTTAGATGTTGGAAAATTTTAAAAATTGTTGTATAGAATCATCTTAGCACATACATGTTACGGTTAAAAAGTTAAAAAGGTGAATTTTAGTATGTTTTAGAGTCTTTTAAAAATTTATTTTTACATGTACTGAAATAGCATATACAGATTTCATATGGTTGACATTTGTGTCAAACAAAATGTCTCGGGCTAGAAAATTTCTTAAGTTTGAAGAGGTTTCGGGCATTCTAAGAAAATATCACTTCTTCCCGAAAAATAAAACATTAAAAACGGAATTCAGTGTCTTCAAAATTGAATATATCTCCTATAGAATACTAGTAACCTGAAACTCACAATTTGCTCCACGACTGTAAGCTTAATGAGTAATAAGAAAAGTACTGTAGGGTTGCTGGGAAATATATATATGTTAGAAAAATTTGCGTTTTTGCGTATACCTTAAGTTCATGAAAACAGAATTAAAGACCATGCTAGTTAGCTCTGTTGAATTCCTATTCGGGAGATCATGAGTTCGATTCCTACGGCCGACGATCCTAACCTGGTTTTCCAGAGCTTCTGTCAGTCCTAGCAGGCAAATAGTGAGATGGTACCTGACAAATAGCGCTGGTCGGACCCTTTTTATAGTTAATGTGGCAATGTATCTAGTGTAAAATGGCATTAAGGCATATCTCGTGTTTGTTAAATTAGATAAAATCAGGTGGTATGATTTTTCATTATATTTCTTCCTAACCACCCATAACACTAATGGACTCACACATTTAGACCCTATTATAGCCTCTATCTCGTTTAAATGTGTAAATAAAGTTCAGGTAAGCAGGAAAATATCCCCGTCCCTGTTTCGTCCTCCATAAAAAGTTCAATCAGCGTTCCCACTGATCTGAGAAAGTAGCGCAATTTGAAGTACGGATTTATATTTCTCAAACCGTTTTTAGAGCGTTATTTTGCTACAGCAGGTTTTTCTTTTGATTCGACTTGCGACGAGCCACAGTTTTCATATTTCCACTTTAAATTAGATGTAACGGCATTTTAACGCCGAGTACACATGTACAGATAAAACTGTACTTGCATAATCAACTTCTACTCGGAAAAATAGACCTATGCTTTTTTTTTTTTTTTTAAAGTCCAGGAATTGTGTAAATAGTGATTTGGAAAAGTCCTGTAATTCGCGGTCGACAAATCAAATAACTGGGAACGCTGACTATTATTTACACTGGTATTTTAATTATCGTCTGTTTTTCATTAAATATCGAAGTTTGGAATTTGAAATAAAAATATTAAAAAAACAAAGCAATATATATAATGTACCCCCCACCCTATAATATATATAGGGTGGGCCATTTTAATCAATCCACGGAAATATCTGAAAAATGATAAAACATAGAAGAAATTTTTGAAGTACACGTTATATATTGCTAAGGGGGAAAACCAATTCTGCCAAATGTACACCTCCCTGCCTCCCGTAAATGGGGGCAACGGGGGGTAACTTTGAAATGTCAAATGGAAACATGGGTCGAGTAATACCTCGTTCGAAAGGCCTTAGAAAACTAAGTAACGCTGTACCAAAAGATGTTTCATAGTGTGCACCAGTTTCAAAATGGCCGCCATGATATGGTTCGGAAACTCCAGTACCCGTAGTATGAAAACCATGGAAGGTAAATGAATGGAACAAAATTGAAATACGTAAATATCATAGGCATATCGAATGGTGTGATCCCTGTGATCCCAGTGGCCTCCCTAAAGGGATCTTGGGGGCTAACTTCAAAATTTTAATGTCCGACCGGACAACGGTTCGGGCGTACGCTTGACTTACCCAATGCTGTTTGGAAGGCAGACTTCATGGATAGAGAATTGGTGTACTGAGTTAATGCGGATGGCCACAGTTACATTTTGATTAACTATTAGCACTCATGTCATATTGTGAGCTTGAGGGACGAAACGGTGTGTACGTATATCCCCGAAATGCTTTCTGAATAACCAGCACGCATTGCAAAAAGGTTTCTCTTTTTTTAGTCGCTACAAAATCATCCTTACAAACAAATATTTCAACCACACCATGCCTATTTGTAAGCTAGCCTTAATTTGCGAATTAAAGTAGAGTTCTCATTTGAACTTTCACTGTTACTTTCCACCCCACTCACATACAGAGCGCAGGGAGAGATTATTTTGCAGGACTTGGATTTCTCTCTGTACATTATGGCAATTTTACTCTAATATTTTTATCTCTGTTGTATTATTCTCGAGCCTTGGAACGCCTCCGTGGTTTTCCTATTTAATTTTCGTTATTTTCATTTATGTCTAACCGTATTCATACTATGGGCACTAGACGTTTTCTTAGACACAGTCACCATGTCTTGGCGATCATTTTGAAAACGGTGTCTCATGTCGAAAATTTTCTTACAGAAGCTGTTTGATATTAATTTGTCTATGTAACGTGGTGTTACTCGCCTCAAGTTGCTATTTGAAATTTTCAAGTTGGCCCCGGATACCTTTCAGTTGGCCCTTGGAGTCACCCAGACAACACCTCTCGATGTGCCTTACGTCAGTTAGCTACTCCAGTTTTTCTTCTGTTGATTTATCTCCAGTCGCTTTCATACTACAGGTACTAAACCTTTTCTCAGACACGGATACTATGTTTCGGAGGCCTTTTGAGAACACTGCCGTTTCACCTCAATCGTTTTCTCCTGCAATATGTTTGATTTTGCAAGATTTATCGAACGAGGTACCACTCGACTCATGTTACTATTTGAAATTTTGAAGTTATCCCCCAAGACCCCTTTAGGGAGGCCACAGGGATCACACCATTCGATATGCCTATGATATTTACGAATTAAATTTTGTTCCATTCATTTACCTTCCATGGTTTTCATACTACAGGTACTGGAGTTTCCGAACCATATCATGGCGGCCATTTTGAAACTGGTGTACAACATGAAACATCTTTTGGTACAGCGTTACTTAGTTTTCCAAGACCTTTCGAACGAGGTATTACTCGACCCATGTTCCCATTTGACATTTCAAAGTTACCCCCCGTTACCCCCATTTACGGGGGGCGGGGAGGGGTACATTTGGCAGAATTGGTTTTCCCCTGAGCAATATATAACGTGTACTTCAAAATTTTTCCTGTTTTATCATTTTTCAGATATTTCCATGGATTGATTAAAATGGCCCACCCTGTATATATATATATATATATATATATATATATATATATATATATATGATGTTGTTTTTGTTTTTGTTCAGAGATTGGCGTAGCAATTGTGTACACTTTCCTTTGTGAAATCGTAATTGAGATCACTTCTTCACTCTCCACCCAGTACGACGAAGTTGGTTCGGAGTCCAACTCCCTAATAGCCTCGGTTTTGAAAACGTCTTTAGCCTACTGGTTCGAAGATGATGAGAAAGTGCACTAACAGTGGTAGAGCTTGGTACTAGAAATCGAAACCCAGGTAACACTTGAAGACTGTGAGTTGAATCTAACTAGGTGGGATAGCTTGACTGAATCAAAGAGACCATTTCACTTTACTTTTTATTAAAAAAAAATAAAATAAGAATACAGATCAATTTAACAAAATCGGTTACTTGGAGTTACAACTTGCAAGTTTTTCTACATTATTCAAGTGGGAGCACAACCCTATAATACTCAATGGGTGCTAGAAGGTTTTTATGCTAAACCGCGAGTTATTGAAAATAGTAAAGTGTGAACTTTGTACATCGCAACTTGCATTGGCCCGAAAGGAAGAAATGTTAAGTCTCGAAGAGGGAATGTGGTCTCAGATTGATGGGACTTGAAAATAAAACTCATATTGATCACTAAACAATCTCAAAGTGCTCATCTCGTGTGGAGGGAGAACTTAGAAAAAATTAGCACATACCTGATTTTTCTGAAGAGCGTCCCTAACCAGAGCGAAGTTCACTGTTATCCGTCCGTCCGTAGAATCAACCGGTGCGGCAGACAAGCCTCGTTTATAAAGGCGCTTCGTCCCACGCATTTCTGCCTTTTCTGACGTAGCTCGAAGGCGACGTCACGAGCCTCATCGAGCATGGGAGAGACTTCTTCACGCGCATGCTCAATAGTGGTTAAGACTTCTAGTATTTCTATGATTTTTCTCTATCACGCCGGGATTGAAATTCCTATTTTACATTTCTTTTTACAGTTTTTGTTTTATACCTGGTTCTAACTACATAATAGATTTCATATATTTATTGCTCTCGTGGTATTCCCTAACTATTGCCTCTAGGACCCAGCTCTGTGATCTGAGTAAAATCAAAGCTAGGGTCATACCACTAATACATACGTGTGGATTGGTGTCAATGAGGCATCAGGTTGCTAAACCAATTTAAACCTCAACTGACTCCGCTCTCCCTATCTCTCTTTTCCTTACTACACATACAATTTGAAAAGCGCGGGCGTCTCGCCCATAATGTGAGTCCGGCTTAGGACTACGAGGCACAACTGTGTAACAGTTATCCGCCGACCTCGGTAAAAAAAAATAAACAAAAAAAATGTCGAAAGTTATCTTTCTGGCATTTTTATTCGGTTACAGAAACGGTTGTCCAAGGCAAGTTGCTGGGAGTTAAAGGGTTAATATAGAACTGGCCTTACGTCAGGCGCTAGGAAACTAAAAAACAAACTTTCTTGAGGGATTTGGAGATTATGCACAACTAACTGCAAGAGAGCGTGATTGTAAGATTTCATGTGTCATAACTGACTATAGTACGTAGAAATGTTACTCAATTCCATTAACAAACTCTTAGATTAAAACTCTGTAGGATGAAACCTTACAACCATGGATTCCTTCTAGCTTATATCTACCAACAGGTTTTGCATGAACTCACAATAGTATTTTTTTTTTTTTTTTTACCAATTCCTAACCATATTATTAAGCATGACTTCGAACCGATTATGAGTACAACTTCTAGTATTATAAAGAAAATGTAGATTTTGTGAGTTTACTGATTTTTTTTTTTTTTTAATACAATTGTCTTTGCTGTACTGAGTACAATTATAAATATACGTGTCAAATGTGATTGTCTCAGGCTACTAATTTTATGCAACTATAAATGAAAGAAATTCAACATTAACTACACTCAAACAAAAAAAAATAGCGTGAAGCGCTTTTAAAGTTTGACTGAGAAGGACGATAAATTACAAGAGAAGTTTTCTTTGGTTATAGTATAAGTCAAATGGGAAAAACATGCAATGATATAGACTAGGGCACTCAATTTTTAAAATTATTGCGGGGTTGTGCTTTACAGTTTGTGAACAACATTTCTTATGTTGTTTCAATATACCAGTTATACTTCATAAATCATAGGCTATACTCTATTTTCCAGAATCAAGTGAATATTTTATAACCTGTAATGTATTGAAAGTATTTGAGTACTCCCTTGAGTAAACCTTTGAAAATAGTTGAGTACTCCATTACATATCTGGTAGTATATTTATTTGTAACATAGAAGCGATTGCATACTAAATGATTATACCGCATATGTAAAATAACTTGAGTAATTATCAACTAACGTTTAAAACAGTTGCTGAATGCTTAATAAATTTTATAAGTGCGTCTATACGCATTTTATATTAAACTCATCCTATTGTTATCAAAAATGCATCTCACATTATTAGGTATCGCTCTTTATAGTGATAATGCAATAAATGTACTATATTACAAACTTACTGTATAGCTCTGTTCTATACAGGGTAATCATAGTATGTACATGTGTTTTTCTAAACTTCTACTCAGCTTGATTGCTATTTCGACCTCGATTTGGTTTCTCTCATCCTGTGTGGTATGCAATACACTATACACATTGATTACTTTTACGTATACTGACAATATACAGACATTACAAATGATTGGTGCGATTTAGCGCACCTAGAGATTTATATGCCATTACTTTAGTTTTCTTTTTCCCTGAGTGGTTCTGTTAGCAGAGGGGGAGTCTGAATGGTTAACATACTGACCCTATGGTTAGTGTGTTAGCTTATGCCCTAATGGCCTATGGTAATAACAGATACAAAGTCTAATAATCAGGGATGCAGTTACATTTGCTATAGCAGAGTACATGTTTTTACAGGGGACTACATAACATTTCTTTATAATAATGGGGGAATGTTAGGGGGGGTTTATAGGTTAGTATTGTTAGTATTCCTATTCTTATTATTATTGATAATATTAACATATTTTATGTCTCCTTTTCTCTCTTTTTTTTTTTAATATACACCGAAATCGAAAGGGGTTTCTTTGCGGTTATAAAGGGAATTTTACGAAGTCAAGTTGCATCATGTTTCATCATGTTAGTGGATCTTGTTGATTTATAGGATAGATTGTAAACGCAAAAGTTAACCACAACATAAGCTATGGTTGATATATTTTTAAAACACACCGGAAGTGTGTTCCGTTCTTTCTTTTAATTCTACTAGCCTTGACTGATAACCGGCCTCGGTTTCCGTTGTGGTGAACTTTTCTGTTTTTTAAATCTTAAATGCCTAGTGTAAGTGATTTAATTATACGGAGAGTAATTCTACATGATGACGTCACGGGGACCTGTTGTTGAGCAACAGTTAAATTCAACGTGCAATGGATAATTTAATAAAGTACTTCCTTGTCTTTTTCGCTTCGATGTTTGCCAAAAGATAGCTATACAGAGGGTTCCACAACTTACGGTCTGTAACATGGTGGAATGAAAATGTGTAAACTCGATTACCATACTCACGTATAGACTTCATTAAATGTCTGGAAAACAAACTTGTGCTTTTACTTGACCAATCAATAGAAACTTAATTTTTACATTTAGACAATAACTGTCCATGGTTTTTGTTATTGGTCCGTTAAATCGTGGATATTACAATGAAATTGAGTTGTTTCATATATTGAAAAATATTTAAAGTCTCTTGACATTGTTTACAATCTTCTTATGATTTTTTACAACGCTGATTTGAAAGGAGTTTTTATTCCTTTTATTTTGAGTCTTTTCACTTGTCCATTTTTTTGTTTGTACTGATACGAGAAGAGTTTTTCACCTGTAAGCAATGAACTGAGGTAAGTCAATGGAAGTCTGTCCATAGATAAACGAGATTTCCTTGTCACTGCAGGATTTTATAAAATTTTGTAGCACAAAGAAAGTTCTGGATCCGGATGGAAATTCAGATTTTAGATCACTGTTGCCCATTACTAAACAGTTACTAAACAGTGATGGATCGATCAATAACAGTAATCGATTACCATATCATCCCTCTGGATCAGCCCTGGAGGGGGCTGACAGGCTGCAATCTGGATCCTTGGGTACCTCCAGATACCAGGGGGGGGCCTTACTCTAGACATCACACTGGGTAGGCAATGGATATGGCTCTGCAATCAGAGAGACTATTAGACTACATAATCATTACTGCGTTACATAATATCCTTGTCTTATGCGAAGTACTTGTTTACATAGGAAGTCCACCGAATTCCTTTTTTAATTGTTTATTATATATATTTATTCAACGGGGCTGACCACACATCAAATCTAAGAAAGATATAGTAATCAATGGAACCTGCAGGGGTTACCCAAAAATGAGGCTATTCGAAGATGAGATTCGAATACAGAATGTTTTTCCTCCAGATGTCCTGAATGTGCTGACCACACATCGTCAGCATCTAGGTATAGAAACCTGTTTAAATATTGTATGTGATTGTAGTAATATTACAAGAATCAATTTTGTATCATTGAACAAATAAACCAGAAGCCTAGAATTGAGTGTATGTGCGCTGACCACACATTATTGTTAGGATGCCTCTTGTGTTCAAGCTGTGACTGTGGATGAAGATCGAACAATGTCCTGGTAAGACAAGTTTTTCTCAAATTGATTGATGTACCTAACTCGGCTTGTTTCGTTGTGAGTGGAATGATAATGATGGAGGAAACTGCAATGTTAAATATTCTTTCCACTTACTGTTATGATTAATGGGTGATGAATCATATGGTGAGTAAATCCAAGGTACTTTACAAGATGGGTCGATACCTAGTGTGTTATGACACGTCAGGACGTAATGGCCATATTGACATACATTTGCCGTATCTTTTGTTTCAGCTGTAGTCAGGTTGAGAACTAGAGTATTAAAAGGAAGCTTGAATTTAGCCAGCGTGGCGGAAGTGAGCTAATTATACAGCTTGGTATACTGCCAAGTGGCTTGGTAAATTATCAGCTCAGCTGACGAATGTTTGGAGGGAGAGAGGGGAAAAAGGGGGTTTTGCATCGCAACTGAGAGAATTCATCTAGTATACTGTTACAGAAGCCAGCTTCAGACCAGTGACATCTCAGCATTGTCAGATAAGTATATTTGCATTGTTTTTTCTGATTTAGAAGACAAGAAGTGGTCAGTCGTTCAGATTTTCATGCATGAGTACAAGAAGTCTATTGTATACAATCTTTTATACCTTGGAATGTTAATATTATCTACCTTTTCTTTATGGTGAGATTTTATTCTAGGTTACTGCGTAAACCACAGAACTAATGATCAGAGTTTAGATTCAACAAGATTTAAATAAATTTAGTTATACCATTGCAAATATGCTAGTTAAGAAAATTAGTTCCAGAGTATCATCAAAATTTTGTTAATGAATTTAACTAAAAACAATAATTGTAACTTATCTAAAGCAGACTAATAAAAGGTTCTGGCAACTAATTGAACTAAAACACAATCAAGGAGAACTGATATAACTTTAAACATGCAAAATTTCATAATGGAACTGCATTTCTAGCTTTACACTTTATTACACCTTAAGTACTCATAGTGTTCAAGACAAGACGTATCTCACAATGGGGCAATCCAGCACTTGAGAAATGCTCAGTTAACGTGCATATTATTTTTTCACAATTGTAGTGTCTCGCTAAATCTCTAATAATTTGTTGTCTCAATCGTTATAGGTTTCTTAAAATAATACTGTAGGGTTTTTAATTCTATAAGGTTAATTAAGATAAATGAGTCCCTCAGAGGAGGCCGTCTTATCTTGGGCACATGGTGATTTATCCATTATATTGCATCCTTTTTTTTTTGTAAGTAACTTAGGAAGAATAATAAAGGAAAATGTCAAATTCCCCCTTTTTTTTTTTAAAGCAAATTGATACTCAAGTGATTAAAAACTTATAACTTTTAACAGAAGTATAAAAGGAAAACGAATACTCAGTTATTTCCAAGGTGTAGGTCCTTCCACTGCTTTTTACCTGGGCCGGTTCTGCTACTTCGGCTTCTGTAAGGAAAAACCTGAAACGAAAAAAAAAAATTCTCCCACACACACATAGCATTATAGGCTGGACGTGGGAACCTGAAGTTGAGTGTAGTGTCCCAGCTACTTATTAGTCGAATTTGACGAACTTGGTAGTTAAGGCGTGACTGGGTTTTGAAGGAGAGCTATCTTATTTAATTTTTGAAATATTAAGTATGAGGCTAATTATTGTTTTTATTGAGTATGATAATCAACGAGTTTAAATGAGATCTTAACTTTGTGGTTCATATTTTTCAGCTTGTTGGAGTATACATACCATCTGTTGCTCGGAAAACACAAAGGAAGGAGAAGAGAAGACGTACGTCTCCAAAGACACTAAGGGGAGGTTTTCTTGTTACAGGGTAAGTACTATCTCCTTGACTTGTTAGTGTGTTATTTTTGAAACATGCATTTCAAGTTCTTCACGTCAATGAAATCTCAGTTCATATCCTGGGTGTATCCCATACTGATTGTTATTATTACTGAATTAATTGAGAAAAACAAGAGATCATAATGAACGAGAGTGACCTAAGTTACAAGGTAACAGTGATTATACGAAGTGCGGCTTGCATTACCTGTGATTTTTGTAAGTGATTCCCTAAGGATAAACAAAATCGTTGCTTAGTGTGTGTCATTCATACCAAAAAGTGCGTGAGTCGGGACTCGATCTCCGACTTATCTGTTTCCTTTCAACGTGAGATACAATTGCGTAACTGCCAATAATTTCCGGTAATTGAGACCATGTTTACAACGATATTAAGTTTGAATTAAATATTTCGGGGCTCGAACTCAGGACCTCTAGTGTAGGTAGTGATGATATGTGATCCACTAAGTGTCTATTGAAAGTAATAGATTCGAACCTACTTTCTCATAACCAATGCAGCTATAAACTTGCGCTCGTGAGGAGCGATAATGTAGATATAGGATAAAAGAACTGATCCATTAGGGGGTCGAACCAGGGATCGCTAAGAATCAATTGTTTATCTGAGACTATGGTTTATCCCAATCGTAATGATTTATGAGGCAACCTTATTGTTATTATTCATTTCGTTGTGACGTCATTTCCCTATTTTCTTACTTATCTATTTTCCCGTTATAAATGTTGGTGTGTATAGAAGCTACACGCAACAACATCCTGAGTCCTCGTTAACAGCTAGACTCACTTCCGTCACCCGATAAGAGGTGATTTGCTTTTAGTTTTAAGGCAGAATGAAAGACAAGTGTTGAGAAAGTATCCGTGAACATTATAAATATTTGCATCCAAACAAAATGCTATTCGATTAACTTTTAAGTTTTAAAGAGTACACTTTTGTTTGTTTATTTAGTGATCACTTAATTTTATTTCACTTAATTTTTTAAATACTGTCACGTTCATATATTTATATCCTAAAGGTTATGTGCGCCAGGCGCTGTTGTGAAGCAGTGTTTTCCACCTATTAAACAGGGCCGCTTATGAAGGGGGCCACCGAATTTTGAAAGTCTTCTGAATTGTAGGTTTAAACCTTTTGGCGGGCATAATCATAAGTGTAATTCTAAACAGAATTAAGTTATTTTATACTAGATTCATTAAAAACAGAGCTCGAATATCCTTAATATGTGTCCTTTAATTTATGGAAATCTCTATTATCCGAGTACGAAATGATGTACACGTACTGATTCGCTTCCAATGTTTTATTATTTTTATTATTATTATTATTATTATTATTATTATTATTATTATTATTATTATTATTATTATTATTATTATTGTCATTATTATTATTTTAATGTACCAATGATAACGTGATTTAATACCACTCTGCATGGTACTATCAGCGTGGTGTGCCTTTTAATTCAATTCAAGCCAAGATTTTAACTTGAATGAAGGCAGTTACACAGGGATGAGTGAGAAACACGAGTATAGTGGTGTAGTGGTAGGACAACATCGTGAATGTTACTATAGCCCACAATGGTGTCCATTTTGTAACCGTGACTTTACATACATGGCGATAGTAATATAATCAAGTTAGTTACAATGAGCGGGTTCTAGCCCATTACCCAATGATGGGAGGACAGAAAAAAATGGGGGGGGGCTCAATCTACCCCAATATTCTTACGAAATACATATGGTAGCCTTAACACTAACTTAAGTTTAGCTTGCCACAATGAAATAATGATTCAATATGATACTATCTAGTAATTTGATAAACATAACTGAAAACATTATTCTAGAATGAGCATCACTGTTAATACTTGATCATAATTCAACATGAACTGAACATAACTTAAATCTTACTGACTAAATGTAGCAAGTATAGTACACAAGTAGCTATTTATATTCTTTTAAGAAAATGGAAGACATAATGTTACATTATGTACAATATGCGCAGTATGCTCGTACATTGCCGTAGTTTGCCAATAGATTGGCCATCCTTGCTAAGAGATTGGTCATTTTCACAACAGCAAAAGGGTCACTTGTGTTCACCCAGAAGGGGTCACAGAAAAATTTCACTCATATCTATGAATAGCAGCAGTAATAACAGCAGAAAACAACATGTCAGCGGCTAAGGCGTATTTCTCCATATTTCGTTTTCTACTTTATTGTATTTTAGTATATTTTTATTTTATTTTATTTTTTTTTTAATTGTCTTGCCAATATGCTTCCCGCCCGAACTACGCGAAAAAAAAATAAAATAAAAATAATAATTGCTCAAGAAGAAACAAATGGGGTAGGCATTGTGTGGAGTAACCTATGTAAATATCTGGTGGGGGGAATTCCAGCTTTCCCTTTTCTCTCTTTTTTTTTTTTAAACAGGCAGATATCCTGGGTCACAGGAAAAACGTCCCGTAAGCATGCGTGTATCCTAAGTAGGCATAAGTTTGTCGCGGAACAACCCAGAGCGGGCAATATTGACTCTGCTTTACTTTCCAGGTTAATGCAGTCCTAGACACAAAGAGGGAGAGCGGCGAGTTTCTCGCAAGAGAGAAATGAAATAGTCAGGCGGCGGCTACGGATGGAATCCTATACTGTGACTGAAGAGTTTGCATCTGCAACGACGTATGCTAAAAGTCGGAGTTACATATTCAAGGCGTTATACCTGTACGTATTAATGTTAGTAGCTACTAATAATATTTTACTTTTCAGCTATGTCAACACTTATTTTCCTTAGAGGTTCTCTGTGTTTGGCAGCATATTGGGAGTCCTATAGAAGAAGAAGAAGGGTAACACATTCGTGCCCGGGCACATTCACACAAAGAACAAAAAAAAATTATTCATCCCAATATGTTGGCAAAACATTTATTTTGGTATTAATCCGACATAACTTTTCTGTGACGCGTCAAACTTTTCCTTGGTATTGTAGTTATGGAAGGTTTGGTAGATGTGGTAGGGCCCTAATTTTAAAAATGACTTATTTGCTCCTCAGACCACGTATTAGCGCCGCCCACTAGGATGACTGCCTATTTCCATAGTAGGCCATGGGTGTTTAATGCCGCATCGAATGGAGAGGAGAATGGAATCCAGGAAGTAACTTATTGTTTTTAAGTTGATGAAGAGTATATTATAACTTTTTGTTTGTTTTTAATTTCACAATGTATTCTTTTCAGGCTCTAGCTATAGCCCTGTATGCACGTGTTCCGGTATACCAGAGGTCTTGCATCACTACAGGTACTCCACTTTTGAGTGGTCTATGTGATGTAGGCAAGAATCGACACACTCACTAATGAATATACGCCAAGTTTTCTTGTTTTCTTTTTTTTTTTTATTAAATTTGTCTAAATTGAGGCGGCGAGGCCTCATGATCAACGTGTACTTCACGTTTAACATTCATCGTCCTCACTATCGCTAGAATTTTCCAGCTCGCGTGAGTTGTCTCGGGGGAAATACTTCTTCAATCTTTCAATAGTTACAATCTGAGTGTGGTTAGGGTTTGCTACTAATTCGATTTTACAAGCATTTGTGGGAGAAATACTCCTTAGGTAATACGGTCCCATATACTTGGGTGTTAACTTTGGAGAAATATCCTTCTTAGGCAAATAATCTCTACATAATACTAAGTCACCAACCTTTAGCTTAATAGGTTGTCTAGTGCGATCAACGCGTAATTTAGTCTGCTGCTGTGCATGTGTCATAGCCTTCTGGGCTAGTTTACGGATTAACTTTAATTGTTTCTGATGTTCCTGTATTTTCGTGAATTGATATTGGGTGTCCAACTGAGTGGGAAACCTGGCCTTTTGACCAAAGACAATCTCATATGGGGAATATTTCCTAATAGGGGAGGTTGATATATTATAAGCGTATGCACACAAGCGGACATATTCCGCCCACTTAGTAGGCTGTTTAGCCGTGTACTTAGTAAGGAAACTTGCAATGACAGAGTTGAATTGCTCACACAGTCCGTTCGTTGACGGTTTAAATGCTGCAGTTCGAACATGTTTAATGTCAAATAAGTCATTCAGTTCGGTCATTATCGTTGATAAAAAATTACTTCCTCGATCCGTCAGTACCTCTTTAGGAGGGCCAAAACGCGTGATTAACTCGTCCAACATGACCCTAGCCACTGTCGGGGCTTTAATATTTCGTAGCGGTACTAATATTGCGAAATGGCTGAGATATTCTATCATAACTAAGATATAGCTGTAGCCTGCGCTACTATGTAGCGGGCCAAAAATATCTAAGCTCCAGCGGGAAAACAATTCCTCTTTCACCGGTAAGGGATGAAGAAAACCTTGTTTCTTTTCTCTGGGGATGTTCACCCTCTGACATTCGTCACAAGAGCGCACGTACTCCTTAACTATTCTTCCCATGTTCGGAAAGTAGTAACGTTCGTTCACTTTAGAGTAAGTGCGAGAAAATCCCGTATGGCCTCCGCACAGCGGAGACGAATGGGCCTCTTGTAATATGTCGGGGATAGCCTTTTCCGGTATCACTAGTTTCTTATCTTTGTTCATGACTCGATATAACACATCGTCAACTACAACATAGGGTTTTAGAGCACGATCAGTGGGGTCATCCTTCTTCTTCTGTATTAGTTCTCTAATTTTATCATCCTCTTTTTGCATTGTTTTGATATCTATTTTGGGACATAACACTAAGTTGCACACGTCTGCACAATCTTCTTCTTGACCAAATTTGGAGGGTAATTCATCCTTTAGCGGACATCTTGACAAAAAGTCGGCGGTCACGTTATTGCGGCCCTTGATGTGTTCGATTGTGAATAGATAGGGTTGTAAACGAATTGCCCAACGCATAAAGCGAGAATTTAGCATCTTATTGTTTCTTAGGTAACATATACCATGAGCATCTGTTCGCACAATAAAGGGACGGTCTGCCAATAGAAAGTGGAAATGCAAAATTGTCTTAGTAACTCCTAGCGCTTCAAGCTCAACCGTGGAGTAGTTGAGCTCCGCTGGAGACAATGATTTCGAAAAATACGCTATTGGGTGTTCTTGGTTATCTTCTTTAATTTGTGCGACATATCCACCTATTCCGTTTCGACAAGCATCCGAATAAACTATGGCGTCCTGATTCGGGTCAAAGTGGGCAAGGACGGGAGCAGATATAAGACAAGTTTTCAAAGTGTCCCATGCTTGTTTCTCAGTTTCTCCAAATTCGAACTTGGCATTCTTTTTAGTCAATGAAATGAGTGGTTTGGCAATAGTAGAAAACCCTTGGACAAAAGCTCTGTAGAATGAACAAAGTCCAATAAAGCTACGTATTTCTTTCACTGTAGTAGGGTATGGTACCTTTGCTATAGCCTCCGTTTTTGCGGGATCTACACAAATTCCTCGTCTACCGACGATGTGACCAAGCACAGAGGCTTCTTCGTAACCAAAGTAACATTTCTTAGGGTTGAGTTTTAAGTTGGCCTCCCGGAGTCGAGATAAAATAATTCTCGTTCTTTCTATTAAATCTGGGAAAGAAGGACTAGGACAAACCAAATCGTCTAAATAACAAATTACATACTTCCACATAATGTCGCCAAATATAACATTCATCATATTTTGAAAAAGGGCCGGGGCCGTGCTTAGTCCGAATGGTAGTCTCAAAAATTCGAATTTTCCACGGCTGCAGATGAATGCAGTCTTCTCTATATCACACGGACGGATTAATAATTGGTTGTACCCGCTCTGCATGTCTAGCGTATTTATGTATTTGGTACCATTCAGAAACGCTAGTATCTCATCTATACGTGGCACTGGCGTATAATGGGGCCTTAATATTAGGTTCAGTTTTCTGAAGTCGATACATATACGCGGGGAGCCATCTTTTTTAGGTACTACTACAATTGGTGCCGAATATGGGCTTTGACTTTCCCGGATAATCTTGCTGTCTAACATTCTCTGAATCTCTGCCGCGACTATCTCTTTCTGTTTTGGTGTTTCTCTATATGGGGGCTGAGAAATAGGTATATCTGTAATGACCTCTAAGGGGCACATAAATTTATCGGTAGCCGCAGTCAGGCGAGACTTGTCCCAGGCTACAACGTCCCTAAATTCCATCAATAAGTCCAGTAATTGATTTCTTTCTTCTGGGTTTAAATTTGGGCCAATATTTAGTACTTGAGCTAATTCTTCCTTGGTTTGGGGGACTTTCTGGGGTTGTTCAGGGACTTCCACGTCATCTGTTTCATCTTTGTTAGTAAGGTGTATGATCTGATTAACGGCCTGTACGTTATCCTCCGTTTCGTCAGTTAAGGACTCGGCCTGGGGTACAAGTTTCCCTAGATAAAGGTTTTTAGACAAAGATCTGGTTCGATCTGAACTATTGAAAATAGAGTAATATTTCCATTGTCAGTAAAAACTGGACCTCTCGGGATCAAACAGGAGTGCCAATATCGAATTCCTTTGGACGGTAAGAATTCCCAAATATGCACGTTCCCGGTCGGTGCGGTAATTTCTATGTCATATGAAGCCTTGGACGGCACGCGGACATTTGTCGGAAGGTGTACTTTGTAGGTAGTGTACGGATAGATATCAAAAAGTTCGTCGCCTAACCCCAAGGGGTTTGGCACGACCTTTTTCGGACTATGATCCTGGGCAGAACTCTCTAGGTCAGGGAGAGTTGCTGGATTATTTTCACTTCCTTGCGTTATCAATTGTTTTTCTAATGGCTCTAACTGACCACTGTCTGATTTTTCCTCTACAGGCTCACGAGGCGCCTGGGAGGCCAGGGGTGGCTTTACAGAGTGTTGGTTCTTTGTGTTATATCTTGTCGCATAAGACGCATTCTCTTTCTTTCTCGGTATAATCTCTGTATCCGAACTATCTGTGGAACTAACTGCAGAAGTTCCACTAGGGCCTGGCTGAGGGTCAAAGTTGGATAGGTTCTTTTCCTCTGTCTCTAAGTCAGGCGAATTGGTAAGTTCCAGTTCAGGAGCACTGGAAGACACTTTGCTTTTCTTAGTTCGTTTACGTTTTGCATTCCTACGTCTATTGACTTTCCCATTCGTTTTATTCGTAGGCTCCGAGGGAAATTTTGTAGTTTCCCTGGAACACACGAATACGCGGGACGTAATTTCTTCAGTATGAAGATTTTGTCTCTTATCGGGTACGCTAACAACAGGATTTATGTGATTTCCGGTGACCAATTCTGGAGACGGATCCTTTCTCTTATATGAGAGGTTCCGTTTCCTATAAATTGGTTTGTTTCCATGAGGGGGGACAGAGTAAGCCGTTTGTCCAGCATTACCTTTCTGTCTTGATTGGAACTCATTAAACGATCTTTTTCCTACTGATGGTGGGTATCGTTTAACGTGTTTTAAATCTAAGGTATGAATCACACCATGACGATTTCCATATGTACTTTTTGGGACTGTGAACCATAGGTCTTCAACATGATTCCCGTCTTTATCTGCTAATTCCATGTATTTGGAATGAATGGTGGTGACACTTGTGCAGAAAATCTATCCCCAAAATAACGTCATAGGCGCAAAACTGTGGGTCAACTATAGCTACGTCTAGGAATCTTCGTTTGGTTGTTTTCAAGTGATCCTTGAAGCAACACGCTATTCTCATCACAGGAATGTAATCTGTGGGCTGAGCACCGACGCCGCGAAGTTTCACATAACCCTTCAGTCTGTCAGTTAGTGGGAATCTTGGGGGTAAAAGGGTTTTTGAAGCTATTGAAATTTCAGAGCCAGAATCTATAAGAGCTTGCGCCCAGCGGTTTCCTATTTTTATCTTGACTGTACAAAGCTGCGCCTGCCCATGGCCAAGGCCATAGGTATTTTGGTGATTGTTCCTATACGTTTTGTAACCCGGTTCTGCTACTACTTCGTCTGTGTAACAAGAACTAATCTGTACAAATCCTGGTTGGTGTTGTTCTTCAATGCTAGACCAGTCCAAGCGGTCATTTTCCCATATTATGTCATAACCATTCCTTTGACTAACTAATCTTTGCGCTGTGTGAAATTTTCTAAGATATTGTAGGCACTGTTCGAGATCATCGCAATCATCCACTTCAAGCATCAGCTTATTTAGGATGTCTGGCAACAAACTCATTCGAAGTTTACTCATCAATTCACTTTCATTAACCCAACCTCGCAAAAATTTCAAATCCTTTATTAACTTATAAATGAATGCTAAAGTACTTTCATGGGGTTGTTGTTTTCTTGTATCAACGTCATATTCTAATCTTGCAGTATACTCAATACTAGGGAAAGCCTTTTTAAGTTTTTCCTTCATCTCGTTATAGTTTAAAGGTAAAATGTTTGCTAGGTCTACTAGATAAAAGGAGAAAGCTTCCCCTTTCAGACAGTAAGGAAGGTAATTTACTATCTCTAGAGTCGACCATTCATATATGCTAGCCACTAATTCATATTCTTGCAGAAAAAGTTCCACACACTCATATCTATTACCAGAGAAGGAGGGAATTTCAACATTTGGATAGATCTTAAAGACTTGTGGTTTAGCACTAATAGGAGAATTTTGATTGTCACCCTCGGGAGGAGGGTTGCTAACTTTGCTTGTTACTACTGTATCCGTAAATTTAGGTTTCTCAAAACTATATGGTATTGATGGTTCTGTAACCGGACTAGTCTTAATTTCTTGCTCAGACTTTGAATTTATACGAGGCTTATCCTCAGGATCTACTTTCAAAAAGGGCGAAAAATTTGATTTTTGCTTATCAGAGGTCTTATCTTCACTTGATGAATGTGAAACGGGCTCATCTTTCAGATCTAAGGACTTGTCTAAGGAAGCCGAGGTGTTGAAATTTTCTGAGACGGACCTATAGTCGGTATCAGTTACGCTTCTATTTTCTAACTCAGAGGTTTGTTCTGAACAAAATTCTGATGTGTAAGATCTATCATGTTTGCTAAATACTGATTTTTCTGTCTTTTCCCCTTCGCTAAACTCTAATTTCTCCACTGGGGTCGTGGGGGTAACTACGCTACTAGGTGGCGAAACAAACACTATTTGTAAGGGATCTAACTTTTCCTCTTGTTGGTACTTTTTCATTTCTTTAGTCGCAGGTGATTCACCAGTTTCATTATAGGAACTAATTTTAGAACTAGTACTAGCTGAAGGTTGTAAACCACTATTCTGAAAACTATCAGTTTGTTTGTTAGATTCACTTTGGGTGGGAGAGGTTGAGGAATCGTTTCTATTTTCTACTTCATCTAAACAAATTACAGACGCACCAAATTCCGCGTATTCAAAGATTTTACCAATGTTTTCGTTTATTCTACTTTCAGACCAGGAATCGTTATTTTCTTTTTCTTCCTCTTCAATTTGCTTCTGGTGGTCAGAGCAAACTGAGGGAAAAGCATCATCACTTTTCGTCTCTTCGCCTAACCTCCTCTCAACTGGGGCAGGGGCGACGAGGTCATTTCTCTGGTCAGCGTCCTCTTTGGGAGGGTCTTGGTTCGTTACTCGGGGAGTAGAGACCGTGGGAGGATCCCAATGGTCATATCGGAGTTCTTCTTCGGAGTTCCACGAAGGTTTTGACTCATCCTCCAGGGATGACGCAGGAGAAGACTCCGGGTTGTCGTCTTGTAATTTCGCTATTTCGTCGTTTTGTAATTTCTCTAGTTCGTAACCTAACCAATCGTCTTTCAACGACTCACCCCCATCTGAGTCGGCACTACTAACATCTCCGTTTGACCACCTAACTTTACTAACTACACTGAGTATGTTATCTATACTGTCCAAATATTGCAGTTTCTCTTGGAGGGTAAGGCTCTCTTCAAACATGACAGGGTTGGTTTGGGTAGCTGTTGTCCGAAGAACCTTAAGTTCCCGGTCTGTATCAATCCGGATCATTTTAGGAAACTTATATTCGGTCTGAACACTAACATCTTTCTTTTGAAAAACGTCGGTCTGTATTTCCATATCAAAATTTCCAACTACATTTTCCTCAGGTAATAAATCTTCAAAGGGGGCTGAGGGGTCCGCTTGGAATAAAATACCTAATTTCTCTTCTTCGTCACCTTGGCGACGAACAACTGTGACCTGTACTTTCTTGTTCCGAAGTTGTTTAGTTAAAGGTCGAATTAAGTTTCCTACTGCTGGGGACAGTTCTGTTTGTAATGAATGCTTAATCTGATCTATTAACGCTTTATCGTTAGATTGTGTCAGAGAGCGCGATTCATTTTCATTATTCTCGTCAGGGTTCTCAATTTTCATTTCCCTTGGTTCGGTTCCGATATTTGCATAAATTGGCTCTTTATTCGTGATTGCCTTGGGTTCGAGACCAATATTTTCGTAGATTGGCTCTTTACTCACTGAGGTTCGTGATTCAGTATCTAAGTTAGCATACATAGCTCTAGGACCGATCTCTGCATAAACCGTTTCATCACTACTACCAGCATAAAAAGATTGAAAGGTGGGTCTTTGCATTTCTAACGGCGTTCTAGGATCTGACAGTTCGTATTTTATGGGGAAATATAGCGCTACTGGGCTATCCGGTCCTTTAGATACACCAATATCTTTATTTTCTGAATTTAACACTAAGTCACTTATTCTATGTTCCTTAACAACTAACTTATTATTATCTAGGGGACTTTGGTTCGAGGGGACATCAGGTATTACACCTGCTGTTGTTTCTATCTCAATTGTTGCCTGAGGCCATTCCTGACCTGCAGTGATTAGGTCGGCTATCTCTAGTTCATCTTTTAAATTTACATCATTCACTAGAGTTTTCGGATCTACCCCCGGTGGGGTCTCGTCCGTATCTGAATTTACATATATCGTCCTAGGAGCTGGCGTTGGTTTTTCACTTGAACCAGCACTTTGTATTTCTATATCATTTCTAGTCGGAATAGGACTAGACGCGGCCAGCGGCGTTAGATCACAACCACTCGCTGGTGCGTCTGGGGTTTGCGGGCTCGCGGTCGTTGGTTCACGATATCTTGGCTGACTCCACGTATCCAAGTATCTCGGTAATGGATTCTTTTTCCAACGGCCAAATTCAGGAGGAGAATGCCCGTGTACTTTTATCTTATTGCACTCAATGCAATAATAATTATTCCACCGATCTAAAATATAACGGTGCTTGCCCGTGGGCGTCTTAGGACAATGAGATTGCCCTAAATCTAATAGCTTTTCTTTTATTTTCTGCGCGAAACTCATTTTGACAATAAATCTGTTTTTCGCAAGTCAGTGGCCTCTCAAACCAGGGCAGTGGGTAATCAACCTATTTCCTCTGATATGGTAAGAATTTAATCACTGATAGCTACTTCCCTCGGAAATACTACGTCAAATTGCTACGTATTATGAGACTTATTATTATTTCAATATCTTCATTTAACTTCCTTTGAACTTGAATACTCAACTTCCCTTTCTTTATAAATTTTGCTTTACTTTTTAGAACGGGAAACGGAAAGTGACTAGACAGCTGTTTATAACAGATAATGCCTATTTGTTCACTTATGAGGAGTTTTACTTTTTACTTCTATTCTTTAACTTGTTTTCTTTTTTTTTTAAAAAAAAAACAAAACCCAAACAACATTGTTTTAAACTATTTTGTTTTTAAATTCACACGGGGGACTTCGATCATCCAATCATTGGTTCATGTACTTGCATTTTTGATTTTAGGTATTGCATTTGCATAAAGGTGAGTTTTAGGCAGTCATTCCCAGGCAGCCGTCGGGCTTGCACCCCTAGTACAGAGGGGCCCTGCTGGACCTAGAGAATAAGATACCTGTGACCCCCAAGCTTTGCATGGGAAAGGATTTTAGACACTTATCGCCGGACAGACTAGTCGAACTTTCATCCCGTAATACGGGCGGTTCTACTGTCTAGAGATAAACTGCCTGTGATCCTCCCCAAATAAGTGGTAGGGTATTAGCCACTTATCGCCGGACAAACTAGTCGAACTTTCATCCCGTAAAACGGGAGGTTCTGTTGACCAGAGATAAAACTGACTGTGACCTTACCAAAGCGAGCAAAAGCATAAGCAGACTTAGGGTTTTGCAAGTACATGAGACAAGAGCTGAATTCTGTATTAACACTCGCGTCCCGATTTTCCATTTCCATTACTACACAAGAAAAACGTCGTGAGGTGAACTGAGTCTTGTTCTGCGGAACCTAGCAGCTATTCCGCTGACTTATAACAACTTAAAGCGAGAGAAGTTGAGAATAAAAAATTTTCCGTCGCCACTTTACTACTTGTGAAACGCACTATTTAGAGCAGAAAAAATTATATTTGTATATCAGAGTCATAGGCTGAACACCGCCTAGGCTAAGTACGCCACTGAACTTTACTGGCTTTACATAGTATCGATTCACCACTTGTCTAGTCAAAAGAAAACTTCGCGTATACGTTTCACTTTTATCTATTGAAAACTCTTTCGATAAAAAAAAAATCACTCCCGATTTGCAAAAATCGCGTTTCAGGCAATTGAGATATTTGGTTCCCCTATAAAGTGAATGAGCACCAGAGATTTGTTTAGAGATTCAAGAACACACAGTTGGTTACCCGGCGAACACCGAACACCATAAAATGTTATATATGATGTTGTTTTTGTTTTTGTTCAGAGATTGGCGTAGCAATTGTGTACACTTTCCTTTGTGAAATCGTAATTGAGATCACTTCTTCACTCTCCACCCAGTACGACGAAGTTGGTTCGGAGTCCAACTCCCTAATAGCCTCGGTTTTGAAAACGTCTTTAGCCTACTGGTTCGAAGATGATGAGAAAGTGCACTAACAGTGGTAGAGCTTGGTACTAGAAATCGAAACCCAGGTAACACTTGAAGACTGTGAGTTGAATCTAACTAGGTGGGATAGCTTGACTGAATCAAAGAGACCATTTCACTTTACTTTTTATTAAAAAAAATAAAATAAGAATACAGATCAATTTAACACAATCGGTTACTTGGAGTTACAACTTGGAAGTTTTTCTACATTATTCAAGTGGGAGCACAACCCTATAATACTCAATGGGTGCTAGAAGGTTTTTATGCTAAACCGCGAGTTATTGAAAATAGTAAAGTGTGAACTTTGTACATCGCAACTTGCATTGGCCCGAAAGGAAGAAATGTTAAGTCTCGAAGAGGGAATGTGGTCTCAGATTGATGGGACTTGAAAATAAAACTCATATTGATCACTAAACAATCTCAAAGCGCTCATCCCGTGTGGAGGGGGAACTTAGAAAAAATTAGCACATACCTGATTTTTCTGAAGAGCGTCCCTAACCAGAGCGAAGTTCACTGTTATCCGTCCGTCCGTAGAATCAACCGGTGCGGCAGACAAGCCTCGTTTATAAAGGCGCTTCGTCCCACGCATTTCTGCCTTTTCTGACGTAGCTCGAAGGCGACGTCACGAGCCTCATCGAGCATGGGAGAGACTTCTTCACGCGCATGCTCAATAGTGGTTAAGACTTCTAGTATTTCTATGATTTTTCTCTATCACGCCGGGATTGAAATTCCTATTTTACATTTCTTTTTACAGTTTTTGTTTTATACCTGGTTCTAACTACATAATAGATTTCATATATTTATTGCTCTCGTGGTATTCCCTAACTATTGCCTCTAGGACCCAGCTCTGTGATCTGAGTAAAATCAAAGCTAGGGTCATACCACTAATACATACGTGTGGATTGGTGTCAATGAGGCATCAGGTTGCTAAACCAATTTAAACCTCAACTGACTCCGCTCTCCCTATCTCTCTTTTCCTTACTACACATACAATTTGAAAAGCGCGGGCGTCTCGCCCATAATGTGAGTCCGGCTTAGGACTACGAGGCACAACTGTGTAACAATATATATATATATATATATATATATATATATATATATATATATATATATATATATATATGAGTATGTAAAGACGTATTTTTGTACTTTTCAGTGCATACATTTCTAATTTTTGGTGCAAATCCTAGGTCTAGTTATCACAACCTTGAAGTGATTGTTTAAATATGTCATTATTAGATTAGTTCGTTTGAGCAATTGAAGTTGTAACACCTTGCGATGCGGCTCGTGCCATATTATGATAGGTTTAATAGCACTAGTTTGCCCAACACTTGGATAGACGTATTTTTTCAGTTCGGTTAGATTCTGAAGCTAGATCACGGTTTGAACTCTCTCCCTTCGAACTGATCATAAATTGATCGAAAGTGATTTCAGATTGACTGGAATGATAATGACAACCATTAACGTATTTGATTGTTTCAGGGGAAAATGAAATTGTCGTGTCATGTTGTTGAGTTTAAAGAAGACAGTGGCGGAGGCGTCGGGATCGTACATGAGTCTTTGCTGACTCCCAGGAAAAGAGAGACGTATTGGCCACCTCGCACGTTAATGTTTAAATATAATAATCTCTTAGCGGAGAATAGTACGCCTACGAAAGATTGGCCTCTACACACCATAAAGAAGTTTTTCTATCACACAGGTTTGTTCTCATTGTCTTTGTCACCTATATGGAATAACAAAATGTAGATATTATTGAAAAAAATGTTAGTTAATATTAACGCGATAATCTTCGTAGCTGATCTTGTGTCGAGTCGGCCCTGTGCCCTTCTTTTGTGCCCGAAGTTTAATGTTCAGTTGATATTCAAATTTGTAGAGAATGAAACGTAATAGCCCATTACCGGGTTCTGTTCGTGCGTGTTTGCTATTTTCTTTATCACTGAAAGAGTTTTGTTGATAAATGTATAGGAGGCATTTCATACGAATTTACCAGAGGCATGTTGCTTCATAGTCACAGATTTGGCTGATTTTTATTTTACTGAAAGCTAGTGTTATATAGGTAACAGAAATACAATATGAAATTATTCTAACAGATACTGCAGAAAACACAGGGTGTTCAAAAAGTAATGAATCTCCCCTAATTGGTCGTTTCTAAAACACACCCAAGAACAGGAAAAAAAGCACATCTCAAAAACTATATTTGGACAATTATATAATGATTTTGGTTTTATTTGAAAGCGAAAAACTTGCAGTTTTACGTCCCACGCTTATGCCGGATAGGCTAAAGGAGACGGCATATTTGAAAGCGAATGATCCGTGTAAACTAAAAATGGAGTTTTTGCATGTTAAATCTAAAAAATCCGAGAAAAATATTCAGCAATATACTAAAAATATTGCCCCAAATTACATCTGAAGTGAGACCTTTTCTAATGGTGAATCCCGAGTGGTAGAACAAAATAATTTAGTACATCACATTATCTAGACATACACAATAACATACACAAACATAACAGACAAAAAAAATTAAAAAGGTAATCTCTCTAAAAACTGTTCTTAAAATTTCTAAATGCGAAAGCAAACCACGGGTTAAATATTATGAGTAAATTCACAACATCCTAAAACAAGATATCATGAGCCGTCAAGAAAAATGTATATCAAACCGTGAAAATATAGGGCAAAAACGAAGCCTGGGGTCCGTCCGGACCCCAGGTATCTGTTATAAAGTTAAAAAGTACCTTTTGAAATATTCAAGGTCAAATATTATGTTACATGGCACGGATAACAAAATCCTGTTTAATATCATTATGGTTATTTTTTAATGAAAGAGTAATGTTTTGGCTTTAAAATAAGCCCTACACGTTGTTTGTGCCGTACCTATAACCAAAGTTATGCAAGGTTTTCTTCGGCCTTGCATGTTAAAATTTACTTAACATTTCAAGGTTGGCAACTCTGCAACATGAAAATTGTACGTTACTGAGAGCTGTTATTTTGAAAATACTCTTCTCTCATAAAGTACTTATTATATCAAAATTTCATTAAATTTGAAGATCGCGTATGTTTTTTTGTAATTTGTAATGGTAGTTCTAGCCGTGGATTGCACTCTGTCTGTGTATGTAAATGCCATCAAAAAGTCAAGTTGATGCCGCAAGCCACCCACATATAAGATTATAATGGTATACTCGATATATTAGTTCCAGAGAGACGAGAAAAAATTGTCTTTGCTGAAATATGGACAAATCTTGTGCTTCAGACTGCAACCACGTAAGGGTATAGTAAAATTATAATAATTTCATTCTCAGAAATAATACCTTTTTAATTCCTTCATATGTTATTATATATGTCTTTATAATGTGATGTACTAAATTACTTTGTTCTACCACCTGGGATTCACCATTAAAAAAGTTCTCTCTTCGGATGTATTTTAGGGTACTATATTTTGTATAATGCTGAAGATTTTTCTCGGATTTTTGGGATTGGCTTACACAGATCATTCGCTTTCAAATAAAACCCAAATCATTATAACTGTCCAAACAGTTTTTGAGATCTGCTTCTTTTCCTTTTCTTGGGTGTGTTTCAGAAACGACCAATTTGGGAAGATTCATCACTTTTTTGAACACCCTGTATTTTCTGCAGTATCTGTTAGAATAATTTCATATTGCATGTCTGTTACCTATATAACACTAGCTTTCAGTAATATAAATATCAGCCAAATCTGTGTCTATGAAGCAACATGCCTCTGGTGAATTCGTATGGAATGCCTCCTATACATTTAACAATAAAACTCTTTCAATACTCTGTGATTACTATAGATATTCAAGGTATAAGTGAACCGATTTTCACGAAGTAGGAGAAAATCGTAACGGATACAATTGTTTAAAGTGTTATGGAGTTGAAATCTCTTGCTGAATGGTAAAATGAATGTATATTGACTCAGCTAATACTTAGAGTAAAAGCATATTCCTATAAGTCACATTAAATAGGCTACTTTTCGATTTTAATTAGTTTCCAGTCGAGTGTAATAGGGAATTATACCCGTTTCAATTAATCGTTTTGCGTTCAAATTCGTTTAGTCAGGATGAGCGAACAAAATGCAGATATAACAAGTCTCATAGAGTTATCTCCTTGTATGTCTTGGAAACTTACGTTAATGTGTGTTTCTTCTTTATGTTATATATATGAATTGTTGCTTTCTTTGTCTTTTTACTTTTCATTTCTATCGAAAAGTTTCTGGTGTCCCGTTTCAAAACGTCCACGACTTTCTGTAGCCGTAAACTCTGTTTGAACTGTGTCAATGTTCTTCCTCATGAACAAAGCCTTAAATTCACAATCACCGTGTATGTGTGTGTGGGGGGGGGGGGAGTTTCGCCTAAGAATGGTATCACTCACCGTATTGACTTGTCTTTGAGATACCATCCTTCGGCGAACCTTTCCCCATACACGATGATTGTGAAAGATCATTCAAAATTTTCAAAAAGAGTCTTCGGCTGCAGAAATCGTGGACGTGTTTTAAAACGGGACACTAGAAAGTAGATAGAAAGGAAAAATACAAAGCAAAGAAAGCAAGATGTGTGTGAAGGAACAGCCGCAATGTTAGATGGCTGCACTAGCCTCGTATACAATTAATGTGTTTTGGGTTTTCTGGTGCTTCCACAAAAGTGCACACCCCTTAAGTAGCAGTGGCTTCCGCTTAAATTATCTGATTTTCACATACGTTGCAGCCCATGACGACTACATCAAAAGTTGTCATGGGCGCAAGCTCTGGAAAATTCATATGCGCGCGTTTCAGCGCCTCAAGTTTACATATGGCCGAAATATGGTTTAGGTCAAATCGCTTTGTTTTTTATTGGCCTTCGCCGGCCAGGTTGGCTTTCTTGTTAAATGATTTTTAAACTCGACAAGCTCTACAACATATGTGAAAACAATCTTATTCCAACTGAAGTTTACATGAATACGAGCGTGCTGTAGCGCGCGCATACGATTTTCAGAGCTTCCAGGTGTCGATCGCTACAACATATGTAAAAATCAAGTGATTTACACTTCAGCCACATGTAAACTCGAGCGCGATGTAGCGCGCACATATGAGTTTTCAGAGCTTGCGCCAGTGACTTTTAATGTACTCGTCATTGTCTACAACATTTGTAAAAATGAAGCGATTTGACCGATGCCACATTTCGGCCATGTTTAAGCTTTAAGCGCACTGTAGTGCTCGCAGGTCATGTGTAAACTTGAGCGCAAATGAGAGTTTTTCAGAGCTTGCGTCCATGACAACTGTTAATGTACTTGTCATGGACACCAACATATGGGAAAAGCAGCAAATATAACCAAAAGCCAGTGCTCCACAGAAGGTGTGCGGACTACTGGCTGATTTCAAACATTTAACAAGACCATTTCAAGGTGTCAATTTGTGCCGAATGGTTACTTTATTTTTTCTTGACAAGTAAAATTGCTTTATTGTTATACAGAGAAGCTCCATCTTGTTATCAAACTTAATCTAACCTTTTAAAGACGTCGAATATCCAAATTCGGCAGCGATCGACACCTAAATTTAGACCCCAGCTCTGAAAATATGAACACTGTAGTATTAAATTTGTTCTGATAACGAAACACTTGAAAGAATTTCAAACGTTTTTTACACCCCTGAATTTCATTACCGTCTTCATACCGTTTTGGGTGTTTTTACATAAAGTGACTCAGATTTATTTTTCAGACGACCTACTAAAGGCAAGAAGAAAGCTGGTACAAGCCCAGGATGAATCGAATCTAAAAAATGATAACGAAATTACAGGGCGACCTCAGAGGAAGAAAAAGCGTCCGAGTAGATTAATTAGTGATGATGATGATAGTGAGGATGAATTTTATGTAAGAGGGCAATGTCGGACGAATTACAGGAATTCATCATTAAGTTTACCTTCACCGCTTCGTTCATTACCATCAGAACCAGCTTCATGTGATGCAGGTATGTACTCTTTATATTCTCTTAATTAAAGCCGGCCATTGTGTTGTTCGTCTGTGTGTTCTGCCGAATGCATAAACTGATTCGAATGAAATTTTTACAGATTGTTTATTGTTCAAAGTACAGGTCAGGCTCGTTGGGGAAGTAAATCGGACAGTGGGGTGAAACCCTGGTCCGAAAGGACAAAAATGTATGAAAAACAATAATTTTTTATTAAACACAAATTTAATGCACTGTCTTCTGTTAGAACAACCTTAGAAATGTGCACACACACTTTGGAGATTCCAGGCTATCTGTGTGGACGGGAGGGAGGCTAAATTAAAGAAGGGGAAAGGGTGGAACCCCCTTAAAGGGCAAAAATGTAGAAAAGCAAGAAAAAATAATTTAAAACGCATTTAATGGACTGTTCCAGGGACCTTTGTGTCAAAGACCTGCCTTCGGGTAGAACACCAATCATCATCTTCGTTATAAGAGCCTTATAAATGTGTAAACACTTTGGAGGTGGTTCGGGGTGGGGGTGGGGGTGAAGGATGCAAAGAAATACTCGAAAAATGAATCCGAATAACATTTTTGCAGATTTATCGCGAGTTCGACTGTTAGAATAACCTTCATACTAGTTAGATTTGAGCACAGTTGCAGACAAGGTGCAATTTCCTGCCGTTGGTGACCAAATATTCGATTTTGACGATAGGTCTTTCCTTTTTACCTGTGCAGCGTGACTGGTTTGTGCAGTCGGAAGTGCATTGTAAGGGCATCTAAAATGTACCAGGGTCTATCCCAGTCCTGTCACATAGTTGTCACTCTTTAAAATAAATATCTGCACCATACAGAGTATTGGCACAAAAAAAAAAGACCAAACCAATGCTATTTAAAAAAAACACACCCTTACGTGACAAGTCAGTGCGTCTGAGGAAGGTCTTGTTACAAATTGCATCTTGTCAAGTAAGGTATTTTTGGGAATAAATAAAATTAGTTTCGTCATATATGTTTGTTTTTAGTGAATAATATTCCAAAGTGGTATACAAGTTCACTCAGAGTCGTTCCGTGCAGAGTCCACACTTTATTATTGTTAAAATTGAGTTTGTTTCCCTATATGCATACATTGACGAAACGAATCTTCGTGTCATTTCAAACTGCGTTAACGTAGATACAACTATAGAAAAGTAGAGTGGAACTGAAATTTAAAGTTGCTGAAATTGTAAACATTATTCATTGTATGCCAATAGGCAGATTTCTTCAGGAATATACCTATTGCAGAGACGCTCATATCTGAAATTCCGGAAAATTTCTAGACAGTTTTTCTGATCACATCCGGACACAAAAGCTTTGCTTGTGAACGACATAGCTGCCTCAATTTTGAAACGGGTTTAAACCAAACTTGGCTCAAAAGTTATTAGCCAGAACGATCGGATGGCAAATTTCAAAATGGCGGCCATATAAACAAAAAAAATACTAATTTTCACGATTATTACCCGAACAGAACCAAATTTGGCTGGGGTGTTTGTAATATGTGAGTTGACCAAGATGATCACAATGATCCATCAAGAAAAGTCCAAAATAGTTGGCATTTAATTGTCTAAAAAACATGAGTGCCGCAATTTCGAACGTATTGGAACCAAATTTTGCCCAAAAATTGATAGTTGCAGTACAATATGTTGGTTGAGTGTGAAACTTAGGCGTGGCAGCCATTTCTTTAAAAAAATGGCTGCCACGCGTACTTGTTAGAACTGATTGGAACCAAAGTTCGTACAAAAAATTAGATATTTACGATATCTGAGGTGAATGTGAAAATCGGCATGATTCAAAAAAACTGCTTTGAAAGTAGAGGTCGTTTAAAATGTTAAAAGAATCTACCTGTTCTTTGCTGTCCTGTTCCAAAAAGCGTATTTTTTAATGTATGACTGTGAATATGATCTTAATATTTTGAATAATCTGCGAAAGTTTTCATTTGAGTTTATTTTTTTATTTTATTTTATTTCTTTTTCTCAGCAGAAGTTACAGAAGGTAGACCAAGTTCAGATGGAAATACATCACCTGACAATCAGCTGTTAGAAGGCGGAACGTCAAGAATAATTTCGAACTCGACCTATCCCCAGTCGTCCACAGTTTCGGAGTGCTCGTGCAGTAAGTTATTTGATTGATTTTAATATTGCATTTTTGCCAAAATTTTATTTTTTTCGTGTTGTTTACATGATATTAAAATTTGGAGTTATACGTTCGTTTTAACCATCGCAGCTATGCAACGCGGAACTTTGGATTCCAGCCACCCTTAGAACTTTAATGAAGTAACAGTTCATGAAGTGACAGATTTGTTCTTACGTTTCTCCACCATTTTATTTTGCCTGAACAGAAGCTGAATTACAAAGCATTCCCATTATTCATGGCAATGAAATTGCAATTATGTACCCACGCCTCCAAAAGAGCATATCCATCTTATTCTACACATGATCTAACATCAGACAACCAACCATGAGTGAATGATATGAGGTTTAAGAATTACAAAGGCTTTAGAGGATATTTTGTAATTCTGAAACCCTGAAACCGCCTACTATGGTTTGTTGTCTAATATTAAAGAATGTGCAGAATAAGGGTGCATTTGCTCTTCTGGAAGTCTGGGTACAAACTCAACTATATTGGCTGGCACAATGACACGCTGGTGACTCCATGTAAATAGTCCGTTTCCTTTAATCTTAATTTAGTTTTCCCTGAGTTTCTTTTGCTTCATGCCTGATAAAAGACGTAGCTCTGCTCGAAAAATCCCTTCTAATGTTTTAATTTTTAAAAGTAGTTGTGGTACATGCCAGATCAGGCGAATTAACACGTATCTACATTAGGTAGGCATTTTCGTGTTTTCTTTTCAGCTTGATCTGAATATAGGCTCACCTAGTTGGTAGGTATTACAAGAATGTAATACTGTAATTAAAACAAAGAGACACACTTGTTAAGTATCTAAACACTGGAGGATAATAAAAATCACTTAAATATCTCGAGAAATAAAACTTCCCGTAGTTATCATTTTTTCTTCTACTTTCGACTTTTAGAGAATAGTCGTGTAGTACAAAGTAACGTAGTACAATTTTAACATATATGAATACTGTACTATATGTTATTTTACATTAAATATTTACAATGTTAAAATATATGTTATTAACTTCTCAGTACCTTTGTTGAAGAAAACATTTTCTGGGGTTGGACGTAAGGCCAACATATTCACATGATTGTGGACACAACTTAATGTCAAGGGTTTCAGTAAAAATCAAGTATTTACCAAGATGTGAGTGAGAGTAAATTAAAAATTACTTATTTCTTTTGTATTTCAGGTTTATTTTATTTATTTACTATCTCTTTTTCTTTTTATTTTAAAATACAACAACCCTAGATATACTTAGGTCACTTATTCCCAATTTAAACGGCAAATGGTGTGTTTATGGTATTCTGGTGCTTCGGCCTACCGTCCCTTCCCACCGCCTACCTTTTCTAACAACTATTTTCTTTCATCCAAAAATTCATACACGTCATGCTTAAACACAACAAGAACATAATATTTGAGAGTAATTATTACAAAAATTTGAGTATTAATTTTCTCCCATTTTGTTTTCATTCTAGGTTTTGCAGTAGTTGCAAGACACCTTGCAGAAATGAAAAATATGCTAATAGATTTAAGCAATGATGTTTGTTTACTGAAGGACCAATTAAAAACGGCAAATTCTACATCGCCTGCAAAAGTGAATTACCGGAAAGCTGCACAATTCCATGTACATCAGTAGAAGACGTGTTAAACTTGGAAGAATGGCTTCAAGTACGTGATAATGCAACGACGCTAGTAAGCTGTTTTTCTAAATAATATTATATTTGCATTTCTACGCTAATTTTGTTTCCGTTCATCAATATTTAAAAATTGAATTAAGGAGAAAAATTAAATATAATTCAAGATGTCTACTTTAATGGACATCTTGCCAATTTTAGATACTTTATTCATTCCGGAATATTGTAAATTGTCTATATAGTAAGAAATTTCTAGTTTTTCCTTGGGGGGGGGCTAACAGAATCCAGAGTGAAAATTTATTTTTGGCTTTTAGGAACTGTGGATGAACACAGGGTAAGGAAAGGGCATGTTAGATATTGGGAAGAACTCGTAATAAGACCTATTAATGTAAGGTAACAGTGCAGTAGGTAGAAACAGACCTGCAAATAAACTGCTCGTCATTTTTATCTTACACCTTCCTTGTCCCGTGTTAACCCAAAGTTGATTAAAAAGAAAGAATAAAAATCGAATGTTGACTCTTCAAGGGATCCTACCGGCGAAAGGAGCCCCAACCCTTCAACGAAAAGAGGCCAATTCAGTACGTTTGAAGAATTGAAGAAGACTTCACTTAATTAATTAGTAGAGTGAATTTAAGAATCAGTGAAAGTAAATCGGGGGGGAGGATACCTAAAAGATTTGAAACCAAGGGGATAGGGCCTCAAATTTCTTTTATTAACATAAAATCCCATAAGAATAACGGAGAATTTGGCAAATTAAAAATAATATCTAGAGATGAATTTAATGTGTAAACGTGTCTAGGACTTTAACCTTTCGTTGTGCTACGTTCGTGAATTGTTGAATTAAGTTTACCGAACCCCAGTATTTATTGTTTACGCGTCTTAAAAACACGTCAACTTTCAAATTTCGTCCAAGGCAATACATTTTAATTTTTAACATCCTTCTTTAAAAACACTGAAGTACCAAATTGTGTAAACTCGTACCCACAAAGTAGTTCACACTATTGTAGTTTATTTGTGGCAGCCCTGCTTCTAAACAATTATACGTTCAGATAATAAAGATGTTGCTCGGTAAGTTGGGTTAGAAACTTTTTTTTAAAAAAACTAAATCAATGGTCCACTTAACGAAGAACAAACCCTGATAATATTTAACCGGGTGGAATGCCTAGAGAAGGCTTTTTCCTTCATATTCAAAACTCTATCACGCACACGTATTCATGGTTCAAAATGTTCAACATTAAGCACACCGTCGTCTCTTACGTTACAACTTCGACCTTAAGTACAACGGCGATGTGTGTGTGAGATGTTCTTTGAGCACTCCCTGTTCATAAGTAGTTCCCACAAAGTATTAGAGCTTTACAGCAGTTGCCAATGAGCAATCCCGTGTGTCAAACTACCCTAAACATGGGAGATCAACCGATTCGTGTGCTGTGTGCTTTCAAATTCAATGCATGAGCCGTACATCATCATGATTGCATCGGTACGCAAGAATGGGATCGAAATCATCCTTTATTCATCTGTGAACAGTTATTCTCCGTGAATAATGTTTTATCTTTTCAAAAATACGGAGTTATTTGATTACTAAACAGTTCATTCTGAAAAATTGCATCTTAGTTACACCTCCAAACAGTAACTAGATTACTTGGGCTTTCAAGCGACGGCTGAACCGTCGCATTCCTAAAATGATCTCTTTGCAAGAAAAATTGGACCATTAAACAATCCTCATCCTACTCAGTGCTTAAGTAGTGTTATAGAAATCCACCCTTAGATGTTAAATAGTTATTGCAATTGACGTGAGGCCATTGGTCTGTAGACCCGCTAGTGGTATATTGTGATTGCTTTACTTACAACGTAAACGAAGTGTTTCATTTCTTTTCTTATTTTTATAATTCTGTTTCAGGAAACGTACCCTGGCACTTTTGGTGGGAGAAATCTTGGCCACGTCGTGAGAAACATATTAAGAAGAGTTTTTACTGACGGACAATTGGACTTGGAGCGGTCTTGTACAATTGGACTGGGAAATGTAAAAAGGGATCTCTGGAGAAGTTGACCATTTCAAGAATAATAATAGGTAGGATATTACCTTATCTCGATACTTCTGGTAAATTTGATGCAGTGGCACTAGTCGACTTGTGTTGACGCCTTTCATTTCACTGAAGGAAATTCAATGATACTACTATGTAAGGAGCAGAGGTTGATGAAATATATTTGAATTATTTCATGTTAAAAGGGCATATCTGCAAAATCAATGAAGCTCATTTTCGCATTTCATCACCCACTTCTAGCCTGGGCCGCCAGAAGGAACAAGAGTAGCGAGACCGGCCTTCACTGGTGGGAGTTCTGTGCATTTTCAATAATTTTCTTCAATGCGGAAGAGAGCAATGTTGCAAAATGAGAACTGACAGTTGTATTGTATTTGGAGGTGGAAGATTCGGTTTGGAGATATTCACGTAGCCCTAGGCGATATTTACTGTACAGAAGATTGTGTGTAAGCAAACCTAGGTGTAAAAGTAATGATATGAGAACATTTAATAGCCTTAAAATCTGAAATAGCCTGTTTCTGCAATAAACGACATTGTCGGTAGCGATAATATTACGTTGTTTTAAAGCAATTTTTAGCAGATTGAATCCTTTGTCATAAAGATTGGTTGTATAAATATCTTGGATGAGTTCGTTAGGCGCAGCGATTTGATGAAAAATTTCAAAATGGCCGCCCTTTGAGGTTTCCAACGATTCACAATTTCCACAATTTTAACCGATCGGAACTACAGTTAGTCAAGATATGTGTTTATCATGTGTTAGTTGTGCGTGAAAATCAGAAAGATCGATCAAAAAAGTGAAAATGGTGGCCAGTTGAACTTTCGAAAACTTCGCAATTTCTCCCATTAGTAACCGATCAGAAACAAATTTAGTTCAAAAAGGAGTATTTTACAACTGACGTATTATAAATACCCATTTTTGAAGTGTTTGTTTCTGATCGGTCGTTAATTGTGGAAATTACGAATTTTTAAAGAAGTTCAACGATTTTATTCTTTCATTCTTTTAAACATTTCTTATATTTACACACAAATAATGTATGGATAACACTCATATTTTCAGAAACTTTAGTTCCAATGGGTTAAAAATTGTGGAAAATATGATTTTTTTAAATGTGCAAAAGACTCCCATTCTAGAAATTTTGATCCGATCTATCTGTCTAATGAACTCGTCCAAGATATGTATACAGTAGATTTTTGTGCCAAATTTGGTTCTATCTGTTGAAAATTACGGAAGTTAGCTCGTTCAAAAAATCAGATATTTGGGTTATGAGGCACCATATGGGTTATGGGTTATGAGGTTATGAGATAGGAAATATTTGGGTTATGAGGCACCATTTTCAATATGGCCACCAAAATGTGCTTTCCTAACCGCCCGTGAATAATTCTGGCGGTCATTTTGAAAACGGTGTCCCATATCGCAAATGTTTTCTACAGCCGCTGTTGCATGTTTTATGATCTACCGAACAAGGTAGCACTCGACCTTACTGTATGTTGCCATTCGAAATTTTCAAGTTGGCCTCCGGGGTTCCATGATAGGGGCCCTAGGCGCCCTGTGGGTACTTGCAGTTCAAAATACTTTTGGACACGTACATTTAAGACCAACGTGATTTGTCACATTTCACATTTGTCAACGTGATGTGATTTCATTTTGAAACTGTGGGAGGTAGCAGAGTTAGGCACTAGTTATTAGGATGACATACATTTTGGCAGCCATTCTGAAAATTGTGGCCTATATCGCAATGCTTTCTACAGCCGTTGTTACATTTCCAAGATGTATTAAACGATGTATCATCTGACTTGTCATTTGAAATTTCCAAGTTGGCAGGATCCCTTGCTTTACATATATATATATATATATATACATACATATATATATATATATATATATATATATATATATATATATATATATTATATATATATATATATATATATATACAGTGGCGGATCCAGGATATGATCAAGGGAGGGGCTAAACCATAATTTGCCGTTTTATCCAGTGTAAAGCAGAATTGAAGCCTATTTTATCCAGTGTAAACCTGATATATATATATATATATATATATATATATATATATATATATATATATATATATATATATATATATATATATATATATATAACTGACATTGGTACAATTCTGCGCAGCTGGATTTGATATTTTTAATTTCGAAACTATTTGAGATTGTAGCGTTAGTGAACACCGTCTACATGAAATACCTATCTGATGATACAGTCTATCTTATACCGTAATTTTCAACGAATAGAAACGAAATTTGGCAGAAAGATTGGCTATATATATATCTTGGACGAGTTCATTAGCAAGGTAGATGGGATCCAAATTTCTAAAATGTGAGTCTTTTTGAACTTTTCAAGAATTCATATTTTCCAAAATTTTTAACCCATTTAACTAAAGCTGGTCAAAATACTACCCTGGGAAAGTCAGGGAACTCCATGGTTAGTTAAAAAATATAAGAAAAACTGGATAAAAATTTATAGCAGACACCTATGAAACCCGGGAAAATTCAGGCGAAAAGCTTAAAAAGGTCCCGGAAAAGTCAGGGAATTTTGATATCCAGAAAAAGTTGCCACCCTGGAATAAGCCGTTGTGGAAGATGAGAAATCAGAAAAAGTAAATAAAATTACAGGCAGAGAAGGAAATGTGTTTTCAAGTAGAACCGGGCAGATGATATATACGACTTAACAATTTTTTTAAAAAAAGGTTAATAGCGTTCTCGACGCCGAAATTAAATTGCTGCAAATTTTAAACGTTTCCCTAAATATTTCATAAACTTATAATAAGGAGAAAAATTGCAAGTTGTTATTTTATCAATGTGATTTTCCAAATGATAGCGTAGTTACAACTCCTCTGAATGTTTTGGTTATGTAAAAAGCGAGGAATGAATTGTTTTTTCGGGTTAAAAAGTTTATTTCCTAACTTTCAAACAACGGAAAATATTCAGAGAAGTTTTAACTATGCTATCATTTGTAAAATCATGCGTGCAATTTAATTTCGGCGTCGAGAGTCCTCTTAAAACCCACCACTTAAAAGAAAGAAAGAAACTCGATAACCTATCATCAATTTTTATGTTGTAAATAATTAAAACTTGATACAGAGTTTGGAAATAAAAATTAACTGTTATCAACGTTGAACGTAGTTAACTTTTTATTGACACGAATTTTCTTCAGTTTGCCAATATCTCAGAAGAAAGCATAGCAGTGATTCTTGCAGTTGTTTATGTAGCTGTGACTTATCTCTAGTATTCGTGCATCGCTTATACAATGTTCTGACTTGAAGTGTTGTGAAATTACCTTCATGATTTTTACCCATTTTTATTTTTGACCTTTCTTCTTTACTTAATTACAGCCAAATATTATGATGTGAGGCCGTTAAAATTACTATTTCTATGTGGTGAGTGCTCAGATTTTATTTCATTGTGTAGAATCGTAATTTTTTCAAATCAACTATCATTAAGACAATGGTTTTATTTTCAGTCACGCCAGTCTGTTACATAGAACATTGTAGTAATTTTGCGTGTTCATATTTCAAGTGTTTTCGAACCGTTACTGAAGTACGTATAATAAAGAATTGATGTAATCTATTGGTTCTATTTGTAGTATATCTAGTATTATTCTGTTGACTTCACAAATTATTTTCATTTCAGGGGCTGTGCGTCTTAATGGAATAGCCAGGAAAGCAACAGACCGGGAAATAAAAGAAAGGATTCAGAACTGGTTCCGCTGGGGAAGAGATAGAAATGGAGGAAGAGATCGAAGGCGTACGTCATCCAATTTCCAAGACACACAAGAGGAGACTAATCGAGGAGGAGGAATGGACCATTCTTGAGGCATTGCGTTCATCTGGGAAACAGGTTGCAGGATGTTCTACGAATTTTGTGAACTTTCACTCAGGTACAAGTGTTGCTAGTAATGTAAATATTTACAGTCCTTGTATAACAAGCGCTGAAACAACTTTTATATTTACAAACTGTAGTGAGAGAAGTAACGATGTAACTTCTATAGTTGCAAACAGTAGTGACAACAAACAGTAGTGGATGCACCACACCATTCATTCTATGTGCCTTCAGTGAAAGATCAGCTCATCACCTGGTCTAAAACCTTTAATATACCTAATAATGCAACAACGGCAATATTCTAAAGTTAGCACAACATGAAATGTACTTCAAATATTACTTTTCAAAAATTTATGTTAAAATAATTTTATTAGCATCAGTGTTCCGAAATAGTATTCAAATTTTGCAACAAAAATCTCACCCGCCTCCACGAAACGCGAGCTTGGCCCCTAAATGCGTAACTAGAAAACTTTAAGAAGCATTAACTCTGAAATGACTTGCTTTAGGGCTAAAATAAACACACAACCGTATTTCTGGTAAAATATTCTAGCCTTAAAACATATGACATGTCTCCCTTTGCATTTGAAATTTCGAATACCAATCAAAGATTTCCGCCATGATGCTTGATAGCACCATCTGATGTGTCAGACCACTTCCAAGTTTCATCATTCTCCCTCAACATGATCTCAATAGACAAGGATGGTGAGGACTTTTGTTTTGCCATGTATATTGATAGATTGTGTGAAATCTTAATAATAAGTAGATTATAAAATATACCTAAAAAGTTTTGTACAACCAAAAAAGTACTTACGAGAGTCACTGGCAAGAGAGTATAATAAAAGGAGGTCGTGATATGAAATAAGTTGAGAATTACTAATCTATACTGATATATACTGCACCCAACACAGTGTAGTCTTAACGAAAATAAAATAAATGAAAAGATAGGTTGCAAGAGCAAAAAAGTCTTAATAAATACGTTATTACATGATTTTGAAATGTGTTTAAAATCATGTTTTAAATTGTTCAAAATGTTTATTTTGTGTGTTTTAAAACATCTTTAAAACATTTTGAACATATTTTTCATGTTTTAAACAAATGTTTTGTTCTTTTTTTCTTTTAAACTTTTTTCCCAACCCTGATCACAATGTAGGACACCACAAAATTTGAACTTGTTAAGAATCACAGACTATATTCTAGTCTGTGTTAAAAATGTTCTCGAAACTGGAAGTGTGAAATGTAGGCTGTGATGCGATGTTGCTTAGTAGACGCGCTACAGCGAGTGACGTAACTAACGGGGGAAGCGAACAGGGCTTGTGACCCGGGCGCCGGATTGGGGCCGAAAAACTAGGCAAATATTTATTTTAATTATAAGACAAAGAAAATAGTTTTAGCAAACCAAAGATCATAAAAAATAGCTCAGAAACTTAACAGGACAACAATGATTCACCAACCTTAGGATCATATCCATAGAGATAAGTTAGCTTCAAAGCCATCTTTTGAGAACATTGTAGAAACCTTTGAAGCAAAAAGAGCCCACAAAGTTCAATTTTAGTTCCAGCTTTTTGTGTTTTCATTTAGCTTACATCGATTTAAAAGATTTCCAAAATGTCCGAGTATAATAGTCGAGACAACAGCTTGACTGTCATAATTAAATATGCTATTCTAAACCAACATTATATTCCATTCCAAGGCAATATATTCTATTCTATTCTACAAGAGTCACCTTATGCCTCCTGCTTGTATATATTAAAAAACTGAACATCAGTATATATCTATTATTAGTATTATTATTATATGTTTAATTATGTTAAAATAAAATGGTTATCCCAGGCCTGGGTATTATATAGTTTAGCATGTAAAAATTATTATTAATGTATACATGTTTGTATATTTAATGTATTTTTTTCTTAGAGCTTCCTAAATTTTTGACAAAAATCTTACTTTTCCTCTTGTTATTCTTGAGAAACCAGTTTATTTCTGGATTTAGACAGCCAGATTTGGAGATGGGAAAGACCGTTCACTCTTGAAGTATCAATGAATCTTTTGTATGGTAGGTCAAAGCGTCCCTTTGGGTAGTTCTCTATAAATACAAGGAGGAACTGTATTCTTTAACTTCATTTATGGGTAAACTTCCCGCTCGACGCCTCGAACATAGTAGTTGTCACAGCTGTATGCTGGCTTTTTTGGCTTAGTGATGGCATTATAGGCTACGTTAGGTTCCTTAGAAGTTTAGCACTTTTCTGAAACTTAGATGAGTGATTCTGAGACAGCAAGTTTCTAAGCTCTTTAAATGAGAGGCTTTATTCCTGTGTAAGGTAGGTTTCGTAGGTTGGTCCCTACTTAGGATTTTCTTTCTTTTCTGAATTATAAAGAATTTAGTTAAAAGTTATTATGTTGTTGTATGTGTTTTCTCAATCCTACTCCTAAATTGGATATTGGATTTTTCTTTGAGTTTCTCTGAGAGTTTGTAAGCTCTGAGTTAAGTCTGGTTTCTAATTGAGGGCCAGCTGCAGGTTTATCTGGAATTTACGAATCCTATGGTTTTGGGTTCGATTCGAAATTTTGAAGGCAGGTGAGGTGATCGGCCTGCCGGATAAAGATTCGTCTTACTCTTGAGCGATAGAGATTAAAGGCCTATATCGTTTAGTTAAATTTCCAACAATTTAACCAGTTCCGTAGTGAGAGATATATTTTCTACTTGATTAAATACAGCCTTACCTTAACCTTGCCCAATCCTTGTAAACTGATTAGATAGAATCCTTGTTTTGTGGTACTGCCTCCGAAAGGCCGTACTACGAGTTGGCATTAGGCCAGTTTTCTGAAGGAGTGCTGAAGGATTTAGTGACTTTAGTTAAATTAAGGTTTTATTTTAATGTTCCGTAAAGAGATAACAGAGTAGGAGCTATATATCGATATCCGAGATCGAAATGCGTCAACAATACTTCCTTCCTAATACTCAGTTTTATAATAGAATCGCAGTTCCTTTCAGAAATGACTTATGATGCAAACCTAGACTACATAGATCCCCTATCGTCCGAGTTGCAATTGTGGCATACATAAAAAGGATTACCTTCTGTGCACGCTTCGTGTGACCACTGATTACAGTCAACACATTGAACCCACGATCCTCTGGGTTTGGAATTAGAAAATGGTTCCAGACTCACAAGACAAAAACAATCATCTTCACTATCATTTTTACGTTTTGAAATTTTCATCCCCTTTTTTCATATAGCCGTTCAGAATATTACGGCTTATACCTTTTTTCAGAGACTTTTCATGTCTTGCTCCTTCTTCTGCTTCTAATACTTCTTTAACTGGAGTATCAGTGAGTACAGCGGACACTCGCTTCTTCCTTCTTCGTTTAGTTTCCCTGGGTATAGCTTTTGGTAACGGACGAAGGACGCTGGGACTAACATGATGAGGGTTACGGTCATTTCCGGACGTTTCGTATTAAGGCATTACTTGCATAGACGATAGTTGTTGTTTTTCTTTACCTGTAGAAGGTCTATTGACAACAGTCGATAAGGTTTCAGGTTTGTTGCTGGATAAGGCTGGTTTATTTCCTCACAGGTAAATCTGGGAGTTCTGAATTCACTTCTTGTGTAATGTTAGTTGCTCCTTGTTCTTCATTATGACCTGAAAAGTTCGTTGAGGATAATGATGTTGTTGAACTTGAGTGATGTTAGCGAAGTACGTCCTAGTGCTAACTTTATAGTGTGGTCATCATCTTCAATGTAACGATCAGTTACCTGCGGTTCATTCATTATCCGTAAAAATGTCTCTATTAAAGGGATATATACCAGTTATTCTGAATGCATTAGGAATATTAGATTTATTTACAGTAAGAGAAAATGCCGTTTTCACAATAGTCGGAATGTCATAGATACTAAATGCACAACCAGGATTGTTTTCCATCCATGTATCCATTCCATTTGCAACTAACTTTTTAAATGAAGAATATACTCCTCTGTCCAGGGGTTGCAGCTTATGGGACGTGTCAGGTGGGAATGACAGAAGAATTACACCATTTTTCTTGGCATAATTGATTACCTGCACTGAGATATGAGATTCATGGTTATCAAACACCAAACGAACACGATGTTGAAGAGAACTGCCTGTATGTTTGACAAAATGCTCCATGAATTGCACAAACAGGTCTCCTGTCATCCAACCTGATGGATTATTTCCTGCAATACTTCCAATAGGACCTTTACCATGAAATCTAAGTCGGTCGAATCTCTTCTCCATGCAAATTAAGCTGAGTCCTAGGTTCTAATTACTTGCAACAAACTGCTTCTTGTAGAATCTGTACAGTGGCTGTTTATTAACCTCATATTATGCTGCACTCGTCTTGAAGATCCCTTGTTTTCTTGGTATGCTCGTGCTGCATCTATGTGCACTTCAATTGGTATCTGGCCATTCTCTTTCTCTTATATGTTCGTACCATCTGCAATGAGAAAGATTGAAGCAAACATTAAAATGCAAATTCAAATTGCTGCAAATTTCATGCAAAAGGATGTTATTGTTAATGATGATGTGGTGTTCTGTCCAAAGGCCAGTCTTTGATTCAAAGTATCTGGGCATGGTGAACCCATGGCGGTTTGCCTTTCTTTTCCATGAGATGGTGATGATGTCCTAAGGAGGGATCTACAACTAAGGTGGGATCCGAACCATTTGTGTCTCCACCGGGAATCGAACCCGGGTTCCCTTGAGTACACTCATCTACGAGAGACATATGCAAAAGAAACCAGTCTAAATATGCAAACATTGATACATATACAATCAACAGTGTGCTAATGATTTTATGCGTTAGAAATCGGAAATTTCTTCCCAATACTAATAACATATCCACTTCCTAACAAAACATTAATAATATCCCTTATGTAAAATTAATAAAATTAATTAGACAATAAATTTCCATTGTCTAGTTTTCTGCGGGGTCAGTTGTGACGTTTGTCACAATTTACCCCTAGCAGTTTGTCGCAACTAACCCCAATGGGTATTTTTTGTTTTTATTGGCAATTCAGTATTTCAGTTTTACTTTACCAAGAAACAAAACCGTTTTAAATGCGTATTATAGTTGCTTTAGTTTTTAGAAATTACCATTAATATTTCCAACTATTTTATATTGAAGAAAACAGAAATCAAACTTACCTTCAAAAATAGATCAAGACCTCCACAAAACCAACATTCTTCTTTGCTCTGGCTCGGCGCGACTCACGCTGATGGGAAACAATAGACTGTGAATTCATGACTGTAGGCTTCAATCAACGTCGCCAGATCGTGTATATTCTTAGCACTTTTAATAGAAACATAACTGTCACAACCTGCCCCTGTCACAACAAGCCCTGGTCTCCTCTACATCCGTTTTATCATTTCCATAAATATGGAAACTTATTGCTCTTTTGCATTTTGATTGGCTCTTAGAGACTGCCGCACCCAAAATACGTGGCGTGACACACATGTACATACGTGTACTGTCACAGCCGGAAGAATTCAATAGCGTGATCTCTAGACTTATCTATAGATTCATATCTATATAACCAATTTCAACATATTAATGCGGTGTCACGTTGCCAAAATCATGATTATGTATCCTGTAGGATGACTATGAGTAACCTTTGACAAGTAAACTTCCTACAAAATTGCGCAGCAAAAGCAACATTAGTCACCTTCAGAAGGTTTTACGTATTTCCCTTTTTCTGTTGTTAGCTTGTAGCAAGTCAAGAGAGAAAAATGTCTTTTAAAATGCATATTAATCAAAATAATCTTTTTCAATTCCTTCAATAAAGAGCAATGTAACCATATTTTTGAACTCAGCGTCACATGTACGCAATTAGTACATTCAAATTCACAAACGATGACGAACTGAAGGATACGAAGGTACAGTTGCAAGTAACAACCGTAGTCATAATAATATAGTTCTACTAAACAACGTTGAAAATAGTGGGTAATTAGGTGGTAAGTAGAAATGACCAAAACTGAACAGTTTACATTGATCATTTCGAAATACAGCTAGAAGATTAAATTTACAAGAAATAACCAAAATCAGTGAAATTTGGAGTTATACTAAGCATAGTTTGAGGGGGAAAGCGAGCATCCCCGGTGGGGATACTTCAGCTGACTTCTTTGGGGGGGGACAAAATGTGATTGAGGGGAAAATCCCCCCGGTAATTCGCACCTTGAGTTATTTGATCATACGAATTGAGTGGTAATTATTCGATCATACGGCTCGCTTGAGCTACTGCACTTCTTTCCTTCCCAATTTAATATATTCCCTGTGAGGAAATGCAATCTCGTGTATCATCTTTGCCACATAACACGCGTTGCATTGGGGTGAGTGGAGTGGCTCGAGAACTCGAAAGCTTTAGTGCTATATTGAAGTTTCAATAATACGCTGTTACTTTACTCCCATTGTTGTTATTTATGCATCTTGTTTTCATATTAGCGCTTAGGCAAAGACCAAAACTTTTGCAATCTCCACGTTTATTTCTGCCAATTTCACTTTACGAGGAAATACTTTATTAAAATATAGGCCTACTCCATAAGAAGAGTGTTTGTTTCAGAAATAATATTCCGAAAAGGCACACTAAGTATTCCGGGGGAGGCACTGCTCATACTATTCTATTTAATATTATATTATAAATGTACTATTTTGATCCGCTCTAAGGGACACTCTCAGAGCTCCGGGGGGATGGCAGTGCCACTTGAAAAGCAGGCCTGGAAGAAACACTGCATAAGAATTTCACGGGATACGTATACGAGCAGTTATAACAATTTATTTTAAACTTCTTATTGTCGTATATATTAATATGGAGAAAAATATAGATCTCTAAGTGCAATGTATAGGCGACACTCATGCTTTTGGTTTTAAATACAGAAAGCATTTGACAAGGGGTCTATACTTCTATATCTCTTCTGGTGAGTATTACTTTTCCAGGTCATATACATTTTGTAAAGTACACATCATGTGATTGGATTTCTTCTCTTGTTATGCCTTACAGTTATGCACTATAAGGTAAAGAAGAGGCGGATGACTAATTAAAGTAAATTGTTTCTTGCAATCCATTCAATTCTATCCTGGGAGTCACCGTGACTCACAGATAAAGCTCTTGTCTCTGGTGCGTGCAGTCCCTGGTTTGATCCACTCCTAAGTAAGTTTTGTTGGGGGTACTCCTGTTTCCTCCCACACTCTCATTCCACCGATTCTTCCATCGCCATTTACTTGCTTTAATCATTCATTTTCGTTAGATTAATGGACATAAACGCTGAACGTTAAATTGCAAGGTTTATATTTGATCCTATTACATTCTAAAATGTGTTCTATTTTATTCTTGACTGACAAAAATTGTTAATGATGTTTTTGAATTCGTTTGAGCTAGAGAAGGAAGAGAGTTGAGATGTCAACATATATTTAATATTATTGTGATCATTTTAAAAGATTTACCTCGGGAAAACTTTGAATAAACGAGAAATAAAATGAAATTTTAAAGTTTTACGTTCCATGGATAGCATCGTGTACACTAAAGGAAACGATAATGATGAGAATGAATGAAATGATGAAATGAAGGAAGTGAGCGAAAACGAAAAAACCCAGAGAAAACCCACAAATGTTGTGTTTTTCCACCATAAAGACCATTTGGCGCAAATAGGAGAAAACCATGGACCCCATCCTCCAGAAGTGAATGATTTACCACTGAGCCACCACTACCTCAATAAGCAAGAGATGAACATATACGAGTTGCGAAAGTACTAGTAACCCCAATTGAACCCAATTTGAGAAGTGCCCCAGGGGAAACTTCTTAGTCCCGGGGGATTTTCTGTCCGGCTAATTCTGAAATCATCACTGTTCGTCTATTAAATTTGAGTTGAGTTGATTTTGAGTTTAACGATCTTTTCAGCAGCAAGGCTATATGAAACGCGGATTTACTGATTAACATTGAATCGGAACCACATGAGCTCTTGCCAAGAATAGATCCCGGGTTTCCAACATAGCTTTGTTTACATGGAAGCTGGGAAAACCATCTGTATATCTTCACGTCTATTTTAATAGTAGTAAAGCGAAAAGTAGTTACCACTAAGCTTTGTTCCATGTGGACAATTGTTTTTACTGAAAAATGGAATACACTGTCTTCCCATAAGGAATCTACATTCGTCTTTCTATATATACGTTTGTAAAATCCATTATATACATTACAAACATTTTAGAGTGCACTTTTTGTGTGCAAATACTGTATTTACATTGAATATAATAGATTACATTGAGTTGATTATAAAACATTAAAATTGACTTTTGTAGCTAGTGCAGTTGAAAGTGATAAAAGTAATTTTATCCAATTTAAGTACAGTATCTTAATAAAATGGATAAATGCTCATCAAGAGTATGTTAGTATTAACTACGAAATTGTATTACGTCTAATTGTGCAACACTGTCAGTACCTCACGACGAGAAGCAAGCAACAGAAAAGTTTATTTTGAAAGTAATCTCTCTCTAATAACGTAGCTTCCTTTCTTCGTAGGTAGCAACCCTACCACGCAACAAGAAAGAATAAACAACCGCACGCATTTACGAAAGCAGGAAGAAACAGCATGCGTATGGTTTTCTTTCTCTTTTTACTCCCCCGTGAACTGCAAGCGCATAAGCAGAAGCAACCCTACCAATTCTCTCACACAAGCTGGCCGTTTGTGATCCTCAATTCATTTCGATCACAGCAAGCAATTCAGTGAAAAGTACAAATGATTCATTAGAAGAATCGATTCATTTATTGAAAGAATCATAATTTATTTGATTCACGCCATGATTCGTTCATATGATGGAATCGTTCATGATCGGCACATCCCTATTATAGACCAATCTGTATGCACAAATGTTTCCTTTCGGAGTTAAAGGCTGCAGAAAACATGATAAAATGAACTTTATACTGAGCTGGAAAACTGTGGTACCTATCGTAGTCGGTCAATACTACACTTAGGAATTAATATGGACTCGATCTAAATATCTATCTGTGAGAATCCCGTAGTATTCACGCAACTTTTTTCATAGAAGGAGTATAGTTACAGGCACATGATTTAAAGTACTCATTAACTACTTCTATAAATATGATTTTGAAAGTGGCAACACTGAAAACTGCTCATAGATTCTGTCTAGTCTACTGTCAAGTCCTTTTTTAACCATATTCTTAGAATATTTTGTTGCTGAACCATCAAAGGTTTTAAATGAGTAGGGCAAACAGAATCCCAGATTAATGTATTATATGTAAGTATACTCATTACAAGAGTATAACATACAATACGTAATATTTATATGCTTACAATGTATGGTAATTGAGCAAATTCATATACAATTTTCTTAATTTTGTGGTGATATGTGTAATGTGAGAAGACCATTTTAGATGCCTATCAATAAATATAAATAAATATTTTACTTTATTTTCACTAATAGTTGGCCTACAATTACATTTTTCAGTATTTTAACAATAAAGCAATTGTAGTGATATGTTTTCCGGCTGTCCTGTTAAAGTTGGCGAAAACGTTATGTATCTGTTTTATCAGTATTTAATACTAACTGATGATTATCAAGCCATTGCTTTGCTTTTTTCATTTGTGTTTCAGTTTTCTTGAATACATCTGTCCATGTCTTATTAATAGATATATGTGAGGAGTCATCAGCGAATGATTGTATATTGACGTCCATTTTTAAATTGAACAAATCGTTTATATAAATTAAAAATAATATTGGACCTAATACAATTCCTTGTTGGACTCCTTGTTTTACATATGAATAATTGCTTTGGAAATTACCTATTTGGACTGTCTGTTTTCTATCTTTCAAACAACTGCTAAACCAAAATAGCGACATACCACTTATTCCACATCTCTCTAGTTTGTTTACTAGAATTTTGTGTAATGTTGTGTCGAATACTTTAGTTAGGTCTAAGAAAACTGCTATTACTTTTCCAGATTTATCAGTGTTTTTACAAACAATCTCTGTTAACTTGTATATCGCACCATGAGGATTGATATACAGATGGCGATCAGAAAAATGGAAACTCCTGAACGAAATTGCAACTTACCAGATTAATATGGTGCCGGGACACCTTTCGCCTTCAGGACAGCATTGATGCGACGTGGGATGGAGGCATAGAGGTCGTGAATGGTAGCAAGTGGAGTTTTACACCATTCCTCGTGCAGGGCATGGGCCAGTTGTGTGAGAGAGGATGGAGGTGAAAATCGTCGCCGGAGTCGTGTTTCCAAGACGGAACACAGAAATTCAATTATGTTGAGGTCTGAGGATTTGCCGGGCAAGGGGAGGTGTTGAATTTTATCCCGATGTTCCTCAAACGATGCTGCAACAACGCCAGCTGTGTGAATGGATACATTATTATCCTGGAAGATGCCGTCATTGTCCGGGAACAACATCCGGACCATAGGATGAAAGTGGTCTCCTAAAATTGCGACAGAATCGTTGGCATTATTCGTCCCCTAAGTGTGACCACAGGACCCAATGAAAACCATGATATTGCGGCCCACAGCATCACCGAGCCTCCGCCATGTTTCACAGTTTGGCGGAGACACTGCAGATCATAAGGTTGTTTGGGCGTTCTCCACACATAAACACGGCCCGTGGTTGGGAATAGGGTGAAGGAGGACTCATCCGACCATATCACATGTTTCTAGTCCTCATCGGTCCAAGTTGCATGGTCGCGGCAAAGCGTTATGGTCCCTGATGAGCGATTTGGCCCGTGCAACACGAGCCCGTAAGTTCATGTTATGTAATTTGCGGCGGACTGTGATTGTCGAAACAGGGTGGGGGAGGTGCTGATTGAGTTACTCCGTTACTTGCTCCGCAGTGGCACGACGGTTCTGCGTGACAATGCGCTTTAATACCCGGTGTGACCTGTCACTCATGATTTTCTTCCGCCCACTGTTCCGATTCCCCGATGTGGTTTTCCCGTGTGTTGTGTAGGCCGTCATCACCTTCGACACTGTCCCACGCGACACACTTAACACAGTAGCCACTGCCGTCACACTCACTCCACATAATCGCGCACCAACAATTTGCTCTCTTTGAAAATCTGAGAGGTCTACCATTTTACACTACCTCCGTCTGCTTCAGGCACTAGGCACTGCTGTTCCACTGCGCCTGACGTAGTATGGAGACTGACCTAACACACCACCACCAGTGGTCCGGCGCAGCGGGCGCCACGACACCACTGCCAACCCATACATCTGACGTGTTGCCAACTACAGGTGTTTCCATTTTTCTGATCACCATCTGTAGGTCCATAGTTATAAGGATCAGCCTTTGAGTGTTTTTTACATATTGATTGCAGTCTTGAAATCACCAGGAAATACACCTGTTTCTAAGCTTAGGTTAAAGATATATTGGCAAGGTTTGAATATATTTCATTTTGAATGTTTGAATACAAATGCTGATAATACATCTATACCAGATGTTGTTTTTGATGATAATTCGTTTATGAAGCTTTCAATTTCCTGTTCAGTAACTGGAATAAAAAAAAAAGTATAGAGTTTACTAGAATAGTTTTGGAATTCAAATTAATCTTTCTTTTATTATTCATCAACAATCAAACATCAACAAATTAATATTTCTTTTTGAAGAAACATAATTAAAAGTGAAATAAACTTTGAATATATTTTCTAGAAACATATTATTTGTAAAAAAAATGCATTTAATTATTTTTCTCAAATTAAAGATACTTCAAGTTTTTGTATTTATTAACCATGAGATTGTACACAACGAATGGTTAGAACTCATTGTGCGTGAATTCGATTTAGAACTAGTATAGGGTCCATACGAACATTCTTTCCTGATTCTGGGAGCTGCTCAAAGCAAACATCAAGCAACAGTTGTAAGAATAATATAGTAAAGTGCAATTTGATAATGCAGATTTTGCAGTGGGGCTTCTCTGCACCTGGCCACTATCCGAATGACTGGTCTTTACCTGTGCACCTACCTTTTGTAAACACTTTCTGTTCTACTTTTGTTTGTATTATCATGACCACAGATTTTTGTGAACTAGCAACAGTTCCCGCGGCCTCTTCCATTTCGGTTGCTTCGTCAGTCACGCGGAAGGCCCGCTCAAAACGTTCTAATGATACTGATCCACCCATTCACGATTCTTAACTTGATCATCAAGCTCATGCTATAATGGCCAAACGACATGATAGTTTCAGTGAACCTTCACACTCATTATCAGACTACCACATGACCGTGACTCTATGGCACGTACCACGAAGCCTTAGATTCATTGTTTTCTACTCACAAACTATGATCCCAAGTATCAAGATCTAAAAAATTCTCTATCTCCGACTCGTCGAATGTGTTCCACGCACTAAATTCACAAAACTCATCAACACTCCAGAAGACATTAACATCAAGACATCAGATCCAGTTTTCAACAAATCTATTCTTAATACCTATTCCCTAGAAATGATGCCCTTGGTTTGTAATATTGAAAATAGAAACCAAGAGTTTTACGTAGTCTCACTTTTTAAAAAATGCGTCGCTTTAAAAAAGGTGGGGTGTCAACTGCCCACTTTTGTCAATCTTATCACCGTATGTAGTTAATAGAAAATGAGAGGATGGTTCTAAAATGCTGGTTCTAAAATGCATACGTACGTTAAGGTGGGTTAGTAGTCAGGTTGACTGCTTTCTTTATTGCAAATAAATGGGAATAGAGACCGGAGAGGTAGAAACTCGTTGTAGAAAAAGGAAAAACAAAAAATTGAGTGTGTCTTGTATATATATATACCAATAATTATAATATTTTATTAGGTGATTCGGATAAGTATAATTTAAAAATCAAACCTAAAACTCAGAATATTACAACGAAGATAAATTGTGGCAGGTATTGCACGTGTTTATTGTTTTTTATTGTCTATTAGTTTTGTAAATAATTGCACATGGTTATATTTATGTTTTGTTACTCGTGAAATCCTAGCGAGACGCTAACTCACAGGTTTATGTAAATAGAAACTAGGAAAATTAATGTCAGCTTGAAATGTGTAATAACGTCATTTGTTAGCATTGGCAGAATTCGGATATGGCATAATATTCAGATTCGCAGAGATTGATAGTCTGGGAATTCGGTCACGATGTAATACGGTTTGAAACAAATGTTTGACCAATAGCTGAGGTACACAAAGTCGAATCACAAAAGACGAATTCCATCGTCTGCAAGGAGAAACAAAAACCTAGTTTTGGAAGGAATGATGATCAGTCGGTGATGAATCTTGGATCAGTCGGCGGTCAGTCTCAGAGGAGTTTCAGAGGAGTCGGGAATGAGCGATAGATCAGTCATAGCTCCGAAGTAGATCAGAAGTTGATCTAAGTTTAAGTTTCATTTACCACGAATTACTATCTATTAATAGTTGGTCATTAGTTGGCTAACTGTAACAGCCGAGTCGCAGATACCAACATCGTCCTGATAGTTAGAGACAGAGCCCAGCAGTGGATATTCGTCGCTCCAGTCTGAAGTTAAATGAACCAGGTATGTGTACCTCAGTTATAGGTGAGAAAGAGAGAGAGAGAGAGAGAGAGTGATAGATAGATATGGAACATTTCACAGCTGTAGTGGATACGGAAATGAGTAAAATTTAAAATGCGATATTTCAAGTTAACAAACTAACAAATAAAAAATAAACATGAAAAACATTTGTAAAAAGAAACTAAAGCGTAATACAAACTTGATGGTGTTTGAAGACGGATCTTCAACTTCCATATAAACGCTATTAGAAAACGAAATGGCCACGGTTTTGGAATCTCTTTGTGATACTTTCACATCAGTCTATTTGCCAGGTACTGGTGCTGTAAGGCGTGTCCTTAACCGCATCCATTTACCGCATAGGAACGTCGCATCACAACTTTCATTTCGGCCCAGTCAAATTAGAATTTTAACATCGAAAGCACTCTTAACAAGCTGAAATTTTGTGTGGAAGCTTATTTTCGTGTTGTCAGAATATCTTTTAAAGTATCCTTAACTTGAGAAAAGGGATTTTTTGTTTGCTCTGTGGTGTGAAAGCGGGAATTCTAGTTGTATGCAATTTTCACGAAAATTTTCAATTTTTCGAGAAAAAGAGTTATGAGTTGTAGTTTATAAAATTCTACACAAAAAATATCCTTAGACTTTTCTTTCGTACAATCAGTCGTTTCAAAGATATGAACTGATTTTTTTTTCTGAATATAGTAGGTAAAGGGCGTACTCCGCACAAGATATTCTTAAATGTAAAAGTGAATATCTCTTTACCTAATAGTCCAGTATATAAGTGAAGGCCAGTTGTTTGGCATAGTACTAAGTAACTGCACCGAAGAGAACATAGTCTAGAAGGGAGTGTAAGTTATTCAAAAGTTTTTGATTCCGTACGTATTCTATGAGAAAGGAAAAAGGTTTCAAAGAAAAAAGGGTGTTTAAGATTTATGCCAAAAATGAAGTATTTCACAAGACTCTTCATGTTAGAGGGAGGGCACGGACTTCAAGAGGTAGAGCGCTATCCTCTGGTGCATGGGGTCGCTAGTTCGATTTCCGGCTAAGTAAGTTTGTGCTGGACAATATCGTGCCCGTGACTTTTCTCGAGGTACTCCCAGTTCCTCCCATTTTCTCATTCCACCTATTATTCGTTCCTCATTCACTTGCCTTGATCATCGTCTCCCTTAGCCTGAAACGGTATTACGTGGGAAGTTAAACTGTGATTTTTCTCATATATTAGAAATATGAAACACGGTCTCTAAACTCATTTTCTAAAACAAGACAACATAAACATGTATCTTACAACATAAAAAAATACTGTGTCGATAAGAAATCAATAGTATGGAGGAGGGAGAGGAGTGTGTAATGTAAAAATGATGGAGAAAAACCAATATCAGTGCTGATTCATAGTATTCCTGTGTTGGGGGTAGCTGGGAAGAATAGTAACAGCTTTGATATGATTTAAGTCCAAGTTCAACCACATCTCTATAGAGGCAGGGGTAAAACTGGGATAACGCGGGGGGACACCGTCCCCAACTTCCAAAAATACGGCCTTACCCATTTCCAAAAAATTACAAAACACAGACATAGGCGTGAAGTCATACCGTTACCCACCGTCCTCCTACCTTTTCAGATCCATTTTTACCACTGTATGGAGGGGTGACAAGTGGAAAACAATGTCCAAAATGACCGAAATTATTGCTGAAACCTTAATTAACGGAATTGTTAAGCTTATTGGGGACAGGCTCGAAGATATTTGCGGACGTTAGGCAAATAACGTGCGTATCAGGTGGCTGGGTAATTAATACGGGGTCATCGTGATTCATTGTACTTACTTTTTAATTTCACTATTGTCGATTTTTTTCGTGAGAACTCGCTTTTTCTGCTACTATTATATTTGTTTGTTTTTTAAATTATAAAAAATATATTTGAAATATTTTCAATTACAACGATAGTGTATATTTTGTATGTACTTCTAAGTATCGTTTCTATTTACCGACAAAAGTGCTATTTAAAGTGCTCAAACTATTAAGAAGAAGAAGAAGAAGAAAGTATAGAAAGATATAATTTAAATATTTTGTATTATATCGAGATTTTTCTTGTTTTCGTTCCTATGACAACTTGTTTATCTGGTTGATATGGTAATGTAGAAATATATAGAACGAAAAGCCATAGGGGCGACGGGGGGAATGACGGTCACCTAAGGAAGAAGGATTATTTCAATGACAAAAATTAACTGCAGGTTCGTCAAAACTCACTCTGTATATAATGTAGAGTATAGTGATGGGAAAATTCTCGGGAAGATATTTTTCGGGAATATTCCCAAAATGGAAATTTATCCGGGAATTTATGTGCAATCAGAAAGAAAATTGCATTCTATTACTATATTATGATTTCAAAGTTGAATTAATTTTTATATCACAGCATATTATTACTGTTGTCCACAGAGGATTCTTTAAAATGTATATTCTAAACGGTACTATGTTACTTTATTAACACTTTATTATATTTAGAGAGTAGGCCTACGCATAAATGTATATTTATTTACAATATGTTCTATCAATTAAATATGTGTGAAAAAATTATATAGTAAATTGAAGACAACCTGAAGAAAGTAGAATCTTTTCATTTATAGGCTATAGATTTCATTAACAAATATTTAATAAGATGGAAGCAGAAGATTTGAATATAAATAAGTTTTGAACTTATGTTTAATAATAATTTTTATTTTTGGAAGTGAAATTTCATTGTCATAATTATTGTCAGTCTATTTTCAACTATTTGTTTAATTCCTATAATTCTTTTGTGACTATTTTGTTAATTAATATTCAAAAATTATCATAGATTGTTTCTTAGTAGAGAGGGAAATTGTATAAGCCTACCACAATAAATAATTATAGTAGATGCGTAAAAAAAATATTAAATTTGTAATATGTAACACTATCATATAATTACATTGTTAATACATGTTAATTGTCAAAAAAATATAGTAAATTATATAGTAACAGTTTAAATTTATATGTAAGTGGATTTGCCCAACTTGACTCTATTACTGATACTATAAACACATTAAATTTTTAAATGTTATAAACCAATTAGATTGGGTAAATGCTAGAAGATACATGTCTCACCAATTTATCAACATTTGCGCATACATATTTATGTTCACAAAATTTGCAAGATACTTCCTTATCTTTATATTTTACCACGAAACATTGCCATACAGGACCTCTCATTCTACCTATTTCTCGAAATTCCATACGTTAACTCACATGTAAAAGAAGTCAGAGTACCTCTTCAGAAATTCGAGTCAGAGAGTGGAGACAGACCGACGTCTATTACTAATGGTGGTTCAGGGTTTATTAATAGTACTTTATCTCTATTTGTACATAATTCTAAATTACTTTACAAAATGGTTCCTTTTCATCATTTGTAAATTAGTACTTTGCTAATTTTGGCTGATCTTTAGTATTGGGGGCCAGCTTTTGCACCTACTTTTTTGCGATATTTTATTCCGATGCGGTTGTTTTATGGTTTCATACGTTAGATTACGTTACCAACATTAAATTCGGACAGCATTGCAGAGCGAGCGTTGGCGAATGAAGGCGGGTTAGTGCCCCGCATGGCACATTGTTTTCTATCTTCCTTACCAACAATTCACGTTCTTTTCTTACATAAATCACTTTCACTTACCTGTCCGTTTTGTATAAATCCCCTACTGCCCTAAAAAAATGTTCGATACTTTCTTGACTACTTGAACATCACTATCAGCTCATTTCTTCCGTAAACTATCCTACTTTTTGCTAGTTTTGGCCTCCAATACTAAACAATTACCCTACTTTTTAGTACAAATGGAAATGGAACTTAAAAAAAAATATTATTAGTTATATAAAGTATCGTCAAATAATTTTAAATTTTTACCTCCAAATTCTTTAAACCTAGAATAAATCATAATATATTGAAATAAAGTAATTAGTCATATGGTTCTTATAATTTGGAAGATAAATTAAAGAAGTGGAAATAAATTCCATCCCGGGAATTTATAGGCCAGGGAAAAAACCCGGAAATATTCCCATTTTTAAAATTCCTTCCCACCGGGAATATTTCCACTGCCCATCACTAGTAGAGTAGAGTCTTTACTACAAGATAGCTTAGGAGTAAATAGATTTGTAACTTTAGTGTTTTTTCTAGATACAGAAAACAAAAAAACATACGATTGACCGGGATTTCCCACAATGCGGGGTAATGACAGTCATAATAATCGTCAGTATATTTGACTGCTCTTTGAGTTAGCAGTTCGCATAAGTAATTGTAATATACATTTAATGTCCTATATTTGGAACTTACTTCCATTTACCCATATCACACATGTATCACTCAACTGTATTCCAACCAGTACACTCTGAATGAATCCATCTACCAGAAACAGTACATCTATACCACATTTTAGTCCCCTACCACTACACTTACACCCATTTAAGCCTCCTGTTACAATTATCGCACATACTTCCCTCAGCAGTAACCTAGCTAGAACACTATGAATGAATGCAAATTGACCACAAACAGTACATCTATACCACAATTCGTCATCCATACTAACGCCTTCACAAACAAAACATGTATCCAATTGATCTACTAGAAGACTCCCCCGGTTTGTATTATCATTTATTTGAATATTGTTACCTTCAAAAGATGTTTTCCCTGTTTTCAAAAGACTTGTCCGAACGTTTTTAGAATTCCCGAAAGGTGTTTTCTTCTGCATACCTTCTTGACTATCGTCTGCCTTCTTTTCCTGCAACAGCTTCTCTTCTTTCTTCCTTTTCTTTAGCTGCAAAGATGTTTTCATTGGAGTTCCAGTCAAAACTTCTGAGCGAACTTGTTTGACATGATACCTCTCATGACTTGGTCCAAGTAACGGTAATATTTCACGAAAAGGTGTCGTCGATCCAGATGTAGAAGTTCCAGGTTGAATTTCCGGAGAACTTGGAGATGCAGACGGAGATGTGGATACAGCTGCAGAGGTTCCAGGATGAATTTCCGGAGAATTTGAAGATGCAGATGGAGCTGTCAAGTGCTTATTATCTGCAGACATGTCTGGAGGTTGACAGCTGTTTACAGCTGTAGGTACAACCTCATTAGGCTTACATGCATGTACATCTTCCAGAAAGTCTCGCATCCAGAGCATAAATACCAGTGGCTTTAAAAAGCAGATACGGCTTTTGCAACAATAGCCACATAAGAATATGCTTTGCTGAACAATGCCGTGAAGTCATGTGGTCTTGTTACTTTCAAAGAATTTACCCGCATGAAAGTATCATGCCGTCGAGTTCATTGTTCTATCTGTTGTCTTAACCGAAAATTTTTTGGGTTTTAATATTCTGGCAACACTGCTAATTTCTAAAGATTATACACTGAATAGGATTCAAACCAGTCGCGGGTTGTACAGAAGAGTATTACTATTTATCATCTTAAGTTATATTTCATTATCTGTTTTCGTTCATGAGAAACTGGCAAAATATCAAATTGTACATTTTTCTGGATCAAAGCTCTAGCCTATCTTAAGCGTACAACAAAACCACATACTTAGACTCATTCTCTGGTAAGTGGCACACATCTTCGTATTTTTACATGAACTCTTTCATGCACATACCTAGCACACATCCACACGATAATTAGCAGATAATATTTTTGTGGGAAATTACGGTATCATGCGCGGAATGCCAGTCAGCATGACTGCTGTTACCCCTATCGCGGATGTTGTCGTAAACGTAATAACACCACGACTAATCGTAAACCCCAAAGCAACTTCAATGTACGTTTAAAATGTACAAGGAATATATATTAAATGCAAATAGGTTATAGAAAATAATTATCATAATAATGGTACTTCAAGCACTTCTTCGAATCTATGAATTTTAGATGAAAAGTTGCAAAATCACAATTTCACTTCCTGTTTCTTTCTCGTTCTTCTCCAGACTGGCGGGTTTCCCGTGTGGAGTTCTAAGACAGACAGCAAAAGGATAGCACATGTTAAACTTTCTCACGTGACGTCGTGTACGAGATATCAGGGTGACCAGTATTATCCAATGACCGGGATTCCCCCCGTCTCCCCTATTGTTAGAATTGGATGTATGTTATTTCAATGTGACAAATATTATATATATAGTACAAAATATATATTCTGAAGTGTATGTTCGAGGTGTGATTTCATCATAATGTTACGTAGTATATAAATAATCAATATATATTGGGAATCAGGGATTGTAACGGAAGAAATAACGTTAAATATTTATATGGTGCCGAAACCGTGGAACCTTGGGATTTGTCGGAAGTTTTAGTAAACTATCCCAAAATCACGGATTGCATTTTACTACGTAACAAAAGAAAAAATATATCGAATAATTAAAATGAATACCACTACAGGAGCTGAAGATGTCAATATTTCAGCAACTGAGACTTCAACGGACGTGATTGATCTTTTACGACAGCTAGAACAACAGATGAAATCCATGACGCAACAGATGAACTCCAGATTGGAGCAAGTGACACTACAAATAGATCAGCAAATGGATTCCAAATTGGCTACCAGATTGGAACGATTATAACAAAATTTGGATTCCAGACTGGAACAAGTAATCCAACAAATAGGAAAAGAGTTGGATTCTAAATTGGAGCAAGTAACGCATCAGGTAAATACCAAACTGGAAATAACCGATAATAGGATAGAGCAAATTATCCATAGCCTTGCAGTGCTGAGAAGTACCGTTGATGTAGTAGAAACACTAGTCAACGCACATACAAATTAAATTCGGAGACTGCAAGAAGAGGTGCAGGCCATCAAAGAGAAAATCAGTACTGCAAAGTGTAATTCTGATCCTGCCCTTAACGTAGTGTATGAGGAACATAGGAGAAATGCATCAATACCATGTGAAGAAGATACCAACCCATCAGAAAGTTATTCTGAAAGCGAGGACACCATCTCTAATATCAAGGACGAAGACATAAGATTACGTTAAAGGAACCATACACACGTAAAACCTAGACCTCTAAGGTATTTTAGTACTAAATGTAATCGCGTGAAATTTAGGGAAATCAGATCCTTAACTAAATTCAGTGGTAGAAAAGAGGACAACACAGCGAGTACCTTTTTAGAAAAGTTTGAAGACGAATGTGAACAAACTGGTATAGATAAGGCTAATTTCCTCAAAATATTGTCACTTATATTGTTACCACCTTGTTCGGTATGCTATAAGTCGATCAGAGGTAGTTGCACTATTATTCAGATTTTAAAAATACGCTGTCAGCAAATTTTGAAAACGATTTTATATTAGCAGACCGGAATTAAAAACCGACGTTTTGATCCTAAAGTAGAGAAAAACATACAGATTTTGTAATTTCAGCATATAATGACTTGAAGCAGATCAATCTACATAAGCAAAAATCAAGCATTATTGCATCAATAAGAATATTATTATTACTGTTTAGGCTGCAGAAACGAAGCTGTTTATATTTCTTTACGAAATATCAATGTTAGAGAAGATTGTAGTCGTAATACGAGAAGTAATGTTGGATTTTCTCATAATGGCAATGCGATCGACCCTAATTTAGAAGAAACAGAAATAATAATCGTTCCGCTTTTAGAAATAATACAAACAATCGATCTAATTTCACACGTAATCCCAGATTTCACAGTAATTACATAGGTGGCAGAAATTTTCAACATAGAAATCAAAGAACTGCTGCAGTAAATGATATACAGGACTTTACTCAAGATTGTGCTATTCAATGCAATTTAATCGAGTCTTTTAATAATGTCACTTAAGCTAAATTTATGGCGTCCGTCAGAACATATCCAATTAATTAATTTTTTTTTTCACTTCGAATATTGTTATGATTTCATTTGTAATTGGTGCTTCGTTTGAATTCTGTACAGTTATATTAACGATTGCGAGGAACGCATAAGAATTAATCATAATTTTCAATCTATTACCAAACATATTTTAAATCTATTTAGGTTATGATTTCATTGTAATTTTTACTTTGTTCCCACTCTATACAATCATGTCTTTGCATTAATGCAAATGTTGTCTATAAAATTTATGCTATCTACGGCCAAATCAATGAAATAGGTTATGTTGTACTTTAACTTACATCAAATTTATTATCAAACATACAGTAAATTGTATTGAATTAAAAAAAATCTATTTATGACCTAAAAGTAATCAATCCACTTATCATATTTTGAATACTTTTTTCTCATCGATATTCTGAAAGAGTTAAAATAAAATAGATTATTGGATAAATATGAGAATATTGAGATAAGATGAAAATAATATACCGTATTATTTCATGGATTGTAATTTTTATGTATATAAAGGAGATTGAAAAAGTAAGGTAACAACGTACATGAAATGTTTAACGGTACTGGATTCTTTCTTTAATTGTAATCAATTTAAAGAAGTCCTATAATTCGGGAGCAATTATACAACGATAGTATATATTTTGTATGCACTTCTAAGTATCATTTCTATTCAGGGGCAAAAGTAGCATTTAAAGGGCACAAGCTATTAAGAAAAATGACAACTTGTTTATCTGGTTGATATGTTAATGTAGAAATATATAGAACGAAGATTCATATTGTTAGAATTGTATGTATATTAATTCAATGTGACAAATTCGATATATATAGTACGAAATATATATTCTAAAGTGCATACTCGAGGTGTGATTTCATCATAATCTTACCTAGTATGCATATAACCAATATATGAATGGAATCAGGAATTATAACGGAAGAAAAAACGTTACACACTTATTACAGCGCCATCTATCACGAATCAAGAAAAATGTTTCAAATAAAATATATTTTTCTTCGTATGATCCCAAACTGAAAAAAAAGAAATCTCTATCTGAGTTTTCAAAATTGCAATCATTCCACCCCAAAGGTTGCGAGAGCAGCTATTTTCATCACAGGTGAACTTCCCTCCTCCAAAATATTAACTTTTTATTTCGAACCTTTTTTTCTTTTGATGTTTATTTTTGCAATACCTTAGAGTCGCAGTTAGTAAACTCATACTCTATTAGTGTTTAGAAAAAAGTCAATCCATATCCTAGGCACTGGCGCAAATCCCGAGGATTGAGGGGGACATGTCCCCTCCAATCTTGAAACAGAGGGGGACTGTCCTCCCCAATAATCCGATTTGAAATGCGTTTTTTTTGTCTATGTTGAAACATACCAATTATAAATATGCATGTATGCAGATTTCAGAACGTGTTCACGACACTGTTTTGTAATACTGACATGTACCAGTAGTTCATCTACATCGCCTGTTATATAATATACAAGTTCACCCCAGAAATCAGATTCATCTACCATAATATGAGTCTCATCTCTCCCCCTCCCAAAATAAGCCTCAAATCTGACCGCCTCCCAATGTTGAAGACAACTCTGCTCCCCTGATCTTCCATTGCATTGTTTTTCAATTTCATAAATATTTTGAACATCGGTTAAAAAAGGAAAATATGGGAACGGTCTTCTGTCCCCCCTCCCAATGTTGAGGACAGATTTGCGCCTATGATCCTAGAATAGGTTGATTCTACAGAAAAAAGACTAAAGGAATCTTCTGTGTAGAATTTTGTAAACTACAATTTTCCTCGTATTTATTTTTTTTAAGAAATTAAAATTTCGCCTTTTAAGCCTCTAAAAAACACATAATTCATAATTCAAGTCAAGGGTAACTTTCAGGATATACCGGTATTGAGGATATCATATAAGATCTGCGCAAAAAAAATCCTTGGAATTTTTTCCAAGTTTTTTTCTTTCATTTTTTCTTTCATCTAAGCAATCTGGACTAATGTTCGTATTCTACATACTCAGGAGTACTCAAAAGCATCTTTCGGGGAGTAGGTTAAGCCTATTATTATTATTATTATTATTATTATTATTATTATTATTATTATTATTATTATTATTATTATTATTATTATTATTATTATTATTATTATTATTATTTTGGAGAAGAGAATATGTCTTCAATGAAAATGCATTATCGAATTTTAATTATACTATGGTGATGATTTTAAGAAAGCTAACTGTGAGAGATAATGTAAAAAGATAAACACTTTTAAATAATTGTCATATTAAAGAGTTTATTCTCTTTCCGTTGAAGCGTTTGGTATGTGGTCCGATAAGTGTTAGCGCCAGGCTGGCTCTATGGTGGACAAACACCATGTGCATGAGATTCCTAGGGATTATACCGTTTCCTCGTACTTTCTTCATTTCACTATTTCATAAATTCTCATCATCGCTATCCCCCTTATCCTACATGGCATAACTATGAAGATGAGAAACTGAAGCATTTCGTTTCATTTATCTTTTGAGTGAAATGTCATAATTTTAGCGGGAGACAAGAAATTATAAACTTATTCTGCTTGAAAAGTAGACAGAGGAGGTTACAGTTAACCAGGTAGAAGAAAGTGGGTGAATACTGCGCACTTAAGATTTAATCGCAAATTTCGCAGACATTTTGGTATTAAAATGACTAAGAACTCAGGAACATATAATTACATCCTTTCACTTTAAATGTGTGTATAGGCTATTGTGTCAACTTTTTTAGGTTACGAAAAAGCAAGCGAAAAAAGTGAGTAAGGGAAATGCGCGGTATTCACCACCCCCGTAGGGTAATAGCTAGTGATGGGCATTTTGAATATTCCCGGTGAAAAGGAATTTAAAAAGTTGGAATATTCCCGGGTATTTTCCCTGGCCTATAAATTCCCGGGAAGTAATTTATTTCCATTTCTTTACTTTATCTTCCAAATTATAAGAACTACATGACTAATTACTTTATTTTAATATATTATGACTTACTCGAGGTTTCAAAGAATTTGGAGATTAAAAAATTTAAGATTTTTTGGCAGTACTTTATTAAACTAATTATATGATTTTTTAAGTTCCATTTCCATTCGCACTTAAAAGTAGACTAATTGTTTAGTATTGGGGGCCAAAACTAGCAAAAAGTAGGATGATTTACGGAAGAAATGAGTTGATAGTGGTGTTCAAGTAGTCACGAAAGTATCGAACACATTTTTTTTAGGATAGTGGGAGACTTGTACAAACCGTAAAGGTAAGTCGAAGTGATTTATGAGGAAAGAAAGTGAATTGTTGGTAACGAAGATAGAAAACAAATTACCCTGCGGGGCTGTAACCCGCCTTCACTCGCTCACGCTCGCTCGGCAATCCTGCCTAAATTCAATGTTGCTAACGTAATTTAACGTATGAAACCATAAAACAACAGCATCGGAATAGAATATCGCAAAAATGTTTGTTCAAAATCTGAATCGCCAAAGCTAAACAATTGCCAGAAGTAGCAAAGTACTATTTTACAAATGGCGGAAAGAAATCATTAATGTAGAATTATGTAGAATAAAGTACTATTAATAAAAACTGAACCACCGTTAGTAATAGACGTCTGTCTGTCTCCTCTTTATGTCTCGAATTTCTGAAGAGGTACTCGAACTTCTTTTACATGTGAATTAACACGTGGATCTTCGAGAAATGGGGAGGAAGAAAAGTAGTATGTGGCAATGTTACATGCAAAATCATAAAGACAGGAAAGTATCTTGCAAATATTGCGAACATACATATTTATGCGCAAATGTTGACAAAATGGTGGGACATGTTTGTTCTGGCAGTTATCCAACCTAATTTGTTTATAACATTTAAAAGCTTAATTTGTTTATAATAGTAGCAGAAGTTTAGAAAATCCACTAACTTGTAAATTTAAACTGTTTAACGGTTTAAAAGTATGTGAACTTATTTTTTAAACATATTTACTTTCATAGAACATACTGTAAATAAATATCCATTTTGCGTACTCTCTAAATATAATAAAATACTAATAAAATAACATAACATCGTTCAGAATATAAATTCTAAAGACTCCCTCAATGTTTTAATGTCTCTGCTCAAATTATAAACACCTTCCCAGTTGTCTTTTATTATGGAGCACAAAGCCAAATGTTACGTGTAATATTGTTTTGCTCCTTGTTCGCTACCTGTCACTTCCATTACAAATATTACATTCTGCAATATCAAAGAGAAACTTTGATGCGCCGTATTACCGTCCTGCGCTGTATTCACCCACTTTTCTCTATGTAGTTGGCATGGAAATTAGTTTAGGAATTTGTTATTTTTGGGAGGCACCTTCTGTATTACTTTTTTGGATGGGACAATTGTTTATTTTGGTAGACTGCGTTTTAACATGAGATGGATAAGCATAGCTCCACTATTACTCGAGTCATTTTGGTATCCGTTTAAAAATACCCTGGTGATAACGATGTATGTTGCAAATGATTTTTACAAAATCGATTGAAAAATTAATAGAATTGCATTTGGCATTTCTTTCAACACCAAGGTTAAATGAGACATTGACCTACAGCTTAACGTGGCATCCAAACCATTCGAACTTTCGTCGAAAATTGAAGCCGGATTCTCCCGCGCCGATTGGAACTCGAAGAATGTTGAGCAGTGTTGGCAATGCAAACAATTTCTCATATCTGAATTTTCTTTTCTTTCTTTTGTGTGTGTGTGTTGAGTAAAATGTTTAACAAGATCCATAATTGTGTAACATGTACGACTGTTTATGCAATGGAAAACGGTTACTTTTCTGGAATATTTGTGGCACGTAAGAATTTAAAGAGAAACTTCAAATTTAAAAGTTACTGAAAGACTCAGACTGGTTCCGGTTCCGCCGCCATTCTCATGTAACTTCTCGAGCTGGCTCTTGGCTAAGGGATTAGTGTACGCACCTTTGACCTTAACTCATGTGGTTCGGATTGCAAGTTAAACTCTAGATGTACGTCTCAATTATGCCTAGCCTTGCTGTTGAATGGAACCGAAACTGAAAATGAAATCAAGTCGATCAAGCTTATCTTCTATGGAGGGCTGGAGCCACCACTAGTATGGATCTACAACCAACTACACCCAAAACTGTATGTGTAATAAGTAGACTACTTCATCATACATAATTATCTCTTTCATGGAGAAAACAGTGAATGAGAGTGTTCTACCTAACCTTTGGGTATACTTTACATGAGTTATTAGAAAACTGCTTTATTACGTTTCAGCACCCCAAATACCTAATTCACAACCAATATAAATTTAAACGATGAAGGAAGGGCATAAAACACCCATTGCTTCCTTCTCTAAAAATAAAATAATATACTTGTTCAGTGGGAAAGGTACGACAAGTTTATAGTTCTGGCCTAATTCATGTAATGTACTGTCATACAATTGGTTATTTGCAATTTTATGCTTAGAAAATGCAAGTATTTTTAAATATCTGTAGTTTGAGTAAACTGTTTAAATAAATCTTTTACAGGAAACACGTTTCTAGAAAATAATGTTCAAAGTCTCTGAACTTATAATCAGGTTTCTCCAAAATAAGCATTTATTCTGTGTGCTGCCATCTTCTGTCTTCTTTTGAACTACTCAAACATACAACCTCGCTCTACACAAAATATATTTCATATAATTTCTGACTTTTTTTTTATTTTGTTAACTACATACATATACAAAAACCGTGGGAGAATGAGAGAATGATAAATTTGAAGGGGAAGAATAGGTTGCGCCCAGGTCCTTGGAGAGATGGTGGCCTCTAGATTGACCATTCCAGGTTAGTTTCTTTTTGATTTGTTTGTAGGTTAACGTCGTTTTCACCAACGAGGCTATATCAAGTATAACCCTGAGCTTCAGTTAGCATTCAAGGTGCATGGGCTCTCACCGGAAACTAATCCAGTTCACCTTCGTTCCAGGCTGTATTCACGGGTTGCATGCACGAGAGAGATTTATATCGAAAATAATGTTGATACAACACAACAAAGTTAGATTAAGGTCCTTAGAGGCCTTAAGCACTTAAAATATTTTGGTCCAGATCAGTGGCGATTTGCAAATTTGTTTCGGAGGGGCTTTGCTAACTTTCGGGGGGGCTTTGCCTGTAAATGTGAAAATTCTGCAAGATATTTCATATACTTTACTATAGTAAGTAAGATTTCGGGGGGGGCTTAAGCCCGGAAACTACCCCCCTAAATACGCCACTGGTCCAGATATATTTATGAAATTCAAAATAACAAACAGAAAGAAACCATTTTCTGCCCCTCCTCTTCGCACCCAAGAAAATAAAGTAGACGTCATTAGTGAAGCGTACGAAGCCGTATTTATTAGTAGACTAGTATTAATAGTTTTAGTGATTTTTGCTTATACTTTGTATCCTGTGGATACACTAAACTTTTGTCAGCTTTTGTATTGTATTTTACTTACACATCTAAGGCTCGATTTTCTATTATTTAAAGGCTTTGAAGGCATGTATACCTAAGACGGAGTTTTTTTTTTTTTTTTTTTTTTTTTTTTTGCCAGCTAGCCGACGCTAGCTACTACCCGAAGAGGGTTACGCCCTCTGTAGGGGAAGAGATTTTTAAAATAGATTGTGCTGTTCAGGAAGCCGTGGTTGGGATATGGGTTGATACATAAACTTTATTGTACAATTGTGATGGTCATTATGGCCTTTAACCATAATCATGAGGTAAAGGAAATACATAAGCTTCAGTGAAGGAAAAACATAACTGTAATATGATATGAGATGAGAAGATGAGATGAAGTGCGAAACTCACTACAACACATAGGTTCTGTTAGTTGAACAAATGCAGGTTATCTTCTCGCCTAGGGGCGGCGCTAGGCATCAATGAAGACAGAGGAGCCCTGTTAGTACAGAAGGTATTACTGTGCATATGATGGCCATATGTGAGGTAGATGAGCGTCTGTAGAGTATGGTTCGTAATAAGCGGTGTCAGGGTGGTCTGGAGGTAGAGTGTAACGGTATAGAGTAAACAGTAATGAGAGCGGCGGGAAAAGAGCAGCAGTAGGGGAGATGCTTCGGGCGTGGTCTTCAAACGTTTTCTGGAGAAGTGGATGATTGCTGTGCAGGCGCTGGGTGATGTATTTGGTCCGGAGTGTTTCTAAATGATACAAGATGTGTGGAAACGTAAGTCTGTCATAAAGATCTTGAGTGGGACTTGGTAATTTGATACGGAAAGCGATTCGCAAAGCATGACGTTCCAGGATGCGTAATTTCTCATAGTAGAGGATCGGAGCAGATATCCAAGCCGTAAATCCGTACGTGAGAATAGGACGGAGAAAGACCTTGTATGTGTTGAGAATTGTATGAGCATTGAGTCCCCAAGTAGTTCCAGCAAGACGTTTCAGGAGATTGAGGCGAGAGTAAGAAGACGGAGTGTGTCAGCGGTTCTTTTGGGTCAGGGTCAGTGGGTCAAGAGGCCTGGTTATTTGCAATTTTATGCTTAGAAAATGCAAGTATTTTGAAATATATGTAGTTTGAGTAAACTGTTTAAATAAATCTTTTACAGGAAACACGTTTCTGGAAAATAATGTTCAAAGTCTCTGAACTTATAATCAGGTTTCTACAAAATAAGCATTTATTCCGTGTGCTGCCAACTTCTGTCTTCTTTTGAACTACTCAAACATACAACCTCGCTCTACACAAAATATATTTCATATAATTTCTGACTTTTTTTTTATTTTGTTAACTACATACATATACAAAAACCGTGGGAGAATGAGAGAATGATAAATTTGAAGGGGAAGAATAGGTTGCGCCCAGGTCCTTGGAGAGATGGTGGCCTCTAGATTGACCATTCCAGGTTAGTTTCTTTTTGATTTGTTCGCAGGTTAACGTCGTTTTCACCAACGAGGCTATATCAAGTATAACCCTGAGCTTCAGTTAGCATTCAAGGTGCATGGGCTCTCACCGGAAACTAATCCAGTTCACCTTCGTTCCAGGCTGTATTCACGGGTTGCATGCACGAGAGAGATTTATATCGAAAATAATGTTGATACAACACAACAAAGTTAGATTAAGGTCCTTAGAGGCCTTAAGCACTTAAAATATTTTGGTCCAGATCAGTGGCGATTTGCAAATTTGTTTCGGAGGGGGCTTTGCTAACTTTCGGGGGCGCTTTGCCTGTAAATGTGAAAATTCTGCAAGATATTTCATATACTTTACTATAGTAAGTAAGATTTCGGGGGGGGGGCTTAAGCCCGGAAACTACCCCCCTAAATACGCCACTGGTCCAGATATATTTATGAAATTCAAAATAACAAACAGAAAGAAACCATTTTCTGCCCCTCCTCTTCGCACCCAAGAAAGTAAAGTAGACGTCATTAGTGAAGCGTACGAAGCCGTAATTATTAGTAGACTAGTATTAATAGTTTTAGTGATTTTTGCTTATACTTTGTATCCTGTGGACACACTAAACTTTTGTCAGCTTTTGTATTGTATTTTACTTACACATCTAAGGCTCGATTTTCTATTATTTAAAGGCTTTGAAGTCATGTATACCTAAGACGGAGTGTGTCAGCGGGTCTCTTGGGTCAGGGTCAGTGGGTCAAGAGGCCTTGACCCACTGCGACTCATCACTTACAACGGTGCGTTGTATATTTATATATCTAGTATTTGTAAATCCTTACTTTAGGGTAACTTTAGGGCATAAGATGTTTTAATATATATACTAGACTTATTATGCCTTTCGAAGAAGATAAAGAAAAAGATGTAAAATATTATTATGTAAGATCGATATAAAAAGATGTTCATATGTCTGTATATGTTTTAAATAATAAGGTTTTGGAACGTCGTTTGCAGGACAATCAGAAAAACAAGATACAAATAAATGGAAGAAATTGCATAGAAATTGTCGTCATTTTTTATGGCTCAAGTTAATAATTAAAAAGGAACCAGTTTATAGTTGTATGTGGTGCCGTAAACTCGAGAGTGGAAATAGTTGTATCGTTTTGAAGAAAAGTAGAAGCGAACAACATTGAGCCATGAATTCCTCAGACAACATAATAGACTTAATGAAAGAATTGTTCCGACAAATCAAGGAACACTCTCATGACCAAGCACGACGTACCGATGAACATTTTGCAAAGCTGAACCAGCAACTGGAAAACTTGGACCAAAAGCTAGATCAATTACAGCAACGCAATGATAAAAAGTTAGAGCAACTTCAGCAGGGCAATGATGGTAAGCGGGATCAAATGCAAGAACTTTGGATACGATTAGCTGAATGTTCGTATAAGCATACTGCTGTATTGGTTAGATCGCATTATCCCGACTTCTCTCTTCGTTCGAATGTTTCTGACTGCTTTGCTGATAATGTGTATAAAGAAGATTCTGGTAGTTATCAGTATGCGAAAAATTATAATCATCCTCATCTAGAGAATGTTATTGACTATCTGCGTTCCCCGTAAATCCAACATGATATTAATCCTGTGGTTCATGTAGCAGGAGACAACTTGATCCCAATATTTGTGAAATGCAGAAAGAAGACGTGTGTTTCCAACAGTGTTTGTATTGAGTGGCCGATTGAGTTGAATCTGTTGAACTGTGTATTCAACAAAAAAACAGAATAATGTTAGTTAACACTCCGATGATGCTTTCACATAATGTGATGCAGTGCGTTAGTTTCCATCATCCAGACGTGATGTTGCAAATTTTTGGAAATCCATCAGTGATGCAACATATTGCTAGCTTGAATCAAACTAACATTAATCGAGACCAACTTCAATGTATTCATGTGCGATTGAAATGTGATTCCAATGTGCAGGAAGATGTTAAATTCATGTGTACCGGTGATGCAACCGTACCTAATAATCACAGAAGAAACAAAACCCGTGGTAGAACAAAGTACCGTGAGCATTTTGGAAAGAATGGGTACAGACATGTTAAGAGACACGATATCTCGACATCAGTAAAACGAAAGAGAACCAAAGTTAATTTCACCGGTGATACAAATGAAGCTAATCATAGTAGTGACAGTGGTAGTTATTGTGCATCCGAACCTAATTTTATCGATAACATGACGCAATCTAAACACAGCCCCAATAATACGATTTGTCAGAAACGCTGTACAGATGGCGAAAATTCTCAACGTAAGAAACTAAGAATTATAGAAGTAAAGAAAGCAGACAACCGTATTCCGGTTTGTGACTTAGGATGCAACCCAAACAAATTCATTGGTCATGTGACTTAACCTAATGTAGGGACGTCTGAAGGGACATATCAAATTGATTCTTAATATGGTCAAATGTCTTAATGTTATGTGTTTTCTTTGATATGTGTATTATCAATCACATTATTCATGTTCCATGTTATTGAAGTATATTTAAAAGCATCTTTGTAATGCTAGGGTATATATTGAAGTTAATAAGTTTTGTTTTCTATGAGGAGTTTGTTAGCCAGTCAATTGATTTCGCTTTCATTATGATTTCGTTTGTTGTTCGTATCTTATTCGAGTTCTATGATGTTAAAAAGACATTAACTATTATGTTCTGTCCTGATTATCATCGATATTTCCATCTTAATCTATATTTGGTTTATCTATGTCTTACATCTGATCATTTCAAGTTTGATGAACAACTATATGAATATCAGATTCATCTTTTTCAAAACCTTCTTCATGTTGCCTAAATAAATAATTGATAATTGTAACAAGCATTTAATGGCCCCGAAAAGCAACCAAATAACTTGTTAATCAAATTTCGAATGTACCTTATCGTCGTTGAAATGTATAAATGAATGGAGATGATCATAAAGTTTAAAATAAATATGATGATAAATATGATAATAATATGGTTATAGAATTAAATAAGATATATATGTATGTATAATTACATGAATTGCAATTACTAAGTATACGAGGTGCATTCGAAAACTCGAATAATTAACATGTATATGTAGATGGTCCAGAATTCTTTTCCTTTTCATGAAGTTAATGAATAAAAGGAAAAGTCCGTCGGGCGGCATAATATACAACGGTGCGTTGTATATTTATATATCTAGTACTTGTAATTCCTTACTTTAGGGTAACTTTATGGCGTAAGGTATTTTAATATATATACTAGACTTATTATGCCATTCGAAGAAGATAAAGAAAAACATATATGTAAACTATTATTATGTAAGATCAATATAAAAAGATGTTCATATGTCTGTATATGTTTTAAATAATAAGGTTTTGGAACGTAGTTGGCAGGACTGTCACAGAATATTTACGTGTCTAAAGTTAGCCCCGCCCACATTTCAAATGCTACTCAAACTTTCCACATGGTTAGTGCTTCGTTAGTGCACATTAGTGCACTAAACATTGACGTTAGTGCTTTCATAATTTAGGAGCTATTGACGAATAACTCGGGCGGAGCTAACTTTAGATTTTTCAATTTTTACACAATTTTACACTAATTGTAAGACAGAAATGAGATAAACACCAGTGGTTAGTGCATCGTTAGTGCTTCCAGAAACACCAAGTACTTACGTTAGTGTTATCATAGTTTATGAGTTATTAGTGAATAACTTCCGTAGGGCAAAACTTAAATTTATCGAATTTTTAAAAAATTGACACACAAAAGTGGGATAAACGTCAAACGTTAGTGCATCGTTAGTGCTTCCAGAAACACCAAGTACTAACGTTAGTGCTATCATAGTTTAGGAGTTATTAATGAATAACTCACGGGGCTAGCCCCGCCCACATTTCAAATGCTAGTGGGATGAACGTCAAATGTTAGTGCATCGTTAGTGCTTCCAGAAACACCAACTACTAACGTTAGTGCTATCATAGTTTAGGAGTTATTAATGAATAACTCACGCGGCTAGCCCCGCCCACATTTCAAATGCTACTCAAACTTTCCACATGGTTAGTGCTTCGTTAGTGCACATTAGTGCACTAAACATTGACGTTAGTGCTATCATAATTAAGGAGTTATTGGCGAATAACTTGGGCGGGGCTAGCTTTAGATTTTTCAATTTTTACACAATTTTACAGTAATTGTCAGACAGGAAAGAAATAAGCAGCAGCGGTTAGTGCATTGTTAGTGCTCCAGAAAACACTAAGAACAAACGCTAGTGTTATCATAGTTTATGAGTTATTGGTGAATAACTTCCGCAGGGCAAAATTTAAATTTGTCGAATTTTTAAGAAAATTGACACACAAAAGTGGGATAAACGTCAAACGTTAGTGCATCGTTAATGCTTCCAGAAACACTAACTACTAACGTTAGTGCTATCACAGTTTAGGAGTTATTAATGAATAACTCACGGGGCTAGCCCCGCCCACATTTCAAATGCTAGTGGGATGAACGTCAAACGTTAGTGCATCGTTAGTGCTTCCAGAAACACAAACTACTAACGTTAGTGCTATCACAGTTTAGGATATATTAATGAATAACTCACGGGGCTAGCCCCGCCCACATTTGAAATGCTAGTGGGATAAACGTCAAACGTTGCTGCATCGTTAGTGCTTCCTGAAACACCAAGTACTAACGTTAGTGCTATCATAATTTACGAGTTATTAGCGAATAACTCAGGCGGGGCTAACTTTAGATTTTTCAATTTTTACACAATTTTACACTAATTGTCAGACAGAAATGAGATAAACACCAGCGGTTAGTGCATTGTTAGTGCTCCAGAAAACACTAAGAACAAACGCTAGTGTTATCATAGTTTATGAGTTGTTAGTGAATAACTTCCGCAGGGCAAAATTTAAATTTATCGAATTTTTAAAAAATTGACACACAAAAGTGGGATAAACGTCAAACGTTAGTGCTTCCAGAAACACCAACTACTAACGTTAGTGCTATCATAGTTTAAAAGTTATTAATGAATAACTCACGGGGCTAGCCCCGCCCACATTTCAAATGCAAGTGGGATAAACGTCAGGCGTTAGTGCATCGTTAGTGCTTCCAGATATACCAAGAACTAACGTTAGTGCTATCATAGTTTAGGAGTTATTAATGAATAACTCACGCGGCTAGCCCCGCCCACATTTCAAATGCTACTCAAACTTTGCACATGGTTAGTGCTTCGTTAGTGCACATTAGTGCACTAAATATTGACGTTAGTGCTATTATAATTTAGGAGTTATTGACGAATAACTCGGGCGGGGCTAACTTTAGATTTTTCAATTTTTATACAATTTTACACTAATTGTCAGACAGAAAGGGATAAACACCAGCGGTTAGTGCATTGTTAGTGCTCAAGAAAACACTAAGAACAAACGTTAGTGTTATCATATTTTATGAGTTATTAGTTAATTACTTCCGCAGGACAAAATTTAAATTTATCGAATTTTTAATAAATTGACACACAAAGGTAGGGTAAACATCAAACGTTAGTGCATCTTTAGTGCTTCCAGAAACACCGACTACTAACGTTAGTGCTATCATAGTTTTGGAGTTTCTAATGAAGGACTCACGGCTATAAATGTAAATTTACCGAATTTTACAATAAATGTCCCACAAAGGAGGTATCGGTTCTCGATTCCCGGTACGGACTGTAACCATCCGTTTAATTGTGGATCGGAAAGCTACTTCTTGTAAGATCTCTTAACTCGCTAGTTTCTATCGCTCATCTAAAGTAATAATAATAATAATAATAATAATAATAATAATAATAATAATAATAATAATAATAATAATAATAATAATAATATAAAAAGAAACAATGTTGAGTGATAGGAGTGTGAGGTATTGTTCTCTTTTTCGTTTAAGGATATCCTTTAGTGCTATTAATGTGTTTATTATTTTATTTTTGGATAGAAAATACACTTCCCGAAATTTGTCAGGCGTATTCTCAAGAGAATTTCATGAGACGAGAATTGCTGAAAACTTGCAAGGTCATATGGTAGATATTTAATTTCATCTACGTGACATTATCAAAAGATGTATTGTGTACATTGGTACCAAGCAGAAAACATTATCTACAACAATTTTTTTTTCTCAATCTGTTCGTTGTTTAGGAATACACTCTGTAAAGAAAAAAATAGCGACACTTGCTCGGATATGGTTTTCGCAACATACATTAACCAATATGATTTTTTACATGACTTCCTGATAATACTACACTGCATATTCCCAATGAGCAGTTTATTCTTAATACTTGAGCCACAGTTTCAGGCTTTTGACATGAATTTAGTGAATTTATATGCATATATAAGTAGCTATGTGGGTTTTCAGCAAACTGTTTATAGGAAGAGTTATACATAAAAGTGAAAAATATCAACAACAATAGCAGAAAACCAGAAATGGAACTTCTTAAGGGTAAGATATATTGTGTACGAACATCGGGAAGTACAACACAGCAAACCATATTTTGTATGTGCACCATAGGCTTTCTACACTGCAGCGAATCATCGGGGTCCTTTGGTAACAAGGCTATTGTAAAGTGCAACCTCGATTTCACATCAGATTATGTGTTCCTTGAATTTCATTTTATTCGAGATAGTTGTGTATTGAATTTTCTTCTCATATCGACCCAAATTTTCAATTGGATTACTGTCAGGTGAGTTCGGAGGCCACATGAGGTTCTAAATAGTCATATTCTTGAACCATGTATTAACGATTTTTTCTCGATGACATGAAGCATTATCATCCTGGAAAAGGAAGTAATGCATATTTTCTTCAGAAAAGTCATCTTTAGCTGTTGTAAAAACTTTACGCACCAGAATGTGAAGATATTTTCGTGCATCAAACGATCCTTCACATATATCCAACGTTCTGACGTCTTTAGCGGTGAACGAAGCCCATACCATCACTCAGTAACTGAATATTTGTATCTCTTAAACAAAATCCTTGTCAAGTTCCTTGCTCGTTCGTATCCACAACTTCACTCCACCATCGTTTCCCACTATGCTAAACTTCTTTTCAACGAAGAAAACGACGTGCTTCCGGTTGTCATAAGTCCAAGTTGCATATCGACTCACAAACCTACATGTTGAAGTCCTCTGTGGTTTTGTCAGTTTCGGTTTTCTATGCGTTTTCTTCTTCGTAATATCCTCTTTACGCCGTCAAGGCAATACAGGTGTACGAGTAACTGCAATTCCAAGATTATGTCAAATTACAGAAGCGATTTTTGGGGAAATTATTCCTTAAATCTGCAGTGTTATTGATTTCATTTAGCGATCTGCTCTGGGTGATGCTTTCTTTTTTCTTTCACACTGTTGACGAAGGAACGATTTGTTATGCTGTTTCCGCTTATGAATTATTCTTCCTGCCGTCGAATGATGGATTTTTACTAATCCATCTATCTCTCTTAGAGATTTGCCTTAGTTGTGCAAAGCAAGAACTATCTTGTTCACATAGCGACAAGTCACATTTCTTACCCATCCTTCTTGTTTACAGTCCACATGTAGCAACAATATCACACAAAACAGCGCTGCACAACAATATTACCACTTGACACCTTCCAAACAGTGAAAGAGCAAAGAACAATCATAAAATGCTATTTACCTCAGCCTACACATCAGAAATGCAGTGCAGAATTCTCACTACAATAATTTACGAGACGCACTCAGTGCCATCTAGCGAAAATATTACATATTTACAAATAATTAGCAAGTGATGTCGTACACCACAGATGTCACAGATAATGCAAATGAACTATCCAACTCTACATTTCCTTCTATTCCTCTTCTAACGGGCTGCAATTATGGTTTTCTGTGTAAATTAGTTTGAAAATTGAGGTGTCGCTATTTTTTCTTTACAGAGTGTATATGTATGGGATGGGTATGATGTTTCTTGTTTTGATCATTAAAAGAACAGAGACGGCGGTGTATATGTGTGTGTGCTAAAACGCAAAAACAACACATTTGTTTAAGAAATAGCAAACCTATCTCACGGTGCGAGTAAAATTGTAGCAAAGCTAAAGTACCTGCTGTCTTCTCACGATCAATTCGCAGCAGGAATCTATGGTACCAGACCCTTCTGTTTTATTTTGTCTTTGCCAACTTTTACCTCGTCATTTCCTTCTGTCATGTAGTTGACACATATCTGCATTGATGTACGCAAAGTTCGTCAACCTTGAGATGAGTCAGTGAAAGAATTGTGCGTGAGAGAGCTGGAGCAATGGGAAAAATGAATGAATTACAAAAAATAATAGATGACAATGGCAGAATTCCTCCTCTCTTTCAGCCTATTTGAAATAGCCGCCAACTGTCATCATTGGCCTTGAATCAGTAGGTGCAAGTAGTCGGCGTGAGAAAGGTGGAATAAGAACCTATCTATTGAATGTAATCTCTTGAAAATTACAGATGTTTATTCCTTTATATGTTTACCGTATACCTTGGTGTCTATGCACTAAGTATTCCAATTCATTTCCCACATTTAAACATTTGGTTGATTGGTTTATGGAACTATACATTCCTTTTCCCTTTTCCACGTGTTTATAAAATATCTTTTTCGGAGAAGTTAAAGGGAATTTATGCCAAATGACAGTATGATTGATGCAGTAAAATGCGCGTTGCTAATCACTTTTGACCACACCCCACTACACTCAGTTACTTTGGCGGTCAGCTTTTCCACATTTACATCACCAAGCTGTGGGAAAGAGTTGTTTTCTTTCTTCCTTTATTTCGCTACTTGAGGATGGAACAACGTGAGTGTTTGGAGAATTTCCTGCAAATTAAATATTACCTATATCTGTTTTTATTGCATGAATGGGAGAAAAGATGTATAAGCACTTCTGCAAATGAAATAAGAGTATTGAATGAAATTTTAATATTATTCTTCGTGCGTTACATTGTACAGACTGATAACTCTGTCCTAAATTGAAAATATTATCATGAAGGCATTTCACTCCATAATGGACGCACGATATGAACATTCTATAATTGCCTCTATAAGATGATCAATGGGAAATGTTTTCTAGACGTATTATGGCGCAGTAAATAAGGCTGTTACGATAATCGAGTAACCGATAACAACTCGATAAAATTTATATAGCGTTTCGTGGTTAAACAATTTAGATATTCTCGAAATGTTTGAGACACTCTAAGGGTTCGAGATTCTCGAAATTCAAGACACTCGAAGTGTTCGAGATTCTCGAAATGTTCGTAAGTCTCGGATTGTTTAAAATGATCAAATACTGAAAGATCTGAATTTATTTTGTCGTTTGAATACGTTGAGAAATTCGGTGTTATCGGAGAATTAGGAAGAAATAATGCAATCGAGGTTATGATATGTGTACATATGCATAGATGTAGATATGTACTACATCTATGCAGGGTGTTAATTTTAAAAATTGCCTTCCTTGAAATGAAGTGAAATAAAAGTTTCTTGTCTTTAAGACCAATTTTTATATCTTAAGTAGTGTATCAGAAAAGAGAGAGAGAAGTGTAAACATGCATAACCTGAACGGTATTGGAATCCAAGACACCATTAGGGTACAAACTGTCATTTTACCGATTACGCCAATAACAGAACAGGCAGAAAAAGGAAAAGTTTGCATTTGGTTTAGTGTTTGAATTAAAGTTCTGGATGGATACAGCTTGTGATATAGGTAAGGCTGAAGGAAGTTCGATAATTTATTATCCGGCACTCGAAACACTTCGAGTATTTGATATAGTCGAAATTTCGTGTAATATTTAAACTTCGAGTGTCATTAAAACAAACTTTGAGAATTATGGTTGTGAGGGTCCCTATTATAGATCACGCTGTCTGTTTCTTTGTATGTGATGTTCGATGATAACTTTCGAGAAGATTGTCCAATTTCGATGATACTTACTTTAAAATGTCCCCCTTTGCTTTCGAAATATGCCTATTGTTTTTTGTTGTCTGATGACAAGGGAAACTCCCTTGAATCTGAGTATTTGTTCTTACTGTTCACATGTCACGCAAACAACCATCTACGGTATTGATGTTATTTCTCTCAAATTGCTTACCGCTTCGATTATTTCTTGCAAGGGAAGACCTTCCCTGATGATCGGTCATTGCAATATGCAGTTGAAGACTTCGTATCGCAGACTAAATATTTTTTGTCATGCAGTAAATTAATTGACTAAGCAATGGTAAAAATGTGTGGTTGCACCGCGAATATTTTGATTTCAGGTTTGGTTTTTGGGAGATCAGGCATTCGTTGACATTTTATTTGCACCAGCCTGAAATATCTAATTAGCAAGTAGCTACATTATAATGAATGTAGTTGCATATTTGTATAAAACAGTTTGGCATTATTGTCTCTATACAACTTCTGACTTGTTTTTTTTTTTTTTTTCAAAACTCGCGTGTATATCTGTCAAATTTTCCTTTTTTATAATAGTTTAGGAATGAAGTAATTGAAAGGAAGCTCCTATACACTCGAATCAGGCGTTAGCTTATCCAGATAATCCTCTTGGATGCTGAACTGTTCTTAATAAATTTTGACGCTATGTGTGGCGTAAGAGACCGCATGTCCCGATTGGAAATCCTATTCTGCCCTTTGGCAGGTTTTGGGACTAATTACTTTTCTGATTCTTTTTAATTTTCAGTTTTGACTTGGAAATGGAAATCTTTCTTCCATGCTTCTCGACTTCCAGCTTCTCCTTTTAACTCCTATTTTTCAAATGATAGATCACTTGTGTTGATCTTCTTCCTATTCCTCGTTTTCCTTCCAACTTTCCTTCTATAGCGGTATGAAGAAGACAATTTCTTTGCAAGACGTATCCAATCTAATTCGCCTTTCTACGAATGACGGTAGCTAGAAGCGTCCTCTTCTCTCCTATTCATTTTAAAACTTCTTTGTAACTCATTCCATTTTACCTTGAGAATAATAACTGAAAAAGTGAAATAATCAATAAAATTTGATTGCTTGGCTTCAAATTTGAAATTATTGTATACCTAGTAGCATTGACGGATTTCCGTATAAGCTAAACAAGCTATAGCTTAGAGCTCCAAATATTTTAAAGACAAAAACTAGCTTTTCAAATAATAAGAGAAAGCAATAAACCGCACATACAACAACGATATCTTGTATTCTTATGCAATAGACTCTTAGGACACAAACAATGAGGGTTTCGCTTATAATGGGGCCCTGTTTCCTAACCCTGCTTGTAAAAGGCCTCTGTGACCCAGCCTCGCTTATAATGGAACTGCCGTTTCCTAGCCCTCCTTTAACGTTTATTTATCAACTTTTCCTCAATTTTACACTAATTGTCTCATAAAGACGGGATAGTCATCAGAAGGTATTGGCTGCAAAACAGTAAGCAGTAACGTTAGTGTTAACATAGTTTAGGAGTTTTTATTGGATAATTCAGTAGGAGCGAATCCTTGATCTATCAACTTTTTCAATAATTTTTTCCGCAAAGGTAGGACAAACGCCAAAGTTTAGTGCAACTTTTGAGCTACCGACAGCACCAACACTAACATTAGTGCTATCACAGTTTAGGAACTATTAGTGAATCACTCTGGAGGTGCTAACTTTAGATTTTCAACTTTTACATTCCTTGCTTCATAAACGCTGAAAGTTTGTGCATCGTTAGTACTCTGCAGAACAAACTTTTAACAATAGTGCTGTCTTAATTGGGAAATATAAGCGATTGTAAAAGAAATACCAATATAACTTTGATTGACAATTGGAAACAGGGTATGGTTATATTTAAGAGGTATAAATGTAGTTGATATTTTTCTGTCAATTAAGCCTTTGAGTACTTTACAGAATATGTGATTCATTTTAGATTTATGGAAATGAATTTTCTATCTGAGTTTACTGTAGACACTAATTGGTTTTGACATCTCTCATGTCGTTGCAGGTAGCTAAATGCAGGTTTGGTTATTCTCAGAAATAAGAAAAAACAGATACAGAAGAAATGACATACGTTTTTACCTATTTTGTTACAGATTTGTACTTTCGGATGCTTTATTAACTTTATATAAATTCATGCATGTTTCAGTATTGGTGCAGTGGTTTGTATTCTTGTACCAGAGGGGGAGCAGGCGTCAGCGTGAGAAAAAAAATATTCTAAGTAAAAAGTAGCATGGAATATGTGATACATAGAAAGAACACATTACAAAGATGATTTTCAGATATTACATTCCCACGTGCCATATAACAACGCACCTGCAAGCTGCAATTCGGGCGTTGAAAAACAAAACGCTTTTATATTTTATTAAACGTAGAAATGTAGCACGAATTGCTTTCCGTATTTGCGGTTAATGTTTTGAAGGATTAGCAAATACCAAGTGCAAATTTGGTACTCAACTGGATGAAGTTCCCACACTGATAAGAGTACTCTCACAGCTTGACAACATGCTATGGCGTGAGATATTTTCTTTTCCAAGTGCTTGACTCATTGTCAGAGGAGGAGGAGATGATAAGTTGACCATATGAATATTGGCTTCCTGTCATATCTTCGGTGATTCTACCTGTTTTCCGATAATAGCCACCTACTGAGAGAAATGTTTGGAAAACCTGAGTATACCCTCCAAAAATACAATAGATCATACCTCCAATCGGTACTGTTGGTCAGTATGCATCATCATAAACAAATCCTTTCTTTACTAAGTGGTTTGTCGCAGATGGGAAAGGGGTGATTGCCGGTCAGATGATGTTTACAGGGGATTAAAATAGACTACCATTCCACAAAATTGAGACAAAAGCGGGAAGAATATATATATATATATATATATATATATATATATATATATATATATATATATATATATATATAACCCTAACGAGATGTAAAAGTTTAGTTTGTGTTTAGAAGATGGTGCGACACACGGTTTGATGACATCTACCAACAACAATAAAGAAAGGTAAGTCAGAATATTCATAGGACAGATTCAGTACTTTTTTGTCGTTATATTTTATATATAGTTTACCGGAACTTCATACCACCGAAGCAATGGTATATAGGAGTATAGTATTCAAAGTAACTTCTACTCCGCTACTTGAATCTTTTACGAATCAACCATTTCCGCAGTCGATTGACCGGGACCATGTGTTCAGTTATAATTATTAAAATTATAAATATGGGTTTTACATGTAAGAGGAAGTGCCATGTTTTAAGTTTAAAAATGGATACTCTACTTTCATTATAATTTTCAAAAAATCCAGTTTGCATACAAAGACACGGGTGTTCAAAGCATTAATGCATTTATGTTTCATCCTTCATTGACTACATATTTTGATGTTATTACTGTTTGTTCAGAAATGAAATGAAATTCTGAGTTTTACGTCCCACGGTTATGCCGGTTAGGCTAAAGGAGACGGTGATGATGAGTAATGAATGAAATGGTGGAATGAAGAAAGTGGGAGGAAACGGGATAACCCCGAGAAAACCCACGCACACGGTGTTTGTCCACCACAAAGTTCACTTGGCGGGAGCAGGGTTTGAACCCGAGATCCCTATCACCATAGGTGAACGCTCTACCACTGAGCCACCGCGGCCCCCTCTGTTTGTTCAGAGTCTAACATGTCTTCATCAAAGGGTATACCTTCAGTTTCACAGACGCAAACTACGTTAGTTCCCGTAAAGATAAAACTAGATAATCCTTCACAAAGGATATAAACGCTCACTATTTAGCAACTAGAGAGAACCTTCTGAGAGAAGAGATGCGGGAAAGTATTTACCTAACCGTGATAATGTCTTTATAAAAACAAATTAATAGGGGATGATGATTAAAATAGAACTTCTTCGGGGCTGCGGTGACTCAGTGGTAGAGTGCTCATCTGTAGTGCGCGTTATTCCTGGTTCAATCCTAGATTTCGCCAGTGTGCTTTGTAATATGATTCGATCCTAGCTTTCGTCAAGTATGCTTCGTGGCGGACAAAGATCATGTGCTTGTTTTTACCCTCGTTTTCTCGCTCTCTTTTAAATCGTGGAACTTAAATAACTCTTGCTATTACAGTTTAGAAATATATCATTATAGGCTTATGTTATGTAATTCCTGACGTACATAAGTAGAATCTCTATATATAAAATAAGTCTGAGTACGTGAGTGAGTGTCTTGATCAACTCGCAGACAAACCACTTAAACTAGAAACTTAAAATTTTGACAGTGCATAGAATTTGAGACGTATGATGCTATTAACAAAGGGTTTTTAAAAATCGACTAGGACGAGGAAATGGAGGTGACAGTTATTATAGTAAAATGTTCATATCTTTGAATCTCTGAAGGGTATAAGCATGAAGTCTGGTACATGGACTTCCAATTTAAAATAATTAGAAACATCCTCTAGAAGAAGGCCCGAAGAATAATTTGTGGGGCTACAATTTTTATAACAGAATGACCATATCTCGAAATCTTTTAGAGACATGCCATTTGGTATTTACACTTAATCAAAAACCCTTAAGATCAAAACATGTTCATTAAATAAATGCTTCCGCGTTTTTTGGTGCTTTTGAGGAAGGAAAGAAAAAAAGGATTACAATAAAATGACCATATCTCGAAATTCATTCAGATTAGTGATATTCAAAGCAAGTGAGAATATGCCAGAGCGTTATCGTAAATTTCGATTTTAACGAGAAAAAGAGCAATATATATATATATATATATATATATATATATATATATATATATATATATAATATATGCCTTCGAGATTGTCAATCTCATCATCAAGGGATATTTTTAAACAATTATTGAAAGTTTGTACTTTAAAAAAATGTTTTTTTTTTCATTTGACTTAGACTGAAATAGTATTCTAAAGGGAAAAAAAGGATTTAAATTTTTCGCACAACAAAATGTCATAAACATATTTTTGTCGTGCGAAGATTCGAAGCAAAGTATAAAATATGAGATACGACACCATAGGCCGAGCAAATGACGTGATTTGGGGGCGAAGTCCCATACTATCCGGAGGCTAGTTTTTATATATAGGCTACATATGCAAGAGTATATGAAGTACAAAGATGTCAGAATTGACAGTACATTGAAAACTATGAACAAATAGACCCGAAAAGGTTTTGCTCAAAAGGATATACATTTACAAGCGTTTGACAGTGATGATTTTGGAAAACTGCTCCCTGAATCAGGATAGAAGGGGGAATTTGAATTAACAGACAGTGAAAGTAGTACTGCGAATATTAATCCAGGTTAACATCATCGGATAGATCCCTAGCCTATGAAATCATCACTGATTGGCGAATTTGAACATCTTGTAATTCAATAATTTGGTAAAATTATTATCGTATTGTCCAAGAGCGATTATGATTATCGAGTAAAACTATATTTACGTAACAATGCTATGTTTAGCGTATGTGCCTGTGGCGCTGGAGACCCGAGCTCGGTTTCTAGTTGGATTTGTCATGGTTCAATACCACGTCAAGCTATAGATCTACTTCTCATTTAACTTAGGTGCTTAACGTGACGATAAACTCCAAATACATTAACCAACCAATTCGACATTTTTTATTATTCCTCTTTTATTCAAGTATATAATGATTTTATTAATGTTTTTAAATAATGATAGCTTCTTTAACTGATAGTCGCTCGTTGAGTTAACTATCAAACTATTGTGATGAAAGTGCCAACAATTACAACTTTCACTAGGTAGGAGCTTATACAATATAAATTAAACTTAACACATTAGTGGATTGAAAAGAATCCATATATAATATTATGTTATACTGCAAAGTTAATAATGAAATATTTTGCGCCCCACAAGCGCTGACGCACAATTAAACTAAAGGGATAAAGTGTTAGCACCATCATTTCAGATTTTGTTGTGGATGGGGGAGCAAAATAACTAATTTAACTAATTCCATGTTTTTATTGTTACATTACTATACTATTCACATTTAATTTTGTTCCTAAAATGTCATATCATGGCCATAGTTTTTGACATATTCGATAGGCATTGACATACCAGTTTCACTTGCATTATTACTTCAAATTTGGATGTTTACAGATGTTTTCAATACTGTACTATCTTTTTAGTACGTAACACTAAGTAACAAGTTCGGTATTGTAGATTTTCATTTAACCCTACAATGGTCGGGCAGAAAAAAACTTTCATAAACGGTCGGGCTGGGTCCAAGAAAATAAAACTGCATAATTAATTTGTAACCGATATTATTTTAATAAAAATATACTTGTATGCAATTACAAGTATTTCTAAAACACAAAAGAGTATTTCAGCTCAAAACTGGTGTTTTCGCTTATTTCTTAAAAAATATTTGTAATTGCTTACATATTTTTGTTAGTAAATTATATGAGCATTTCTACAAAATGTTGTTGTAGATAAGTAATTAAGTAATATTATAAAGGACACTTATAACATAACCTGAGACACCAATTGTACTGAAATGTGCTGAATGTCAGTTTTTTTTTTTTTTTTAGTTTCTATTGTTGACAAGATTGTTATCTAATGGGGGAGTGGGTTGAATTTTCTCAGGAGCGGCAGCAGATAACAATTCTTTACTCTTATCATCTTCTTCACCGCACTCACTGTTACTATCATGACCACTAAATAATCCAAGATGATGAAAATAAACTTATTGATTCCGATACAGATCCTTATCATATAAAATTCGATGAATTTCACTCACAGAAACTGTTTCACGTTCCATTATGTTCTAAAGTTCCTCAAAATACCAACTGAAATGTTGTTCGTGTATGCACGCTCAAAAAAAAAAAAAAAATGAAAAAGAAAAAAAGAAAAGAAAAGAAAAGAAAGTTACGTGAAGGTCGGGTTGGGTCTGACAGGCCCACGCGAGGATCAGAGCTCTATGGGTGACATCCAGTAGTCCTAAACGGCAGAAGTCCTAAAAATATAGGCATTAGACCTAAATTTTAGGACTTCTGCCTTTTAGGACTTCTGCAGTTTAGGACTTGTGCCGTTTAGGACTTCTGCCGCGGTATGATTTTTAGGACTTCTGCCGTTTAGGACTTGTGCCGCGATATGATTTTTAGGACTTCTGGCGTTTAGGACTTCTGCCTTTTAGGACTTGTGCCGTTTAGGTCTTGTGCCTTTTCCATTCACTTACTTTAGTTCTGAAATTCGCCACCACCACACGAAATTGCGACGATGCAGCAACTAGTTGGCAATAATGTTACGAACGTAACTAATTCCAACAGTAACAGCTATATTTGTACTACTAAGATTATTATTATCATCACTATATGTTCTGCTCTTATACACAAATTACATAATGCAACCTATTTCATTCTAAGAATTAATTACATAATTAGTTAAGAAATTCGTTTCTTTCGAATGGAGATACGAGAATCCCAAGACAAATCCCTAAAACAAAAATAAATAAATAAATAAAAAATAATAAAAATGTTTAAAAAGCATATTTTACCAGACTTCTGAAACCAAGCAAACATTCAGAATTGTAATATACTGTGTGGAGCGTATTTTATTAAGAGTAGGAATTTACTTAATTAGGACAAAAGCTCACTAGACATTTCACGAGTGAACATTAAATACCAACTGTATGCATAAAGAACGCAGTAAATTTAAAATTGAACAAACATCATTTATTATGCAATACAGTGGGTGACATTCATAAGTCCTAAACGGCACAAGTCCTAATAATATAGGCATTAGACCTAAATTTTAGGTCCTGTGACATTTTTGCAGAAATTACTACATAGTCATTTAGGGGTGTAGCCTGCAAATTTTTCTAGGGGAGCAGGCTTTTTATATATTAAAAGCAAATCAAAAGTTTATTTCCAGATTACGAAAGCTTCAATAAGACAATAAAATTATACATATTACACATGTACATAAATACATGATATTATTATATTTCCAGTTAGTTCCTTTTTGAAACTTGGACCTTGACAGAGCGTAAATTTAAAACCACAGTTTGTGGGAAATGTACGAATAAGTTAGTTATAAGAAATCGGAAACTTTTCATGGAAGTCCATTTGTTTGATTGTATTTATCTTCTGTACTCTTATATCAAAGAGTAAAGATGAGTGATTTTTTGGGCATACTACTACAATTAGAGTCGTTAAATTTTAATTATAAAATATAATTTTCTTATGAAAGCAGGACATACAAAAGAACTTTTTGAAATAAGTATCGTAAAAACGGTGGTGCAAGATTTTTTAAAAACGGTAGTGTATCTCGCAAGTCGCAAGTTTCTGAAGCTGGTAAAATGAAACTTGGCATATAAACTTTCCTGTTTAAAAAAAAATGAAAATTGAACACATAAAAGGGAAAGAGCAAAGAGAGCGCTTTTTTTATGTTCAAATTCCCCACAGGCAAAAATCTGTTGAGTAAAATCTCCGTTGCGATGAGCAAGAAGCAAATATGTCAGCAAAATAGACTTTGGAAGTGTGTGTGAGATCCAAAGCCATCGCTAAGAGGTATCGAAAAACTTTTTTTTTTTTAAAAAAAAAGATTGGCTCTGGGAAACAGAAACGCAACTTCTAGACACTTAAGCATAAAAATGGCTGAGTATGGTGTAGACATTTCGCCTGAAAATGTTCGAAGGGTTCTTTGTGTTGAGGGAATAAAAGCACTCAGGCCAAGAAAAAAAGCAAAAATTATTCCAATCATTGCAAAGAACCTCCTCGAATGGGCACGAGGCAAAGAACATTGAACTGTTGATGATTGGAGAATAGGAGTTTTAGTGATGAATCATGTGTCTTCGTGTCTGATGAATGTTCACAATATGTGCGACTAGTGTTGCAAAGGTCTAGAAAAAAAAAAACGGAAATTTTGGTTAAAAAAAACAGTTTTTTACAGTTTTTCCCGAACCTGAAAAAAACGAAAAGATTGGGGAAAATTGAAATTTTCGAATGTTTCACACATTAAGCTTTTAAAATAAAAACTATTTTATATTTACTACTTTACAGTTAAGATCATTGAGTAGTTATGTTTCTTGTATTAGAATAGGGAAATTTTATGGCAATAAATATATTTACACCATTCCTTTAAAGTTAGCACCGTGATAGAAGGGAGTTATGGCTACACAAAATACTGAAATATAATCGAAGTTAGATTAAATAATATAGACGCATTTAAATTATCTTAAGTAATCTTATAAAGTTACCGTTTTATGGCAGGGAAGTGTTAAAATAACAGGGCCAGAATCATTTTAGTTAATACCAGTATGTTAAAATCAAATATATATTTTATGGAGATACGTATCTTCCTTGTGCTGTGTAAATTTTTGTAAATGTTGAACCCATTAGAAAAAAAAATCTTTTGTTCGGAAATATTGGCAAAACCCGGACAATGTAACTCAAAAACTATTTATTCGCCTGATGCTAATCTTATTTGCTGTAACGTGTCTGCAGCATCTATACATACAACGTATTTCGATAGCAGGAAAAATAGTTAAAGCAACATCTTTTAATTTTACTTTTTAGTTTTACTTTTCTGATAAAATTACCTCTTTATTATTTGTATATTTTTCGAAGAACTCAAAAAAAGATAGGATTTTCTTTACATATACACACATGCACCACATAAGTGCGTAAATTTGAGCAGCGACAAATATATTAAAGAATTTAACATGTGTAACTTCCGTTCGTTATTCTTAAAGACTAGCAGAATACCCGTTCTTCACACGGGAAGATTAGTTTAATTTTCGGTATAAGAAGCATCAAAACTGTCACCAGTGAATTTAGGGACCTCAAAACTATGAGTTTGACACTAGTATTAGTCATTTTCACTTACTATTACATGTCATCCTCTCTCTTTAGGAGTAATAATGGGGGTTGAATTTGGATTTAAACGGCATCGGAAGTGTCACTGTTCATCTCAGCCACCCAGAAAAGTATGGATTCGACACTGATATAGACCACTTTCGACCATTCTTATATACCTACATCTTCTCCCCCCACAAGTTGCGGTGCTGAATTTGGATTTAAATGTCATCGGAAGTGTCACTGTTCATCTCAGGACCCGAAAAACCATGAACTCAACACTAGTATCGATCATTTTGGATCATATATATATCCGCCTCCAAGTTGCGGGGATGCATTTGGATTTAAAGTGTATCGGAAGTGTTACTGTTCATTTCACCGACTCTAAAAACTATGGATTCGACACAAATATCGGTCATTTTCGATCATTTTTATATATCTCTCTGCCTCCAAGTTGCGGAGATGAATTTGGATGTAAACGGCATCGGAAGTGTTACTGTTCATCAAAGCAACCACAAAAACGATGTATTCGACTATAATATCGGCCACACACACACATACACACACACACACACACACACATATATATATATATACATACATATATATACCCCTCTCCTCTGTCCCCAGGTCACGGCGCTTAATTTGGGTTTAAACGGCATTAGAAGCGTCACTGCTCATCTCAGCAATCCCAAAAACTATAGATTCAACAATAATATCAGTCATTTTAGATCATTTTTTTATATATCACCCCCTTCCACCTCCCTAAAGTATCGGCGTTGAATTTGGATTTAAACTGCATCGGAAATGTTTCTGTTCATCTCAGTGGCCCTGAAAACTATGGATTCACACTAATATCGATTATTTTCTAACATTTTAATACACTTCCCCCACCCTCAATTTGCGGGGACAAATTTAAATTTTTTAAACAGCATCGAAAGTGTCACTGTTCACCTCAGCGACCTCGAAAACTATGGATTCACACTAATATGGATTATTTTTCATCATTTTTATATACCTCCCTCAATTTGTGGGAGTAAATTTGAATTTAAACGGCATCGAAAGTGTAACTGTTCACCTCAGCGACCCCAAAAACTATGGATTCACACTAATATCAATTATTTTGGATCATTTTTATGTACCTCCCTCAATTTGCGGGAGTAAATTTGAATTTAAACGGCATCGAAAGTGTAACTGTTCATCTCAGCGACCGCAAAAGCTATGGATTCGACACTTATAGCGGTCATTTTCGATCATTTTATACATCTTCCTCTCCTTCCCCCAAGTTGCAGTGCTGAATTAGAATTTAAGCTTCATCGGAGATGTCAGTGATCATCTCAGCAACCCCGAAAACTATGTGTTCGACACTAAGATCAATAATTTTTAATATATATCCGCACTTCCTTCCTCCAAGTTGCACCTTAAAGTGAAATGATAAAACCATCTCAGGCCCGAACCTCATCTATGTTGAAAGTTTTTGTCGAGATCAGTCTGGTGGTTCAAGTGTTGTTAAGTTACAAATATAGTTACTTTCTTTTATATATATTCTAGTAGCCCCTATACTTTCATTTATATATATGTTTATAAAAAAAAACTCAGCTATTGCTTCTGTACTATTTCAATGGTTCGTATTTTAATACATCCCTTCCTCAACCATGGTTGCGGAATTGATTAAAAGTAATGTTCTTGTATTAAATAAATGTATTTTAAATATATATTTCTCATTAATTTCAATTAAGTTTCTTTTCAAAGATCCTCTAAAATTTCAGTGACGCACTATGGGCTATAAGCCATTAACTTCTATGGCCACCCTGCTACAAACTACAGACTTAAATATTCGATAAAGCATTTCAGTACTAAGTAGTTGGCACAATACCAATATGAACGTATTTAATTCCAACGGTAACAACTATGTTACTAACACTAAAATTATTATTAATAATGATAACGAGTAAGGGTTTAGGATATTTCGGTGTAGGACGTTTCGGTGTAGAACGTTTCGGTGTACGGATGTTTCGGTGTACGGACGCTACGCTGTAAGGACGGTTCGGTGTAAGGACACTTGCTGTAAAGGACGCTTCTGTGTATAGCCTAATATTTGATTGCATTAATCATATGCTTGTAATGAACAGGCATGAAGTGTCATAGTGTAGCCACTCTGGAATAGTGTAAACTGATTAACATTGTTATTGAGTCTCATTGTTATTGAGACAGGATGATAATACAACACCAATCCATTCGCAACAATAAATTCTATTCAGAGATGTCCATAGGCGAGTTTTATAGAATAATAATCATATTTACTGCAAAATATTCAGCATTATTTCTAAATTGAAATAAATATATTGTACAAAGTTTCTGAGACACAGTAATAATATATACAAACTGAATAATACCGCAAAAGAATTTTTGGCGTGGGAGACCCGGGTTCGATTTCCGATGAGAACTCATGTGGTTCGGATTCCACGTTAATCAGTATGTGGACGTCTCATATAGCCTCGCTGCTGAACGGGACGTTAAACTCAGAATCAACTCATCTCAACTCAAAGGAATTTTGTTGAAAAAAATATAATTACATAGAATCACTCAACTAAGAATTTAAAATTGTACACAATTCCTTTTAAGACTGTAATCACATTGTCAGATTTGTAATCTTCACAAACGTTGTTCAGTCTCTTCGTAACATCGGCGTATTTTTTCTTTGTTCTGACTTCATATCCGCCAATTAACTTATTTTTTCCATTTGAACAGCACTAACAAGGAGACTTACGGAAGTGTAATTTACTGATTTGAATGAAACTTTGCATACTTGTAGAATATCAAAAAAATAATCGTCACTTTTTTTTAATTTTATTTTTGGCAGTGGTGCGGGTTTAAGGGTAGAAATCACTCTTTGAACGTTAGAGGTGGCCTCCAAGCATAAACAGAAAGGAATCATTAAAATAGAAGACTAAATGATACGACCAGCTTACCGTCAAGGAGGTTTTAGAACAGGTGATTCAGAACCTGACGTTGAAATTACAAAATTCAAATTGGCGGATCCAATATGATGATTACAATTACAAATAGTCTTCTGGTTTGAAATGTTCTGCAGTTAGCCAAGAACAATTATAATTGGCAGGGGCTACTGAGAGAAGGTGCAGACTGATTTGAAACCCCTTTTTGTACTTATTTTAACAGGACGTTTGATTAAATCCATAGCCAAAAAGTTAGAAGCCAATGCCAATGCATTTGTCGCGAATGTGAAGCAACATATATTGGAAAATTAAATATTTATAACTCTGATCAATAGGTTTAATTTTTAAATGCAGACGGGACGTACTCTAGTGTTTACAGGGACACAAACAGTAGAAAGTGTGGTACAGTCAGTAAATTCTATGACTCGTAGCTACATCATACAGCCTTTAATTTCTGCAAATAGTGTTTTGTTATCACCACATTTAATTGTTTTGTAGGAAAACAATAGAACATTTGGTCTTATAGTCCAAAACAACCTCTTTAGATTTGAAGATATCCTTGTAAAAGCATCAAATCCGGAAAAATTAACATCAAGTCTTGTTAGATCATGGTTCCAAGAGATTTTTCTTCAAGCGTCTAATGGAAAGTCCATTTTGTTATTAGTTTCGTGGAGTGGTCACAATTCAACTTTGACCTATTTTAAGAACAAAAGAGTAACTCATAATAGAAACAATTTCTGCAGGAACAACTGGTAGGATTCAGCCTCTTGTGTTCTTTAGGTCGTTAAAAATTTTCTTGAGACATTTTTCTGACACTGTCCTTCTCTACAACTATAACATGAATTTACATCTCCGTAATAATATAATTTAGATCTCATCACTGATTCATAATCAGTTTTCTTTTCTAGATTTGCTAATCTTATTGGGTATGCATGATATAAAAGCGGTAATTGGAAGAAAAACCACCTGTGTTTGAAAATTTTCTTTCAAAGATTGTGCAGCATTTTGCGATTTGTGCACAGTTATTTCCGTAATAAGGTGTGTGTGGCGTACACAATGTTTATGTATCACACACTTTTTTACTATATATCAATACCGTAAAACGTTTTCCCAATCAATTAATAATTATAACATTTGAGGATATAAGAAGTTCTGACATAGAGTAAAGCGAGGGGACTCACTATAAATAAGTAACCCTTGCCAATTACAGAAACATTTAATTTTTATTTTATTTATTAATTTATATATTCTACTTCGTGAATGTATTTCTCCCTAACGAATAATTTTCATTTTGAAGAGTGCACGTTTCGGTGTAAACATTAGAACTTTTACACCTAACCAGCCTCAGACCTAAACGTCCTTACACCGAAACAGCCGTATCCCAGGAGTAGTTAATTACGAGTATGACAATTATTTGCTACAGAAAGACTTCTGTACAAGAAATATATGTGTAAAAATAATTTACTTCAAAACAACACAAGGAAAGCAAAATTTATGACGTACATAACTAAAACACAATATTATGTTACTAATATGAAGTCAATGGTGTGGAAATAGAGAAAAACAGACATTATGAAAGATCTGGGAATCACATTTGGTAGAAAGTTAAAATTCTGTCAACATAGAAATATATCATGGAAAGGGTAAGAAAGGACAATAGGCTTCATTTATTTATTTATTTATTATTTCAGAACGATACAATATGTATTTATACAAATAACTTGTAAGAACTAAGGCTCTGTAATATGAAACAGTATATCTAAAACTTTGACTAAGAGATTGGCAATATTCTTCTTACGGACGCGATGGTAGCGCCACAAGAGATTTTTAGGACTTCTGCAGTTTAGGACTTCTGCCGTTTAGGACTTCTGCCTTTTAGGACTTCTGCCTTTTAGGACTTCTGCCTCGGTATGATTTTTAGGATTTCTGCCGTTTAGGACTTCTGCCTTTTAGGACTTCTGCCGTTTAGGACTTCTGCCGCGATATGATTTTTAGGACTTGTGCCTTTTAGAACTTCTGCCTTTTAGGACTTCTGCCATTTAGGACTTGTGCCGCGTCCCCGTCAAAACGCCCACACGATCGGTCATAACTCCCACACAAATGGACAAATCTCCCAAACGCACGAACGGTCAAAACCCCCACAGCCAAAACTCTCACACTCAAGAAATGTCAAAACGCCCACACAATCGGTCGTAACTCCCACGTAATTGGAGAAAATATCCACACATAACAACGGTCATAATCAACACATAAATGGACAAAACTCCCACACAAATGGTCAAAACTCCCACATGCAGAAATTGTCACAACTGCCACACAAATGGACAAAACCTCCACACAATCGGACAAATCCCCCACACTCTGAAATGATCGTGATTGCACGTCTTTGTTGCGGCTCTTTGTGACTCCCACTTTAGTGTTTCTGTCATTAGAAAACAGTGCAAGAAGAATAGTTGCAACATCAGTTTAAGTGGAATAAAAAATGTTATTAAAAAGTACAAGGGCAAGACATGCAACTAGGATCATTTCAGAGTGTGGGAGATTTGTCCGTTTGTGTGGGGGTTTTGTTCATTTGTGTGGCAGTTGTGACAATTTCTGCATGTGGGAGTTTTGTCCATTTCTGTGGGGGTTTTGTCCATTTATGTGGGGATTGTGACCGTTGCTATGTGTGGGAATTTTGTCCATTTATGTGGGAGTTATGACCGTTGGAGGTTATGACCGATTACCAGTGTGGGGGTTTTGCCTGTGGGAGTTATGACCGTTCGTGCATAGGGAAGATTTGTCCGTTTGTGTGGGAGATATGACCGATTGTGTGGGCGTTTTGACATTTCTTGAGTGTGGGAGTTTTGGCTGTGGGGGTTATAACCGTTCATGTATTTGGGAGATTTGTCCATTTGTGTGGGGGTTATGACCGTTTGTGTGGGCGTTTTGACATTTCTTGAGTGTGGGGCTTTTGGCTGTGGGAGTTTTGATCTGTTCCCAATTAACTACCCAATACATGGAAACAAAAAATGAAATGAAATCTTTGAGTTTTACGTCCCACGCTTATGCCGGTTAGGCTAAAGGAGACGGTACATGGAAACAGTCACATGCAGAAGAAGAAGAGGAAACAGCATTTTTCATCTTGTTCCTACAGCCGGTAGGTGTCCAAGAACATTAATGCATCCTTACATATAAGTTCAGGTCGGTTTAAGCCTCCAGGGAACTTTCCCAGGCCGGGCCTAAGTGTCAAAGGTCACATTTCTAACAAGTCAATTTCTGCTACTGGAAGACCTCCAACTCAGACTGTAACTGCCAAGAGATACAAATAATATCTCGTTTTATAATTTGTTTTATCAGATATAATATATGATGTGGACTAATGTAACATAGGTGTTATTATATCTAATGGCAAGGAAGTATAAAGGAAATAAATATAAAATTCACACGAAATATTTAATGATGCGGAAGCACTAATGATTGAAGTAGAACTACATGAAACTTTGTTCTTAGAAATTCACTAAAAATTAATACTCAATATTTAATTCACAATTGAAGACATAAATAAAACCTACTTAACATTTCAAATTTTATAACCAAAAAATGTGCTCCATAATTTGTTGTTCTTTTTACATAACAGTGTATAAGTGTCTTGTAAACTGACACTTTCATTACGCGTTTACACATATATTCTTCACTTTACATTTACAGAATGGACAACACGGTATGTTTTTCACTCTGCAAGGACAAACATTAACTTTTGGACATGTCTTGCACGTACAAGAGGAAGACAAATTCAAGAGGTCTCAAATATTCAGTCGTTACTGTAGGCTTAAAATACCTTGCTTTTTATGTGTAAGAATACTCTAATTGATTCAGTGGTTAGACTTCATCCAGCACAGTCATCCATGTGTAGCAATGGAGATAAGGACGCTGTATATGAAAGACTATCGTTCATGATGGTGGTCATGGTTGTGGAAAGTTGACAGCTTTTGCTTTGTGGTACTGTTCGAAACGTACCATTTCACAGTTTGTTTTTGATAAACCAAGCACTTTTGCGATATAATGCACGGCACTTTGTATCATTCCTTCAGCAACCCCAAAATTGCTTAACAGTGTTCCCGATGTCATTGTTGTTTTAAGTGACATAAGTTTTGTCCCAACCTTACTTGTGGTATCACAACCAGTTAGACTTTGAACAGCGGAAAGAATATAAAAAAGAGTATCGTCCATGTTATTCTTCATTTTATGAAGTGGTATGTAGCTTATAGATTGGCTTGTGTCTTCGACAATCCACAGTTCTTTCTTTCAGCCTCTTTTTGGAATTGTATAGTGCGGAAATCATAACAGCTGTATCTACAGAGGCAATCACAACTCTTACAATGGAATCAGTTTCAACCATGTGTTAGATGTGTTTCATGATTCAGCTTCGTCACAGTCACAGTAAAACTAACAGAACCTTTCTTTAATTTCAGGCATAGCTTTGGGTTGTTTGTGACCTCCTCCCAAATACAAAGATTTTGCGCAATTTCTTTCATAGACAATCCACTCAATGAAGAGTTCTTGCAAAGTGCTTTGTTTTGGCTTAAGCCCCTGAAATTATCCATGTTGACGGGAAGGGGTACATTTGCGTTTTTAGTAATTACATCAAAAGAATCAGCATTTTTTCTTGCCTTAGCCGCTCCCAATTTCACTAGTTAACAAATTTAAACTTTTTGTTTGTTACATGAGAAAAATCACCTGATCTTAAAGGAACTTTTTGCGCTGAATTCGAATATGCACTCGGTTTCTCTCCATCACGTACAGTTTTCCCGTAACAGAGGGATTTTCGGGAAATTCCCTCAAAAATTTCCCTTTTTCAGATATTTTATTCCCCTAGCTCCTGTCCCCTTACATATAGTAACATAGAAATTATACCTAAGTATACCTTGATTTATATTTAATAAACCCTAAAAGTTTCGTAAAAATCGCTTTATTCTTTCTAGAGAAATAAATATATTTGTATGTATACTGTGTGCACTGTTTATTGCACCTGATAGTAATGCTTTCAGATCTCCTGAGTTGGGGTAAAAATGATTTGCTTTATTACTACAAACACAGACATAAAAATGAATATTTACAATAGTCAACAACACACTTGTATTGCTCTCTGTAAATTAGAAACGTGTATAAAAATAGAATGTACTTCCAACGTATATTTTTTTTAAACGTACAGTATATGTATATCTTAATACATATATATACAATTCTCCAAGTTTTTTCGTTTTGTTCATGAAATGGTTATCAATATTTGTTATCAAATGTAACAGAATGCAAAAGAAAAAAGAATGGAATACAGACTCATTGTTGACAACAATGAACTAATGCAGTCTGAATTTTCCACTACGGTATCGTTTCCCCCCTCCCCTCGCGCAATTTCTTTCTTTCTTGTGTTCTTGACACCTGGTGAAGGAGTTTTGTACATTTTTATATTGACGTGTGGTTTAACACTACTTCACTTTCAAAGTTGTCTTTGCTGCTAAGAGTGCTTTCATGTTTGATCTTAACGGCATTATACCCAACTAAGACCAGAAGTTTAGTTTGTGATCAGTACAATGGCGTCAAGAGGACGGCGTTCGTGTGTTAACTCACCAAATAGTTTTTGTTATGTGTGTGGCCAGTTTGTAGTTAAAGGACAGTGTAGATCCATTACGCCATCGGTGAGACTAGCATATTATATATATTTCGGATGTCGTGTGGGAGATCAGGACAAAACTTGGGCACCCAACATAATTTGTGCGTCGTGCTACGTCACTTTACTTGCATGGGCCAAAGGGAAACGGAGGTTCATGAAATTTGCTGTACCAATGGTGTGGAGAGAACCCACCAACCATCTGGATGATTGTTATTTTTGTCTCACAGTAGTTAAGGGACATTCTAAAAAAAGCAAATACACAATAAATTATCCCAACGTTAAATCCGCAATTAGACCTATTCCGCACGGGGATGAACTTCCACTTCCCGAGCCCCCTACCAACTGGGAAGAGATATGGCCAAAAGACTCTGATGATGATCATGACCTTGATGAACCATCGACATCAACATGTACATCCAAGGATCCAACGTTCATCCCTGACTGTGTTCGCGAGCCACATTTCATCCGGCAATGTGAACTTAATGACCTAGTTCGTGATTTGCACCTGACAAAACAAGAGGCGGAACTTCTGGGATCAGGGCTCCAGCAGTGGAACTTATTGGATGCAGAAACGAACATATCAGTGTACAGGAAAAGGCATGTTCAATTTTCAAGCTATTTCTCAATGCAAGATAATGTGTGCGTATGTACGGATATAAATGGGTTGATGGCGGAGCTAGGAATTCCTTACGTTCCAGAAGAATGGAGGTTATTTATCGACGCGTCAAAGGTCAGCCTTAAAGCTGTCCTTTTACATAATGGAAATAAAAAACCTTCTATACCACTTGCGCACTCAGTGAAGATTAAGGAATCCTATGACACCATGTCAACTTTGCTAAATCTTATAAATTACAAGGACCATTGTTGCCAAATATGTTGTGATCTCAAGGTAGTTGGTATTTTATTAGGACTGCAGTGCGGTTACACGAAGTACCAATGTTTTTTATGTTTATGGGATAGCCGAGCTGATGACAAACATTATGAAGTGAAGGAATGGGAACCTAGAGTGAATTACGTACCTGGAGAATGCAACGTCAAATACGCTCCTTTGGTAGATCCTAATAAGATATTACGACCGCCACTTCATATCAAGTTAGGACTTATGAAAAACTTTGTCAAAGCCATGGAGACATCTGGTGAAGGTTTCAAGTATTTGCGAGATAAGTTCCCTAACCTGAGTGATGCTAAGATTTCAGCGGGAGTGCTTATTGGTCCCCAAATTAGGAAATTAATGCTTGATGATAGCTTTGACAGCAAGTTTAACAGTGCTGAGCTAGCTGCCTGGACAGCATTTAAGTGTGTTGTGTGCAACTTTCTGGACAATAACAAAGCTGAGAGTTACACAGAAATCGTACAGGACATGATACAGAAATACAAAGAGTTGGGTTGTAGGATGTCTTTAAAAATCCACTTTTTGCACTCCCACCTCAGCTTCTTTCCTGCTAACCTAGGTGCTCTCAGCGACGAACAGGGGGAAAGATTCCACCAAGATATAATGGCAATGGAGAAAAGGTACCAGGGACGATGGGATCCTTCAATGATGGGGGACTATTGTTGGGGTCTTGTTAGAGAATGCAACATTTCTTACAAAAGAAGGAAGTAGTGTACGTTTTTGTAACCCAATGGAAGTTTCATATATTGTGATAGTTTTGATTGTCTTTTCATGACCTTTTGGTATATTTGTATTATTGTTTATTGTAAATTGTCACACTTGTAAATTATGTTGTATTATATTTTATGTATGTGTTTGTGGTAATAAAGCAAAACGTTTTACCTCAACTTAAGAGATCTGAAAGCATTACTATAAGGTGCAATAAACAGTACACACAGTATACATACAAACATATTTATTTCTCTAGAAAGAATAAAGCGATTATTACGAAACTTGGAGGGTTTGTTAAATATGAATCAATATACTTAGGTATAATTTCTATGTTAGTATATGCAAGGGGACAAGATCTTGGGGTGTAAAATAAACGAAAAGGGAAATTTTTTAGGGATTTTCCCGAAAGTCCCTCTGTTACGGGAAAATCGTACGTGATGGAGAAAAACCGAGTGCATATTCGAATTCAGCGCAAAAAGTTCCTTTAAGAACAGGTATTTCCTTTTATGTAACAAAACCTTTGTTAGCTAGTGTTTTTGATACTTTTCTCTTGATACTGATCAAATAAGTTGTCAGTGCGCAAACAACCTTCGCAGAGTGTTAAAAATATATTTCAAAAGTAGCCAAAGTAGTCTCGAAACGTGTTACACATAAGCCGTTTCACATAGACTTTTCAAGCGTACACCATCAAACCAATCACTATTGCTACTCTCGTCTCCTGTGTTTGTAGATAGTAATTATATAGTCTTATTTAAAAAGCGGTTTTCAAGTTCTTTGGTGGTTTGTGCTTTATCTGTTTTCTTTAAGAATACATCATCTGTTAGATATACGATGTAGACGCAAGTTCGTGTTTTAGTAGTGCCTCAACATCAAAACTTCTTCAACATGCCATTTCTATGATTTGAATAGTATTTTTTGTATCTTATAGCGCCGACTTAGTTGCAGATACATATTTATTTTCTTAGGAAATTCTTTATGTATGGGTTCTAGAATACCTTTGGATTTCTCAATCAGCCTTTCTTGAATGAAGTTTTTTTAGTTATCTCTTTTATCTCTTTTTTCTTGCATACAGAGTAAGTGCTCAGCTATTACTTAATCAATTTTTGTTCCAGTTATAATGTTAGAAATTCCACAACTATCAACTTTTGAGAATGGATTTTCTCTCTCAAGCACAAGAGTTGCACACATGAAAGTCCCAGTTATTTTCTCTGTCCGCTCGAATTAAGTCTCGGAGAAGAGGAGCCAGTGAGGAGACAAACTGCTCCAAATAACCAAACATTTCACTTCTTTGTGCTCCAATTTCTCTAAATTTCTCAAACTCCATTCTCATGGCGCTCAGGTTTTCGATTTAGATAAAAATTTGTACTTCATACAGTGATAACTGTATGCGTTTAACTGTTGAGAAAAATTCGGAATATTTAATTATATTAGTCTGTTCCATGAATACCTTCCACTCCAATGCTTTTACTACTTCACAGAGCATTCCTATTGGTCTAACTCCCCTGCTATGGTGTTTTCCTTTTAAATCGCATTCAGCAGTGTGTAGTCCCATGTTTTTAGTCTCAGGAAGAAGTTCCAAAACTCCACTGTCCTTGAGATATAGACCAATACATGCAACACAACTTTTCCAAGACGAAATAATCCATGACCAAGAAATATGTTGGAAAATTTTCGGGTTGAAGGAAATCGGTTTCTTTAGCTTTATGATATACTCTTTCGTCACACCACAGTGAGTTCTCTTCAACATTTAACTGGTGCAAGATTTCTTGGAAATCACAGATTATCGTATAACTAGAGTCACAGTGAGTTGCAGGGTAGGGTAGAATTGGAGTGTATCTCGTAATGGTCCAATGAGATGGATGTTCAGACAGTGCACTCATTAAAGTATTTCTGGAGGGAATCTCGACCTCCTGAGGGAAATCTGCTTAAGGTACGTTGGATCTTTTTAAGAATTCTTGAAATAAATCATATGAGATCCAAATTTCTACCTGGCTGTTTTAATATTACTTGCTATAATTTGGTCACTGCTAGGAACGAAAATACTGAGGATACAGCACCTTGTTTTTGGCTTTGTGTAGTACAATAGTTTTTGGGCATCTATATCTTTAGTGAGAGTTCGCCAAACGTTTCCAGGTATCTCTCTGGACTATCAAGTTCTTCTAACGAGGCATTAAGTTAATCATTCAGATGATGACTTGAAACAAGAAAAGTACTGTGTCATGAGTTCCATTCATTCGAGAAAATGTAGCTTCTTTTCTGCCGAAATTATTCAAAGCACATCGAATATGAATGTCGGGTTTTATTGATGTTGGTATTGGAATACGGTCTCCTACAGTACTAATACTAGCCCTGTTTACTAGCATTTGATGCAGACGTATTACATCATCACAACTGCGACATAATTCATGACGGTTGAATATGATGAGAGTACTGGATATACTAAAATGGTGTATTGATTGATCATTAGCGATATGTAACGGTGTCTTTGTTTTTATGCCATTGTGTAATAGGAAATAAGATATCTGAAATACGGTATCGCATCTACGTTGAGTATTTGATGATGCATTGTAATCAAAGGAAAGCGCTTTGAGATATAAACCATATTTAATATATCTTTTGTAAATTATGAACTAGTCCGAGTTACAAGCAGTATTTTATCGGAAGAAAATTATGTATCACTTATCTTTAAATCATTAATCTTCGCTTATGTTGACTGCTTCGACATTAACTTCGACTTTTGGTTATGGCCAAGACCCCAACAGTGCTGTCAACCCACGAACAAAGAAATTTCACCACGAGAAGAAGAAGATAATATAATAACTAATCAACAATTAACAGCAATAACGAAAACACGAACAAATAAAACAACATTTTTTTACGATTACAATGTTCACTCACTTCAGTCATACATAGTTTCTGAATTACGTAAATAAAGAGCACTCACAAACAAACAAACAAACAAAAAAGCAAACCATTGTTAACCCACAGATTATAAAATGGAGTTGATCTTCATGCCTCTATTATCAAAGGCTATAGAATTTTCTCATGGCAAGAGTTCTGCACATTTCTATGAACTATGAATATTCGAGATTTGGAAGACGAAGCAAGGGCATAATTCACCCACTATTTGCTTCTCAAAAAATAACACAAGGTAAGCGGATAATTAGTCACGATATATTGCCTTTTTTTTTGCTAGCCGAAGCTAGCCCCACCCAAGGGTTACGCCCTCGACTCGGGAAGAGATGAGCAGGAAGATGGAATATCTGGTACTGTTGTTGGGTTAAGTGATATTTATTTATTATTTATTTATTTATTAGGAGCATATTAATTCACTGGACTTTATGATCTTTTGATCATAAAAATAAGCATAAGGTAATGATGAAATGAATGAGGTATGAAGTAATGAATAAGTGCAATACACATCACAACACATAGGTAATGTTAGAATAACAAGTGGAGTTATCTTCTCGCCCCGGGGCAACGCGGGGCATTGATGTGAGACAGTTGGTGCCCTGTTAGTACGGTAGGATTACTGTGAATGATGTGATGGAAAGACGAAATGAGAATGAATATCGAGATGAAATGCATCTAGAAGAGGAATGTCGGGATGATCCGGAGGGACAGTGTATCGATAGAGAGTAAAAAGCAGAGAGAGAGGGGTGGGGCGTAATGGTGGGAAGGTGACGAAGTCGGCTGCAGTATGTACTGTGTCCATGAGTAGTGGGTGGTTCATTGTCAGTCGATCAGTGATATATTTCAAGCGAAGATGTTCTATATGTGAAAGAAGCGGGGGAAAAGTAATACGACTATAGAGATCGGCAGTGGGGCTAGGTAAGGATATACGGTAAGCGATTCTGAAGTCATGACGTTCTAAGATTTGTAGTTTTTTATAAAAGAAAGGTGCTGCAGGTATCCAGGCTGTGAAACCGTAAGTCAGTACTGGTCGGAGAAAGACCTTATATGTGGTGAGAACTGTAGAGGCTTTAAGGCCAAAGCTGGTGCCAGTCAGGCGACGCAGTAAGTTGATTCGATTATAGGCTTTCGATAGAATAGATTTTAAATGAGGTCTCCAGGTGAGATGTTTGTCCAAAAGAAGCCCTAGATATTTGGCTGTGTTGGAAGCGTGAATTCGTGTTCCTTGAACATGAATATTTAGCAGCGTGGTATTGCGGTGAACCCTAGTACGTTTGCCAGGAGGCACAAAAACAATTACTTGAGTTTTATCGGCGTTGATTTTAAGTCGCCATTTGGAACACCAGGATGTGAATAAATCAATAGCTGCCTGAAGATGTTTGTTGATCTGTTGTATGGTTTTGCCTAGTGCCAGAAATGCAGTGTCGTCCGCATATTGAAAAGTACTGACAGTTGGTGGAAGAGGTGGAATATCTGCCACATAGAGAAGGTAAAGAAGTGGAGACAAAGCAGATCCCTGTGGTACGCCTGAATATAGAAAGACTGGATAAGATAATGCGTTGTTAATAGAGATGTAGGCTATGCGACCGGTGATAGAATTGAATATGAGTCGTATGTACGTGAGAGGCAGATTATATTTCGTAAGTTTGTAAATCAGACCCTGGTGCCAGACAGTGTCAAAGGCTTTCTCTAAGTCGAAGAGAACCAGACAAGAAGGTTTTGTGGAATGAAATTGGTTGTAAATATGGTTGACAAGGCGAAGTAGCTGATCATTTATACTGAACTGAGGGCGAAAGCCGGCTTGATAGAGAGGTAAAAGGTGATGATCTGTGCAGTAGGTATGGAGCCGAGTAACTAGAATTCGTTCGAAGATTTTGCTGAGTGTACTGGTTAATTGAATAGGGCGGTAGGAAGATACGAGATTGGTAGGTTTGTTCGGTTTCGGAAACATTAAAGTTTTGGACATTTTCCAAGTGAGAGGGAAGAAACCGGTGCGGAGTATGAATGTGAAGAGTAGAGCTAGAAAATGAAGAACACAGTAAGAGGCCTCTTTAATATGCCTGTAAGATATATTGTCCATGCCAGGTGCACTATTTCGTTTTCGTTTGGTTACATTTAGAATGTTATCAACTGTAATCGGCGATGTGAGTTCTTGATTGTTGACCAAGGTGTGGCAGAGTGCGGGCTGGAGGTGTGGAGATTGGAAATCAATTCGATCGACGGGATGTCGATGGGGATAAGGATGTGCCAGAGGCGGTGTGAAAATATCCTGCAGGTAATTGGCGAAAGCATTTGCCTTGTCAGTATCTGCTGCAAGCGGTTGATTATGAAGAAGAAGTGGATATGTTGTAATACTACGTTTGCCACTGAGTTGATTGAATCTCTTCCAGTATTGCGTCGGATGAGAAGTATCAGCCAGTGTATTGCAGGTTTTAGCCCACTGCCGATGTTTATATGTGATGATGTAATTGGTGACGATGCGTTGCATATACCGGTGGTGAACTAATGACTCTCGGTTTCCCGTACGCTCGTAGTTTTGGTAGAACTGACGAGATCTACGTATGAGCGGAAGGTAGTGCGGTGGTAATTTCGGACTATACGGGTTCGAACTGGATGTAGGAATGTAAGTAGTGGAGGCCTGATTGATCGCACTGGTGAGGAGATCAAGAGAATTGTACATGCTGTCTTCTGATGTAGGTTCGGGAATATTAGAAAGTTTTGCAGTTAAAAAGTTGCGATATCCGGTCCAGTCTGCTTTGTTGTAGTTGAGAGATTTTCGTGTTAATCGTTCGCGGTTTGAGGCTCTAGGATGGGAGCGATTGATGATAAGTTTAATTGGCGAATGATCACTACCTATTGGATCTAGCACTTCTATGGTACAGGAAGATAGTAAGTTTGTAGAAGTAATTACAACATCAGGTGTGGTTTGAGAGGATGGCCGGGTATGCTTAGGTAGCTGGTGAAAGGTACCGGTTGTATGAGTTGTAAGGAAGTTGAGAAAAGCCTGTCGCTGCTGAGGTGTTCTGCTATGGATATTGATGTCGGCCATTATGATATAATGTTGGAAGTTATTTGAAATATACTGGAAGAAATCTATCGGAATAACATGACCTGGTCGAATGTAAATGGTAGCAAGAGTGATATACAAGTGTTTGAAGTATAGAGTTGTTATTAGATATTCTGGAAGGTTTTGCTGTGGAAGTTCGTAATGACGACACGGTCTAGAAGGTGAAAACCCTATTGCAACTCCGCCGTTTGCACGTCTAGCTGGCATCGTACTGTCTTTCCTTATGATTGAATATCCGGATATCTTGCAGGAGGTTTTAGGTGTAAGGTGAGTCTCATTGAGAAGAAAACCGGAAGTGCGCTGTTCTTGCAGTAGAAGTGCAAATAGTGGTTTGTGCTGGATGATAGAACTGATGTTAACAAATATAAAGGATAGTGCCATGATGATATGTGGAAAGAGGAGGATGGAGTTAGACTTCGGTTTCAAGTGGACTGACATGAAAGTATACTTTACGTCCGCTGTAGGTAGCATGGAAGTTCATATGGAATATTGCACGTGTTGAGTATTGGAGCTGCTGGAGGATGTGAGGGCGGTGAAAAGGATGTATATTTTGAAGTGTGAGTGTGATGAAAGCAAGGAATTGTTCAATGGTGACAGCCTGGTGTTTGTCAGCAGGTATGGAAGAAGATGGAATGGACTTAGTGTAATGCTGCAAAGGAACAGTCATTTCAGGCTTGGTTGGTTCCGGAGGAGGCCGCTGCTTGCACTTATAACTAAATGCTGGATGCTGCTCATGACATGTTGAACAGGTTGGAGGTTGTGCTAGATTTTGGCATTGGCGCGTATTGTGTGGGCCGGAGCAGTATCCACAGATTGGCTGGTTCGGACATTTATCAGTAGAATGAGCATTATATTTTTGGCATCTTTCACAGCGTAAAGGAAGAGGTGGCTGAGATCGGGAAGGCTCGACCCTATGTCGTTTACGATAGATGTATGCTCCATTTGACAAAAGATCATCGATGGTCTCTTGAGAGTGTGTAAGTACTCTTACCATATATGTTGCGCCGTTATTGTTTCGAATGCGAATGCATTTAGATATGGTATAACCTTCTAATGCAAGTTCATCAGTGACTTCTTGATCCGTAATATCTGTGTCAACGCCTCGAATCACCACTGACAGAAAAGGCTCTTTACGTGGTGGGGCCGTTGTTTTAGCGGTTTTTCAGTGAGTCGAGTAAGTGTAGTGCCTTTCCCAAAGATTTCAAATCCATGTTTGTTGAGCAAGGTTGTTCGAAAGTTTGGATCTGGAGTCCGTAAGATAGTGCCGTTACGTGTAGGTATGATTTGACTTATGTTAGCGCGTGGCATGTATTTAACTAGTTGTTTATACAGATGGTGTGCCTGCGAGTACTTTGGATCGAAGTTAGTCAGCAGAAACTGATAAATTTGTGGCCGAGTGGTCTCTGTTAATTCGGGAAAATTCTCAAGGTCCATTACAAGACCTGATTCACTTGCTGTTTCTGACAAGTCGCCTTGATGAATTTTCTTTGGTGGCGGTGATTTATGATTGTCAGTATATGATTTCCCGATTAACGACCTAGCAGGACTGGTGTCACGACTCGTACTCGGATTGTTAGCACCTTTGCGCTTTGCTCCTGAAGCAGTGGCAGAAGGAGCGGCTACTATCATAGGTAGACCTTGATGATGCCCTAGGTCGCGTGATGCATCCAGGGACATGATGCTAATCTTTGGCCCGAAGGCCGAAAATAAACCAGTGTGGCCCTAACTGTGTGATGACGAGATGATAATACGAACAAAGGTTAGACTACCCGTTTGGATAGTAATCTAGGTTGAGTTGCTCCCGTTGCCTTTACAGTAGAACCAGACGCCCTTGGCTGGATCAGTCTGACGTCTAGGATCTCTTGAGAAGGAACGACAGAGTACCCGGGATGAGGAATAGGAAGGTAACGATCAAAAAACAGCTTTCAGACGTATGGTACGTCAATAGCTGGTGAGATCGATTACAGTATCGATCTAAGTATCCATATATTGCCTTTTTTTTGCTAGCCGAGGCTAGCGCCCGCCCAAAGGGTTACGCCCTTTATTCGGGATGAGGGAGTGAAGGAAGCTGGGGATGTAATAGTACATGTAGTTGGTTAATGGAGGGTCTTATTTATTTATTTATTTATTTATTCCAATAATCCAAATCAATAATGGTCATTATGGCCTTTTGGCCATAATCATTAGGAGCGGAAAGTAAGTCAGGATTTGAGGACAACTATGATAATACAAAGTAACATAAACAATACCAATTAATATATACAAAACAAATAAATATATAGAATAGAAATTAATATATTCAATACAAATTAATATATGTATAAACGATACTATAGAAAATGATGATCATGTGATGAGATGAGAGTGAGGTGCGATTGACGATACAACACGTGGGAAATGTTAATCTGACGAATGCAGGTTATCTTCTTATCCAGGGGCTGCTCTGGATATAATGGAGACATGGGGAGCCCTGTTAGTACGGAAGGATTACTGTGCGACATATGATGGAAGTATGTAAGGTGAGTTCAAGTCTGTGATGTAATCTTCGATGATTGGTAGGAATGGACTGTTGGGCGGGAGAGTATAATGATAGATTGTGAATAATAGAGATAATGGTGTATGGCGTAAGGGTGTAGAGGACTTGCGAAATGTAGCATCATGGTGCATAGTGTCGAAGAGCATAGGATGATGATTCTGGAATCGCTTCGTTATATAGCGAAGTCGCAAATCTTCTAGGTGGTACAGAAGGTTGGCGAAGGGGGTCCGAGCATACAGATCTCTGGTAGGACTAGGAAGCCTAATGCGGTAAGCAAGACGTAGGGCATGGCGTTCTAAAATTAGCAACCGTTTGTAAAAGGAAATCGGGGCATCGACCCAGGCTGTAAACCCATACGTCAAGACAGGCCGCATGAATACTTTATAGGTGTTTAAGACCGTATTTGCTTGGAGACCCCAAGTGGTACCTATAAGGCGACGGAGGAGGTTGAGGCGGTTTGTGGCTTTGGCTGTGATGCGTTTAAGATGAGCATTCCATTTCAGCTGAGAATCGAAAGTTATGCCGAGATAGGTGACTGTTTTGCTTGCGGAGATAGGTGAATTATCGACCTGTAGACGGAGTTTTGTGGGATTACGATGGATGCGGCTGCGTGAACCAGGAGGAAGAAACACAATTACCTGAGTCTTATCCGCATTGATTTTGAGACGCCAATGTTGACACCAGGTGAAGAAATAATTTATGGCTTCTTGGAGAATATGATTAATCTGATGGATAGTGTTGCCAGTGGCTAGGAAGGCCGTGTCATCAGCGTATTGGAATAGACGGATATTGAGAGGAAGGCGAGGGAAGTCCGCCACGTACAGTAAATACAGTAAAGGGGAAAGGGCGGAACCTTGTGGAACACCTGAACGAATGAAGACAGGATGTGAGAGAGTGTTGTTAATTGAGACATATGTCAGGCGGCAGGAAAGGAAGTGAAAGATGAAGCGAATATAACAATATGGAAGGTGGAATGAGTACAGTTTATACAAGAGTCCGCTATGCCAAACTTTGTCGAATGCTTTTTCTAAATCAAAGAGCACAAGACAAGAAGGTTTCATGAGGTTGTATTGATTGGTGATATGTGTTGTGAGGCGAAGAAGTTGATCATTAATACTGAAAGATGGTCTAAAGCCTGCTTGATGAATAAGGATGGAGTCGTGAGTAGTGAGATGAATATGAAGACGGGAGACTAAGATTCGTTCAAGGATTTTACTGAAGACTAAAGTAAGTTGTATAGGGCGGTATGATGAGGCAGAGGTTGCTGGCTTACCGGGTTTCAGAAACATTAAGGTTTTAGAAGTTTTCCAGTCGGCGGGAATAAATCCTGTACGGAGAACAAAGGTGAAAATCAGGGAGAGTAAGTAAAGCAGAACATAGGGACCCTCTTTGATATGGCGATAGGTGATAGTATCAAGACCAGGAGCGGTATTGCGTTTACGAGCAATGACAGTATGAATTTCAGCGACTGTGATGGGTACCGCGAGCGGTGAGTTGGGTGGAAGAGCGTGATCGGGATTTGGTTGTAAGGCAGATGCATGGAGATAAGATGGTCGGCCGGATGGTTCCGATTCGGGATGGTGGGTGAGAGTGGAGTGAAGATATCCTGAAGGTAATGAGCTAAAGCATTTGCTTTCTCAGTATCGGTATGGAGAGGATTGTCATTCACAATTAACGGATATGGAGTGCTAGAAGATTTACCAGTGAGTTGATTAAATCTCTTCCAGAATTTTGTGGGATGCGTATTGTCTGATAGGGTATTACATGTTTTGATCCAGTTACGTTTCTTGTATGCTACAATGTAATTATGCACAGTTCGTTGGTATTGACGAGATAAGCGAAGCGATTCCAGATTGCCGGTACGTTTGTAGTCCCTATACAATTGTCGCGAGCGACGAATCAAAGGCAAGTATTGAGGCGGTAAGGTAGGTTTGTACGGATGAAGAGGGGTGTGCGGTATATATTTAGAGGATGCTTGTTGGATGCTGTGAGTGATCGTATGAAGAGTGTTGTATAAATCTTGTTCGGTCGTGGGAGTAGTAATGTTTTCTAACTGGGTGGTGAGATAATTACGGTAGTTCGGCCAATCTGCTCTATCGTACCGAGGAATGAGCGTGGGAGGTATGACAGGAGGAACTGGATGGTGCTGGCCGTGGGGAGTGATGATAAGCTTTATAGGTACGTGGTCGCTACCCATGGGATCCAGCAGATCCACTTGTATCTGAGAAAGTAAATTGGACGATGTAATGACGACATCAGGTGTACTGTTACTGCTGGGTCTGGTAGGTTTTGGGAGGTTATGGATAAATCCAGTGGTATGAGTTGGGATGTATGTGCGAAAGGCCGATTTTTGTCTATCAGAGCGACTGTGGAAGTTAATGTCTGCCATGATTATATAACTGCGAAATGAGTTTGAAATAAACTGAAAGAACTGCAAAGGAATGGGATGTCCAGGTCGGATGTATATGGTGGCTACTGTTACATAACATTGTTGGAAATATAAGGTACTGATAATGTGTTCGGGCAAGGATTGTATCCCAGAACTATGGAGTCTATGAGGAATTGTTGGAGGGAATCCGATAGCTACGCCACCATTGGCGCGACGTGAGGGCGTAAGGCAGTCGTGACGGTGTAGATGGTATAACGGTATTTTGCAAAGCGAGGCAGAAGTAAGATAGGTTTCATTCAGTAAGAAGCAATTAATATGTTCTTCCAAAAGTAGTTGTTCAAACAAAGGTTTATTTTTAGCTAAAGAGCTAATATTTAAAAACAAAAAATTAATGGCCATAATCAGCGTGATGATCAGTAGATGTAGCAAGGTGTTAGACAGCAGTTTCATAAGGAATTGAGTGAAAATGAACATAGTTGCCAGAGTACGTACCAGTGAAATTAATGTGGAAGATGCTTTTGGCAGTGAGATGAATTTGCTGAAGGATATGTTGTCTGAGGAACGGATGGATGTTTTGTAGAGAGACTGTAAGAAATGTAAGGAATTGATTGATAGTGACAGGTTCAGAAGCTGAAGCTGGCGTAGGGGTAATGTCTGGTGATTCATGTGTACGAATAGGTACAGTAAGTTCAGGTTTCAGAGGTTCTGCTCCCGGTTTCGCCTTACACTTATAGCTGTAGGTGGGATGTGACGCGTTACAAGTCGAGCATTTAGGAGGGTTTTGGAGATTCGTACAGGCCTTCGTTGCATGAGGTCCTGAACAGAAGCCACACTTAAATTGGTTTTTACACTCAGACGCAGAATGTGAATTATAAGACTGACAGCGCTCGCATCGAACAGGCAGAGGAGGCGAGGAGCGAGAGGGTTCAACTCGGTGACGTTTTAAATAAATATAAGCGCCGTCGCTAAGAAGATTGTCTATGGTGTCTTGGGAATTCGTAAGAACCCGCACCATATAAGTAGAACCATTAGCGTTCTTAATACGGATGCACTTTAGTATGGAATGTCCCTCTAGCTGTAGTTCTTTGGTGATTTCCTCATCACTGAATTGAGGGTCCACACCGCGTATGACTACAGAAAGTGCCGGTGGTTTACGAGGAGGCGGAGGTTGCTTGACTTGTTTGGAAGTTAGCTTCTTAAGATCTGCTGATGGTCCGAAAATTTCATAAGAATAAGTGTTACGTATGGTAGTGGCTAGATTTGGATCTGGCGAGCGTATAATGATACCATTCTTGGTATGAATGAGTTGTTTGATGTTAGTTCGAGGAACGTATTTCAAAATTCGTATATATAGCTGACGAAGATCCTGATATGTAGCAGCATAGTTCGTGAGAAGGTAGTCATAAATTGGTGGTTTAGTAGATGTCTTGAGCGGCGGGAAGTCTGCGGCCATGAGTTCATTAGAAGAAGAGGAAGATTCACTTAATGTGTGAGGACGTTTTCAAGCTTGTTTGATTTGGTCAGTATTTATAGGAGCGGATGCATTGGATGGCAAATTTGAAGTTCCTGTAGAATTTGAAATGACTTCATGCCGATCCTTCCGCTTATCCCCTTTCACTGATGGGATAGAGGGGCCCTGTACAACTTGGTGTGGTAGTCCGGGATGCCCTGGACCTGGTCCAGGATCCATTATGCAAGCTTAAAAAGCCGGCTGATGTAGTAGGTAAGGTAAGGTTATATGAAGACCACCCGTTCGGATAGTGGTCTATAACTCGACAAGTTTCAAACCAAGATGCGCAGATCGCTGCGGAGCACTTCGCATTCCGCCTTCCTCCCCACTACTCTTCCATCCACTTGTCTGGCTTTGAAAGTTCCAGTGATACTATCTCAGCAAACTTATGTTACAACAAATATCACCTGCTAAAATGTTTAAAGTCCGAAACTTACTTTTTTTTTAGTAGGTAAGCAACCTCGTGGTAGAGGTCTGCACGAGCTCGGGCCTAGGGCCGGGCCCGGGCCGTAAATTTTTAAATAAACAATAATATTTCTCTGGACCTTTTCGGGCATAATACAACGATATTTTCTGGAGAACTTTTAACGTACACCTAAATTTGTAACTTGAGACGCCTACACTTAAAATCACTGTGCAATCGAGAGAAAAGCTGTGTAATAGAAAAAAAAACTGAAAGTAACAGAAATAAATATGCGTAGCTTGTCTGAGTGAAAATACTGCTTCTTACACTGAATTAAAGAACAAGAGCATTGAGAACGTGTCTTGTTTTTTTTTTCTTCAAGACAATGTCAGTTTATGTTATATGAGCATTTATATAATGACTTTTTTAAAAAGAGAATTCATAGTTAACTAAATATAAAGGATAACCTTTATTTCCTTGTTGGCTCTGAATCATGAAAGCTTTTAAACTGCAAAATTAAACATTTAATTGTTGCAAATAAAAAAAATACAATTTTGCCTTAATTGTTAAGTTTTTGTAATTCGGGCTTATTTCAGGCTCATTTGATTATCACATGGGGTCTGGCCTAAATGCTAAAACATATTTCTAACTCGGGTCGGGCCTCATATTATTAATTCATGGGCCGGGCCTGTGCAGACTACCTCATGGATACACTGTAAGCAGTGACGCTTTCCGACGGGGCGATCCCTTCACGCCTTCTGAAAGGAAAATTTCTCTTTTTGTTATTATTTTTTCATTGGTACAAACTGGCACAGTCAATATACAGCTTTTACACTCAAATGTCGTAGAAAATCCTCAGACCATTCCGCTCCCTGCAGATTGCAACACTGTAAAACATCATCGTCGCGGAAAAGGGAGTGGGGAAATGTAGGATTAGGTGCGCGACAGCTAGGCTGCAGCGTTCTGTTTACAAACTTTTTTACTTATAGGTGGGCCTGAAGACGCTTGCCAAATGCGTAGGTATCAGCTGAGGTGGGCTTGATGAGTCTCTCAGCTGTTACACACAGTATGAAGCTTCTTCGACCAGGAAGTTGGACAGGATTCTTAAAAGACAACTGTTCTGACGTTTGGTACGTCACAGTTGATACGGACGATATTGCTATCGACCCAGAAGATGAAATATTGCCCCCAGTTTTTTTTATCCAATCCACGGAATGTACTATTTTAGTAACAGTTATTAGTAATTTCGTGATCAGCAAATTCAAATATTTCGAAATATATGTAGATTGAGTAAACTATTTAAATTCATTCCTTACAGGAAATATATTTCTTTTAAATATTGTTCAAAGTCTCAAAACTTGTAATCGTGCTTTTCTAAAATAAATATGGGGTGCTTGTGCTGCCCTCTCATGACTTCCTTTAAACTACACAAACTTTTATAAATCTAGTCTTGTTCTCTGAATAAAAAGATACTTTATAATATCTTTGATTTTCTCTTCTTCTATTAAGTACATAAATATACAGAAAAGGTAAGACAGTGATAAATTTGTTGGTAGAATGAGAAATTTGAAGGGGAAAATAGGTTACGTCAGAGCCCTTAGAGAGATGGTCGATAAGGTTCCAGAACACAAATCCACCTTCCTACTTAGTTGGAATTAGTGATGGGTAAATTACCAGGAATATATTTTTTGGGAATATTCCCAGGGAAAATTCCCGGGAAGATTACCCAAAATGGGAATATTCCGGGAATTTATGTGTAAACGAAAGAAACTTGCATTCTATTACTATATTGATTTAAAAATCAAATTCCTTTTTTTAATCATAGTATATTTATTACTGTTGTCTCCAGAGGATTCTTTAAAATGTATATTCTGAACGGTATTGTGTTATTTTATTATGCTTAGAGGGTACGCACATATGTGTATTTACTTATAATGTGCTTTACGGGAGTAAATATGTTGAAAAACATTTGGTATAGGAAGTCCAAATAACACTGGTCAACAAATTTTCACTTTTTATTTTTTACAAAAACGAAAGTAGCCAATCTTTATAGATTTCGAGGCGCTGAACACGAATATCACACTTAAAATTAGCTGGTAGCTCAGGGTTGGCAGTAAATGTGGAATTTACCTAAAAGTTCATGTTTTCACACTTATTTTGTTAGGTTTTACTCAGGAACGTATAATTACGTCCCTATTTATCGTTGCGGAATGTGTTATACCTCTTTCTATTTGTCGTTGACCGTACTTTCTGAAAATTTAACAATCCTTCCGGTAACCGGTACCGTTGGGAAATTATATACCCATATGTTCGAAAATATCCCTTTTTTAGAGGAAAATCCGAATTTTTTTATCTTTTTACTGGCAACCCTGCAATAGTAAAATTATAATTTATATTTGAAAAGTAACCTATCAATATTAGGAATGTTTTCTGCAACTGTCGTCATGATCGAAGTGAGCCGAACTGTGAAAAAAAAATTATTATTCCTTCTACCGAAATGCCGAAATTTTACATACCTTTGCAACATGTACATTAAAAATGTAATATTGACTTCCGTATGCCGAACAGAACTATAGGACAATACATTCAGACAATGTAACTATCATTTCGGTAGTCTGTACTAGGGTGGGAATTTTATGTACTGAAATATTCCACGACAAATTCCCTTTCTCCAAAATTCCGACTTTTTCTGCCTACAGCTGGCAATCCTGCAATAAATAACTGCACTGGCAATCCTCGGATAAATATAATCATAAAATATACGTTGACACCAACAATTTATATTCTATTCACATCCACACAAAAAATGTTTTTCCCATGGGATGACCGTATTGTCAAGAAATTTCGAAGGGGTAAGTGTCACACGTACTTAGGGAACAAATGAATTCGTTGTTGTTATAATAGCAATATACAAAGAAGTGCAACAACGGTTTCGCTGCCGTCGTTAAGCAAGTTGTACTTGTTGGATCTGGCAACAATGCGTAAAGCTCACTCATGTGCCCACGATCCAATCACCTGATCATTCGACAGGCTGAAACTTGTTGGCGGCGTGCGTGTGTGTGTCCGCGCTCTCTTTTACTGTACTGTAATGTGTCTTGGTTGAGAGGTGGTTGGTAGTGAATGTATATACAGTAAAGTATTTGAATTAAACTGGGAGTGTTTGTGTTATTTGAACGAGTGTCGGTTTTCATGAAAATGCCCCGCACCTGCAAGAACAATCCTGATAATTTTGTTACATTTGTGCACACGCTATTTGTGGTAATAGAAGGCGACCACTTACTGATGCAGTAAGGAAAGCTTATTCATTGTATTTCGGTTGTCGAGTGGGAGACCAAGACAAATCTTAGGCTCCACATGTGTGTTATACGTCGTGTTCTTCCGTACTAAGTGCTTGGATGCATGGGAAGAACGTCTCTATGAAGTTTGGCGTGCCTGCTATTTGGCGTGAACCCACAAATCATGTGTCTGATTGCTATTTTTGTATGACACCGCCCTTGAAGAAAGGAATCAATACCAAAAGGAAGAGAAATATCGAATACCCTGACATCCAATTTGTAATTCGCCCTGTGCCTCATGGACAAGGACTGCCAGTTCCTGTTCCCCCAAATGCAACAACATCAAACAGTGATAGCGAGAATGCTGATCCTACACCTCCAGCCGAAGGAGTGCATCCATCCACCAGTGTTGTTGATCCTTCATTTACGCCATCTTCATCCAGCGAAACATACAAAATCACACAACGTGAACTCAGTGATCTGATTAGGGATTTAAACCTTCCGAAGTGGAAAGTTGAAGTGTTAGCCTCATGGCTTCAGCAGTGGAACCTTCTAGCTGAAACAGTACGATTGTCAGTTTTTCGGGATCGTCAGAAAGAACTTGAGAACCATTTCAGTACTGAAGGTGACATTACATTCTGCAGTGATGTTGAAGGTTTGTTTCATGACCTACATATTTCATACAAACCGGACGAGTGGAGACTATTCATAGATGGTTCCAAAACAAGCCTGAAGGGTGTACTGTTACATATAAATAACGAAAGACCGTCCATCCCTGTCGCATATGCTGCTTTAGCGAAAGAAACGTACACTACGTTGAAATCTGTTCTACACGTCATTAGTTACAATCAGCATGAATGGCTAGTATGGGGAGATTTCAAAGTAATTTCGATTTGGTTGGGTTTACAAGGAGGTTATACTAAGTATTGTTGTTATATATGTGAGTGGGACAGTCGCGCAAGAGATAAACACTATACACAAAAAGAGGGGCCTTTAAGAACAGCTCTGATTCCTGGCTCAAAAAATATTGTCAATGAACCTCTGGTGAACCCTCAGAAAATTGTCCTCCCATCACTGCGTATTAAGTAGGGACTTTTGACAGCGTTTGTAAAGGCAGTGAACACGAATGAAGCAACATTCAGATATTTGTGCATGAAGTTTCCACGATTAAGTAAAGAGAAGATCAAACAGGGAATATTCATTGGTCCATAGATACGACAGCTTCTAAATGACCCTGACTTTGAGGCCACTCTAACCCCTGATCAACTGCATGCGTGGCGTTGTTTCCGTAATTTGACCACATCGTTCTTGGGAAACAAGAGAGCCGACAATTACAGGGACCTTGTGGATGAATTAATTCATGCTTATCAAAACACTGGCTGCAACATGACACTGAAAATGTGTTTTCTTCACCCACACCTCGATGTCTTCCCAGAGAACTGTGGTGCTTTCAGTGATGAACACGGCGAGAGATTTCACAGGGATATTTCTCTCATGGAACATCGATACACGGGTCGGTGGACAGCTGCAATGTTGGCTGACTTCTGCTGGATGCTACGGAGGGATGATCCACATACAACCTACAAGAGGAAGGCAAACAAACGGCGCATTCATTGAAGGTGAGTGCGTTCATTTATCCTAGGCAATAAATTTGTATACAATTTACTTTTGTGCAGCAATAACGAAGGTCCGAGGACCAATTTATTATTTTTCTTTTTTTTTGGCCAAAATATAGTGAAAAGGGGAAATTTGCGATATTTCAGTTCAAAGAATAATATTTATTCTCAGTTTGGTCTTCTTGATGGCACATAATGTTACCAGTCTTATAATAACTTTTCCAGCATTCTTTCCAGTTATTTATTGCAGGATTGCCAGCTGTAGGCAGAAAAAAATCGGAATTCTTTCCAGTTATTTATTGCAGGATTGCCAGCTGTAGGCAGAAAAAAATCGGAATTTCGCAGAAAGGGAATTTGTCGTGGAATATTTCAGTACATAAATCCCCACCCCAGTACAGACTACCGAAATGATAGTTACATTGTCTGAATGTATTGTCCTATAGTTCTGTTCGGCATACGGAAATCAATATTACATTTTTAATGTACATGTTGGAAAGGTATGTAAAATTTCGGCATTTCGGTAGAAGGGATAATATTTTTTTTCACAGATCGGCTCGCTTCGATCATGACGACATTTGCAGAAAACATTTTTAATATAGACAGGTTACTTTTCAAATATAAATTATAATCTTACTATTGCAGGGTTGCCAGTAAAAAATATAAAAATTCGGATTTTCCTCTAAAAAAGGGATATTTTCGAATATATGGGTATATAATTTCCCAACGGTACCGGTTATCGCAACGATTGTTAAATTTTCAGAAAGTACGGTCATCGCCGAATAGAAAGAGGTATAACACATCCCGCAACGATAAATAGGGACGTAATTATACGTTCCTGTGTAAAACCAAACAAAATTGACGTGAAAACATGAATTTTTTAGGTACATTCCACATTTACTGCAACCCTGAGCTACCAGCTAATTTTAAGTGTGGTATTCGTGTTAAGCGCCTCGAAATCTATAAAGATTGGCTACTTTCGTTTCTGTAAAAAAAAATCCACTGTAGACCAGTGTAATTTTATACCACTAAACAGTTTATGTTTATAAGTAATTGGGTTTTCAAAAGTTGATCTTACTACTGATGTTATAAATATATGAAATTTTTATATTATATACAAATTAAGCAACTGCCAGAAAACACATGTCTTACCATTTTATCAACATTTGCGCATATATATTTGTCCACAATATTTGCAAGATACTGAATTGTCTTTAGAATTTTGGACGTAAGATTGCCATACACGACCTTTCTTCCTACCCATATCTCGAAATTTCATGCGTTAATTCACACGTAGGTAAGAGAAGCCTGAGTACTTATTCAGAAGCTCTGAGTCAGACAGCAGACACGTCTATTACTAACGGTAATTCGGGGTGTATTGATAGTACTCCAACTCTACCTCCATAGAATTTCTAGATTACTTTACTGAGTTGTTCCTTTTCATTTATAAATTAGTGTTTTGCTACTTTATAGTACAAATGGAAATGGAAATTTAAAGATCATATTATTAACTATTATAAAAAGTACAGTCAACAATTTAAATATTTTAACCTCCAAATTAATTAAAATCTAGTAGTAAATGATAATAAATGAAAATAAAGTAATTAGTCATATAGTTCTTATAATTTTGAAAATAAAATAAAGAAATAAAAATAAATTTCTTCCCGGGAATTTATATGACAGGGAAAATCCCGGGAATATTCCCAATTTTTATTTTCCTTTCAACCGGGAATATTCCCACTGCCCATCACTAGTTGTATTTAAGACAGAAAACAGAGTGTCCTGCAGGGCTCTAACTCGCTATCACTCGCTCACGCTCGCTCGGCAATACTATGTGAATTAAATATTTTATTTTGGTACAGAAAATAACCAACTTAGCTATTAACCTATATGGGGGGACCTGTGTTCTAGAACCTTCACGAGATGGTCGTCCGTATATTGACTTCTAGATTAGGCGGAGAGAGGATAAAAAGAATTACAGCTCAACCATTCCAGTTTAGTTTCTGTTTGATTCGTTCGTAGGTTAAAGTCGTCTTCAGCACCGAGGCTATATCAGGTGTGACGCTAAAGCTCCAGATAGCATTCAAACTACATGAGATCTCCCAGTTCTCTTTTGTCCAGGGAAGTATTTACAAATGGCATGCACGAGAGAGAGAGAGAAGAGAGATCTGTAACAAAGTTAATATTGATAAAATCAGGACCCAATTAAGGTTTTTAGAGTCCTAAACACTTAAAATATTTTGTTCCATATATATTGATGAAATTCAAAGTAACGAACACAAAAAACATTTTTTTCTGTTCCCCCGTTTAACGGCCAAGAAAATAAATCTGGCATCCGCACTGAAGCGTACGACACCGCACTTATCAGTAGACTAGTAGAGGTATTTAATAGTTTTAGTGATTTTTGTATCCTAAAGACACACTACAATGTTTTGTCTTTTATTAGCTTTCTTCTTCTTAATTTTTACTAACGCTCAATTTTCTATGACCTAAAAGGTTTAAAAGTATACATTTATTTACTTGTATCGTTAAAAAATATATAAAATATGTCATAAAATAATATTAAAAAACAAACGCTTCGTTGTTTTCTCAAATAATATAATAATATATTAATGAAAACCTTATATCAAAGAGCTTTCTCCCCGTCCCACGAAATTCCTGAAATGACGCTACCCCTTGAAAAGAATTTTTTAAAAAAGCTACAGAAATGCAGATTATAAGAGCTCTTGGCTTGAAGTTCAATGATACCAGAGCCTATAACAAAAACCTTTCAAATGTTTCTAAAATGTCCATAATATTCGAAATATATCCGTATTTTCAGTGTGAAGGTAGAAACGAGTATCTTATGATAAGCATCGGCGATGATTTAGTTAGGTATCCCGCGAAAAATTTCTGCTGGAGTTGTGGTCAAAGTAGATTACTATAATATTTTCGCAGTCCTACTTTTATCTGCTGCGCATTTAAAATCTTCCCTGAGCGTAAAAGGATATATTTTCAACCACTGTGTAACAAAGAGACTGCATTTCAAGTATGCTATAGAGAGTATAAAGAGAGATATTAACACAGATATAAACTGAGCTGTAAACTTCCGTTTCCAAACTGGTAAATTTTACGCAGATCAACCACTTTGACTCTCCTTCATGCTGGTTCCTTAAAATTATGTTACACAGGGCTGAACACTTTCAAGAAGACAAGATTCTAAATAACTCCATTGCTTAGGAAAAAAGTTATATCTTCTTAAAATATGAACAAAAAAATGTTTTTATAACAGTTTAAGCCCAAAATATAGCTTAAAACTGAAATATGGTTAAACCATAGGTGTGCATTTATATTACCGCAAAGAAACCATTTGAAAGAATAAGTTTTCTTAAAAGCTGAAGATGATAGTGAACAGAATTAAAAAGTAAAGTGGTGGCCCTGGCGGGAAATATTTATCAACAGCTAGGGTGCCATAATTAACAACATACAGTAAGGGTTTAATATGAATGAAAGGTGTTCTGATGAGCAGGCCTACTTTATTGATGTAATGTTGATGGTGTGTAATATTAGAGTTATTTTAGATCAGTTCGCTTATCCTAAAGTCCCGTTGATTATAGAGTTTGGAAAAACTAGCTTTAAAAAGTATGTATCGATTTTAGAGTTACTGCCAAGTTTTGATTCACACCCAGTTCATGTGTTCTCATTTTGTCTCTGTAATGTAATGTTTATTGTAGTGTAATGTTTCTCTATATTCTGTATTTTTGATTTTACATAGAAACATTATTATTATATAATTAGTTTAGCTGAACAATAATAAGCAACCATTTTTTCCTAACGCATAGGGATGAACACGAGTAAAGCTAAACCTCGACTCGAATCCAAGTCGAGTTTCGAGTCGAGTCAAAAGTAATATTATCGAGTCGAGTTCCGAGCCGATTCACTGTTTTTGGCGTTTACTTTCGAGTCGAGTCGAGTTTGATAAATGACTCGCTCGTTTTAACTCGTTTTGAAATCATGGCCTGATTACAGTGGAAAGCGAAAGTCATGAGAACTGTAAGCTAAGCAGTAATATGGAATACTTTTAGTGTTGCTCACGAAAGGGGACACTGCTCGCATCTCGTCTCGTCTTGATAACGACACTACAAGAGATTTTTTTATAACAAGCTTAGCTCGGTTCGGCTTAACTGAGCTGATGGCTCGAGCCGGCTCGCTTGGGGTGAACCATCGGCTCGAGCTGGCTTGGTTGGGAAGAGCCATCTGCTCAGTTCGACTTAACTGAGAGAAGGGCTCTAGCCGACTCTGTTGGGTGAGCTGTTGGCTCGGCTAATTTCTCGGTTTGGGTCGATAGTGAATGAGCTGTGAGCCGATCTGCTTGAGTCGTTGACATTCCTAAACCTGGCTCGGCTCACTTCTCGGTTTGGGTCGATAGTGAATGAGCTGTGAGCAGAACTTCATGAGTCGTTGACAATTCTAAACCCGGGCCGAGCAGTTTTGAATATATTTGACCAGTGTTCTATAACTTTTAACAATGTTTGGCTCGAGCCCGTATACTCAACCCATAACCTCAATCCAAATTCAGAAGCTCATTAACAATGTCCTTGACTCCTAGACTTCACGACTACCGAGGTTGGCAATCAACTACTTTTTTAGTATTCAGATGTAAACCACCTATCTTTCATGTTTCTAAAGTGTTGTTATAATAATAATAATAATAATAATAATAATAATAATAATAATAATAATAATAATAATAATAATAATAATAAAGTTGTAGTAGTTGTTGTAACATTGATAATAATTATATTGTCTATTTAAGACACTTGAAGAGAGTACTCGAAACTATACTCCAAATTTGGTTCGACTCGACTCGAAACTCGACCCGAATTCGAGTCGAGTTGGAGGACATTTTTTAAGCCGAGTTCTCGGTAGTGATGAGCGCAAGAGTCTTGGTCTTGCAGCTGTTGCAAGAGTCTTGCATGCAAGACCAAAACCAGGAATCCCGATGCAAGACCAAGACTCTTGCGCAAGAGTCTTGCATAAGTACCTTTGCTACTTAAATTCTTTTATAAAATGTAAAAAGGGGAAAAACATTACATCTTTCACTTGAAGTTCTTGGCTTCAATAAAAATGCCGCTGGATTGAATGTATTTCAAGTAGTTTATGCAATCCGTGTGAGTCGATCTGATTCTATAGTATATAGCTACAGTACGTCGTTTTGTGAATTGGTTCGGTTGTTCGCGTTTTCTGTAGTTATTACTCGTTTCCAAGCCACACAGGTAGCATTCTAATCAAAGCTTGTTGTACACAAAGAAATGTATCATTGGTACTGGATTACGATGCATTTCTGCTGCGTTTTCAAACAATGAAGATTACTTATCGGGAAATCAGACACTATTCTACAGGTGTGTGTTATCTGGAGTAAACTTAAACCTTTGGCCTTCGAGCTGGTAAAATTTGTCGGCTAGTCCTGGTTTCCATATAGCAAAAGAGGGATTTGTTTTACACCCTTCAGTTGCTTTCCCTCAGACAGTCTGCTGACGAAACGCCACAAACGTCCAGTAAGAAGAAATTAAAAAATGAAAAACGGGGGTCGCGAGCGCAAAAAGTAGATCTCATGTGTACTTCGAACTTCTTACGGGAAGTGGGGAGCATCCCTATGGGTTATGCAAACTATACCCCCCCCAAAAAAAATCGAAGAGTAAAGTGGCAAAAAAATGAAAAACAGAAACACTTCAAGGACCGAAAAAACATCTTTTATCGGTGCATAAGAACGAAGCGCAGGAACTATTTCCATTAAAGCAGCAGCAGACTCGAAATATTGCAGATTTCTTTAAACCTGGTTTGATTATAATCAATATTATTTTAATTTTTTCCTATCTTTTTGGCCAATATTGCTAAACATATTATTATTATTATTATTATTATTATTATTATTATTATTATTATTATTATTATTATTATCATAGCTATTCTGTCATTATGGGCAGGTCACTAACTGCAACTAAGAAGCTTCGATGTACGGTGGTCCTCAGCTAGTCTCTTCCTCTTACATAGCAATTTTCTGTTTTAATACATTCTTTCAACTACAATCTCATTCGCCTCTCCCTCTCCTTCCTTTTACCATACCCTCTAATACGTCTGTCGTAATACAGTTCCTCTTCAGCTAATGTCACAAGCAGTTCCTCTTTCTCTTAATTATATCTCAAATTCTTGTTTCCTCCCCTACTGCTACTATTTCTAACACCTCGTTCGTTTTCCGTTCAAACCAACTTATTCTCTCCTTTCTTCTCCATGCTTACGTTTCGAAAGACTGCAATTTTTTCATCGTTTTTGTGTAATGTCCATGTTTCTACCCCATAGAGTACATATTTGGAATGAGTAAAAGAAAATCTTAATATTTAATTGGAAGTTGGTTCAATGCAAAGGTTAGCTAACCGTGGTTGAAAAGAAAAAAATCTGACGCCTTTAGAGTGTAAAAATAATTTTGCAATTCATGGTATTTCAGTAATGTGTGCCATCTTGATTTTCTTTCATGCGTCTCAGGAGTAGCCTCCCCAGTTTGGGAACCAGTGGAGTATTGGATCTGTTAAAAAGCAGAAAAAGATTACAAAACGTTGTGCTTTATCTTATAAGTAGTGAAGTGTGGACATGCACTGAAAAAAAAGGAACATCGCCTATGTTATACACTATCATCATACTTAGACGAAGATAAACAGTAGAGCCTATATTACATTTAGAAACATACATTGCATTTCCGTTACTATTGGCGCATTGTAGAATTTATTATCCCTTATATCCAGAGTAAAATTTCCCTATGAAAAGCATAAGATTTCTTAAAAGCAGGACTCTTGCAAGCAAGACCAAGACCAAGACGAAGAACAAGGGTTCCGGTGCAAGACCAAGACCAAGACCAAGACCAAGACAACCCGGATCTTGGTCTTGGTCTTGCATTTCCTCATCACCAGTGCTCGGGTCGAACTCAAAGATGTCTGTTTCTAGTCGATCGAGTTTCAAGGAAAACTTGCTCGAACTCACTCGTGCCCATCCCTACGAGTAACGCAGTCTGGCATTTTAGTCAATGTTACATTACATTAAAATATTCATACCGAGCGAAGTAGAAGTAGTGGTAGAGTGTTGGCTTCGCATTAGCGAGGTCGCGGGTTCGATTCCCGCTGCCGACCATCTTGATTGGGGTTTTCCAGGGTTTCCGTCAATCCTACCAGGCAAATGCCGGGATGGTACCTACTAAGACAGGCCCTAGCCGATACCTTCCCAAATCCTTCCCATTGTTGTTGTTAGATATCCAGTATAAAATGGTCTCTGAGCTGTATCTGGTAGTTGTTAAATAAATAAATAAAAATAAATAAATATACCTGTCGATTTATGTAAATGCAAGTAAAAATTTGTCCTTGCATTTACATAAATCGATTCAGAACATACAATAATAATAATAATAATAATAATAATAATAATAATAATAATAATAATAATAATAATAATAATAATAATAATAATAATAATAATAATAGCGGTAGTAATAGCAGTACGGAAAACTGAAGTAATAATTTTTTTTCACATATTGAAAGTTTCGGTACTAAAAGTAAAGTAACAGCTACTTTTTTGAAACAAGTAACGCGTTAGTAACGCGTTACATTTTAAGAGAAAGTAGGGTAACTTGTAACGCGTTACATTTTTACAATAACTTACCCAACACTTTACAAATTAAAGAAATGAAATTAAAATATTCCTTGTTTTCTATATTAATGTTGTTCAGGTAGCCTGGAACAATTTGAAATTCCTACATTCTTGTCAATGTAATATATTATACTGCGTTAAGTTTCATTAATCAAAATGATATGGAAATTCAAATTTAAAACTAGGAACATTAATTTCTAAGTCAAGTGCTATGGACAAAAGAAATAGTAATATAGTCAGCTCGAAAATGATCAAATATTGTATAATCAAAAACGTTATAAAGAGTTATGTATTTTAAATTGAATTTTATTGTTTGAAATGAAACACATTTGGGTTTATATCCAGGCATATTACATATTTTATCCTAATTCCTATATTGACTGTGAGTAATCATGTAGTGATTAAACCTTTCAATGCTTACTTTGCACTTGAAAACTGCTATTTCGCAGTTAAACCTAACGAAAATTTGACTATTGGTTTTTAAAAGAGAAGCATCTAAATTGATTAATCTTATGAGCATGTAAACAAAATGTTACGTTCCAGATAAAGATAGCATATCAGAATACTAAAGGCAGACTAAAATACGCGTACATATCTAATTATAAACCAAAAACCTTACAGAAAAAAAAAAACTACTAAATAGTCATTAAGTACTTCTCACTTTCACTGCACCACTTCCATCATTTAACACATACAAACTTCATAAATTTCCCACTGAAAAAACTAACGCATGGAGGTAGATAATGTGAAAGATGACGTACAAAAAAAAAAAAAAAAAAAAAAAATGGTAGTACGGCGTGCGCCTAGCCGACCCGGCAGAATGACTTTCCCGCACGTGCAGTCATTTGGTAAGAAATCTCTAGACATCGTTCCCATTCCTATAAACCTATGCGTATATCATTTTAAAGCTAATGAAACAAGGTAAGAGTTTTATTTGAAACATTTTGTTCCAGCGCTATTAGGTTTTTAGTAGGTCTAATAATAATAAAAATGTTGAACATTATATTGAAAAATCTACTTTTGTCAGCAAATTATTTCAATAGCGCCGTATATACTTACTTTAGCTAAAAACACATACGGACATAATTTAAAGAGCGTAAGATAAGGAAAATAAATTCAAAATATCATATTGATACGAGCTATCTTAATCGAGTTATTGACATTTCAATGTTCGAATGCGACTTTTTCATGTATAGGGCCGCGGGGAAGGGTTGGGAACTTCTGACGAAATACTCCACTTATGACGTTTTAATAACGGAAAAAAATCCAGCTCTTTAGTAATTCGTTCCAACATAAAAACTATTTCAGTTCTTTCAATTACTCGATTAAGTTGAAGGAAAGACATAAATCATCTATTTCCTTCTCCAAAAAATAACGTGCAAAAAATGAAGAGTGTCCAATTGCTGTTGGTCAGTCAGTCAGTCAGTCTGTTTATAGCTAGTCATAATGACTAGCACCCTTTTAGAGGGTTACGCCCTCTCTTAGGGAAGAGTGTTACGTAAATAGAAGATTTAAGGGATTTTGTGACGGTCTCAGAGAAGTTCTTTATTATAATAATTGCTAAGGTCTTAAGAATCTTTCCGAACCTGAACTGGAGCAACTGATATATCAAAGTAATATGAGTACCTGGTGAGAAGGCATACCATAGATAAATAGATTGTGAAATGAGCATGAAGGGTGAGGCGAGGCGTGCTATCACATCACAACACTAAAAATGTTAGTTCGACAGATGAAATCATCTTCTTGCCTAGGGGCTGCTCTAGGCTTCAAAGTAGACAATAGGAGTTATGTTAGTAGAAGATGGATTCAGCGTGCAAATGATGGAAATATGAGTGGAAGACTATTTCAGTTCTTTCAATTACTCGATTAAGTTGAAGGAAAGACATAAATCATCTATTTCCTTCTCCAAAAAATAACGTGCAAAAATGAAGAGTGTCCAATTGCTGTTGGCGGTCGGTTGGTCGGTCTGTTTATAGCTAGTCATAATGACTAGCACCCTTTTAGAGGGTTACGCCCTCTCTTAGGGAAGAGTGTTGCGTAAATAGAAGATTTAATTGATTTTGTGACGGTCTCAGAGAAGTTCTTTATTATAATAATTACTAAGGTCTTAAGGATCTTTCCGAACCTGAACTGGAGCAACTGATATGAACTTGATAGTCTTTGAGGAGTTCCTGGTCTAAGGCGTCAGGAGGTAGAGTGTAGCAGTAGAGAGTATAGAGTAACGATAGCGGTGTAGGGTAATATCGAGATGGAGAAGGATGGAGAGCTAAGTGGTGCATAGTATTCAGAAGTAAAGGGTGTTGGGTGTTATAACGAGAGCATATGTATGTGAGACGTAAAGTTTCAAGATGAAACTGAAGGGTAGGAAACTGAATTCGGTTGTACAAGTCTGCTGTGGGACTAGGCAATTTGACTCGATATGCAATGCGGAAAGCATGTCGTTCTAATACTAATAACTTTTCATAAATTTTGCGGGTGGCCGCAATCCATGCAACGTTTCCGTAAGTCAGTACAGGCCGTAAAAAGGCCTTGTATGTGTTCAGAATTGTGTTCGCTTTTAGTCCCCAGGACGTTCCGGTGAGCCTTTTTAGTAAGTGCTGTTGGCTTTCTGAACTTACTCTAATCCGTATAATTTATTCAATTAAAATTGTTTCTTTGGAATGTCACGTTTAGTAAATGAGAATGTATAGAAGTCCGTGTAGTTTGACAAAACGGCTTAAATACATCTTTTACATTTATTATACTTTTAGTAAATATTCATCAAAGTGTGTGTACTTTTAATTAGGTATCTCCAAAATTAATACCTACACAACGTGCAGCCATCTACAGGCGTTTTCTAAACTACACAAGCTGTAAAACAAATCAGCACGCACTAGCCCTTTTACGATCTTATAATTTGTACCATACGGGTGTTTTATGATACTGTAGCGTTATAACTCTCGTATTTTAGCTGTTTCGTCTGGGTTTCTTTGTTTTTGAAGCCTAGGATCATTGTAGAACACGTTACATTCGGTTTCACGCCTTCTTCCGTCGAGACATAGGAGATGATGACGTCATAACTTTAAAAAATATTTTTTTGGTTAGGCCTATTTTCATTTTTTTGCTGGCTTACTTTTGCACCTAGAAGATGGAAATTTTCGACAAACATTCAGTCCACCGAGTAGTATTTATCAGATTTTTGTCAGGTCTCTGCGTTAGCACAGGAGGGGTCCAGAAAGGCCAAACACTGTTTAAAAAAAGAAGAAAAAAGGCTATTTTTATCAAAAATCCATTTTCTCGATATTTTAAAGCCTCAGATACATAATGGGGATATGTGAATAGTACCGTTTGAAAGGCAGTTCTACTCTGAAAAGAATGATTCGCGAATCATTATCCTAGGATGAATTTGGATGCTCAGGAAATTTTTACCTGAAATTCTGAAAAAAAATGGTTAGATCTGTTTTTATCAATTTATGGCAGGCTTACATTTTGCACCTAGAAGACTCAAATTTTTCACAAATATTCAGTGTACAGATTAGTATTTATCACAGTTTTTCCAGATCTCTACTTTTACACAGGGCTGTTCCAGAGGGGCTAAAATTCTGACAAAAAATTTTCTGGAAATTTCCCTATTCCCATTACTTTTTCCCTGTCCTCTTATAACGTCCGAGAAGTTGGCCCCCCCATTAAAGCACTAATAATCTCTTCTAGTGCAATCGTTAGTGCTTCGTTAGTGCTTCTTAGAACATCAACTCCCAACATTAGTGCTTCAATAGTTTGGACGCTAGAAGCAAAAAACTTTGGGGGGGGCAACTTCACGTTAGCCCCCCCCAGAAAGCACTAACGACTAAACCTAGTGCAATCGTTAGTGCATCGTTAGTGCTTCCAGAAAACACTAATAGTTTCGTTAGTGCTTCAAATTTAGTGTGGCTATGGCCAGTTATATGTCACAAAATTCCCATAATTAATACATGGGGAATTTTTAATTGGCTCAAATTCCCGCCAAATTCAAAAGCGCTAATGACCTCTTCTAGTGCAATCGTTAGTGCTTCGTTAGTGCTTCTGAGAACACAAACCCCAACATTAGTGCTTCAATAGTTTGGACGCTAGAAGCAAAAAACTTTGGGAGGGCCAACTTCACGTTAGCCTCCCCAGAAAGCACTAACGACTAAACCTATTGCAATCGTTAGTGCATCGTTAGTGCTTCCAGAAAACACTAATAGTTTCGTTAGTGCTTCACAACTAGTGTGGCTATGGCCAGTTATATGTCACGAAATTCCCATAAGGAATACATGGGGAATTTTTAATTGGCATAAATTCCCGCCAAATTCAAAAGCGCTAATAATCTCTTTTAGTGCAATCGTTAGTCCTTCGTTAGTGCTTCTTAGAACACCAACCCCAACATTAGTGCTTCAATAATTTGGACGCTAGAAGCAAAAAACTTTGGAGGGGGGCAACTTCACGTTCGCCCCGCCAGAAAGCACTAACGATTAAACCTATTGCAATCGTTAGTGCATCGTTAGTGCTTCCAGAAAACACTAATAGTTTCGTTAATGCTTCGCAACTAGTGTGGCTATGGCCAGTTATATGTCACGAAATTCCCATAAGGAATACATGGGGAATTTTTAATTGGCTCAAATTCCTGCCAAATTCAAAAGCGCTAATGACCTCTTCTAGTGCAATCGTTAGTGCTTCCTTAGTGCTTCTTAGAACACAAACTCCCAACATTAGTGCTTCAAAAGTTTGGACGCTAGAAGCAAAAGACTTTGGGGGGGCAACTTCACGTTAGACCCCCCAGAAAGCACTAACGATTAAACCTGGTGCAATCGTTAGTGCATCGTTAGTGCTTCCAGGAAACACTAATTGTTTTGTTTTGCTTTACTATTATTGTAGATCTGCGCTCTTATATGTCACAAAGATGTCCAAACTCACGAGGTCGGCGCTCACGAGTTCGAAACTTACGCTCACTCGACCTCAACCTCACGAAGTGAGCGTGAGATAAGGCTGGTGATGTGGGCGTGAGGTTGACTGAGCTCTAGTTGAGACTGGTGAGGTGAGCGTGAGGTCAGACTGATGATACGAACGTGAGGTTGAGTGAGCGTGAGGTCAGGCTGGTTATGTGAGCGTGAGGTTGTGTGAGCGTGAGGTCGAAATGATTCCGTGAGTTCAGGTCGCAATTAATTTTTTGAGCCTGAGCTTGAGTGAGGTTAGGTCACCTCTGGTTACGAAACTCCCATAAACACATGGGGAATATTTCACTGGGACTAATTCCCGACAAACTCAAAAGAGCTAATGATATCTTTAATACAATCTTTAGTGCTTCGTTAGTGCTTTCTAGAGTAGTGACTTTTAACACTAGTGCTGCAATAGTTTGGTCACTAAAAGCAAACAAATTCAAGGACAAACGTGAAGTTAGCCCCCCAAGAAGCAGTAACAATGAAACCTAGTGCAATTGATAGTACATTGTTGGTGGTACTAGAAAACACTAACAGTTTCGTTAGTGCTTTATTATTAGTGACGAAACTCACGTAAGAAAAACATTGGGAATTTTCCGTTGAGTTAAACTTCCCTAAATTCAAAAGCGCTAATGATCTCTTCCAGTGCAATCGTTAATACTTCTTAGACCACCAAATCCGAACATTAATGCTTGAGTAGTTTGGATGCTAGGAGTAAAAAAGAAAGAGGGCTAACTTCACGTTAGTTCCCCAGAAAGCACTAACGACAAAATCTAGTGCTATCTATAGTGCATCGCTAGGACTTGTTGAAAACAGTAATAGTTTTGTTTTTTTCTCTATTAGTTCGATTTTGGGAGATGAATTTCATTATGTTTCTAATTTTTCGTATGAAAATGTAATTTTTTTCCTTGGTTCATATATAAACAGTCATTTTATTATTTTTTTCTTCTGCATTGTTTTACGATACGATAAAAATTAACTACAATCCTTTTCTAATTTTAGTATGTTTCATTCTGTTTGTTGAGTATGTAAAATGGTGTTTACGAGTTTTGGAACATAACGTTAATTGATCTTTTACAATAGTATTATTTATTTGTGAACTTTAGGCTTCATGATTCAAAGTTGTATACGAAGATGAAAATGCTAAGAAGACTGTAATTAAAACAATCTAAGTGTCTTTACAGTTAATTAATGTGGAGCAATTAAATAATGTGAAGTAACTGTTATTGATTAACCTTTTTCTTGAACAATTCTTCTAAGGAGATTCCTGTTGTCACCCCGGTCACCCTAGCAGACACCTCCTACGTTAAATACAAATTGTTAACAGGGTTACCAGCAACATACGAAATTTAATACCATACAGTGTTCTACTAATTATTCAATATACACAAACCAAATAAAAACAAAGAAGGCATACTTCAATAATTATAAATGTATCAACTCAACGGTGATATGTATACACGACCCCAAAAGTGCATTACCACCTGCAATTCTCCTCTTCCTAAAATAGCAGGCAACCCAAACAGCTCGGCGGTTGGATTGGTTGCAACTTCGAAAGGCGTTGGACTAAACCTCAATTTTGTCAGAAATATATCAGTGTGGCAAACTGCAAATAAGAGAGAAATAAAAAACTTTCTTATGGTAAATTCTAGTTCAAAGTTCGAAGCACTTGCTTTTGGACGTGATTTTTTGTTTCTTTTTTTTTTAGGGAACAGAAACGTTCTGGCGTCTAAGAAATTATATAATATAATATTGGAAATTTGCAAGCGGATGTACTTACATTGCAATTTATGGTAATAAAGTTATAATGATTGTAAAAAGTAACTTTAATTTCTTCATCCATCGCAAGTCTTAGGGGCTCCTTATAACTCGTCCCCCCCCAATATCGATATCGAAAATTTAGAATGATATATTCATGTCCATATATTTGCGATATCGAATGTTGATGTATGATGATATAGATATCGACGATAGCGTTATCGACATAACAGAGGCCTAGGCCCGAGAAGTGATGCTTGAAATATACTGGGATCAGCAATCAAATTCTAAATAAGTTCTCCATTTCCGTATTCAATGTTGAGGGGGAAGGGTGTGAACCCGCATAGAAACTTTAAGAAAGAACATGTTAAGATAAAAGTCGGTTTTCCGTTTCCCTTTCAATACAAAACTATTAAGAGCAAACTATTACTGTAATTTACCTTTTACTTCTGTTTCTGATTGTTTTCACAAATCAGCGACAGTACACATACTTTACACAGTATACCAATACACTCTATAACTTTTCACAACCAAGCAAGCCGGAAGATGAATTTCCTGTGATATTAAAATGGAATGTTCTACAAAATAGTCATAATTCATTGGCCATATTTCTATCAGTACTTTCATACGGACTAAGAGCTACAAGACTAAAAGACTTTTGCATTTTCCTGAGATTTTCATTTTCTTAATGTAAGTCCCCTATCCTGGACTAATTCTGGCTACCGCGGTTTCGAGGTAATCGGTAAACGAGAGAGTAAAGTTTGTCGACTCTCAACCCTCGACAGTTTGTTGAAAGATATTTTACAGTTCATGTTGTTATTTCTTCGTTACAAAAACACTTCTAGTTGACTCTATTCATGGTGAATTACTGAACTTAAACATTTACAATTATTGAAAATGAATAATTATTTTTAAACATAAAAGGCGTTACAGTTCAGTAGAATGCAGTAGTAGATGGAAGTGAATGAAAATATTGTTTATTTGTTGAGTTGTGCAAACTGAATGTGAATAATAAGTGTTTATTCACGCATACTCTTCTCGAGAGGCGGATCTACGATGGACTTCTGGGGGCTCGGTGGTTTGTAATACTCCTACTTAGAGCTACTTTTAAGAGCTCCAAACTCTGGAATGGGTTTTGGAGAAGAGTGGAAGAGAGAGTATGTGTGAAAAAACACTCATTATTCACATTCTCTTTCACTCTTTGTGTTTTCTAGAAACACCAACAATGAACTGTCAATTGCACTAGGTTTGATTGTTAGTGCTTCCTGGGGCTAACTTCATGTTTGTCCTTTAAAGTTTTTTTCTTCTAGTTTCCATACTATTGCGGCACTAGTGTTAAGAGTCACTGCTCTAGGAAGCACTAACGAAGCACTAACAATTGTATTAAAAATATCATTAGCTGTTTTGAATTTGTCCGGAATTTGTTCCAGTGAACTATTCCCCATGTATTTATGGGAGTTTCGTAACCAGAGGTGACCACTTTGACCTAACCTCACTCAACCTCGCGCTCAAAAAATTAATTTCGATCTGAACTCATGAACTCATTTCGACCTCACGCTCACATCACCAGTCTGACCTCACGCCCAAATAACCAGCCTGACCTCACGCTCACACAACCTAACGTTCGCAACACCAGTCTGACCTCACGCTCACTCAACCTCACGCTCACATCACCAGTCTGACCTCACGCCCAAATATCCAGCCTGACCTCACGCTCACACAACCTAACGTTCGCAACACCAGTCTGACCTCACGCTCACTCAACCTCACGCTCACATCACCAGTCTGATCTCACGCTCACCTCACCAGTCTCACCTAGAGCTCACTCAACCTCACGCTCACATCACCAGACTTATCTCACGCTCACTTCGTGAGGCTGAGGTCGAGTGAGCGTAAGTTTCGAACTCGTGAACGCCGACCTCGTGAGTTTGAATATCTTTGCGACATATAAGTGGGCAGATCTACAATAATAGTAAAGCAAAACAAAACACTAGTGTTTCCTGAAAGCACTAACGGTGCACTAACGATTGCACCAGGTTTAATCGTTAGTGTTTCCTGGGGGCATAACGTGAAGTTACACTTCAAAAGTTTTTTGCTCCTAGCGTCCAAACTATTGCAACACTAATGTTCCGATTTGGTATTCTAAGAAGCACTAACAAAGCACTAACGATTGCATTAGAAGAGGACATTAGCGCTTTTGAATTTGGCGGGAATTTGAGCCTATTAAAAATTCCTCGTGTATATCTTATGGGAATTTCGTGACATATAACTGGCCATAGCCACACTAATTGTGCAACACTAACGAACTATTAGTGCTTTCTGGAAGCAATAACGATTGCACTAGATTTAATCGTTAGTGCTTTCTGGGGGGCTAACGTGAAGTTGGCCCCTCCCCAAAGTTTTTTGCTTATAGCGTCAAAACTATTGAAGCACTAATGTTGTGAGTTGGTGTTGTAAGAAGCACTAACGATTGCACTAGAAGAGATCATTTGTACTTCAATGGGGGGGGGGGCAACTTCTCGGACGTGAAATGTCAAGTTTATAATTCTCATTTTACAAACTCCTGCCCTAATCAACCTAAATGTGGCTATTGCGGCGAACAACATAATACTAGATTTGTAAAAACCAACAGCAACCTCCAAAATGTGCCACGTGCGGAGACTCACACCCCACTTACAGCTATCGCTGCAAGGTAAAACCTCAGGCAGAACCTACACTTCCAGAGTTTACAGCACCCCTCCGAAGTTCTGATAAGCCAACGTCACCAGCTTAATCCGTCTTACACCCTGTCAGTGTTGAGGATCTTCTCCGTTATTTGACTATTGTGCTTCAAAACATACTGCCTTTTCAACGTGATCATATCCTTCGCACTATTAGTGACACAGCTAAATCACTCTTCAATATCAATCTCCATGCTACCTACTCCAGACAATATGCCCATTTTCAAATCGCACCACTTGAAACAACCGTATAAAACCATGGCACTCGTATTTCTCATTATGGTAATTATGAATATTCTATTTCTTAATATTCGATCGTTTCTACAACATAAACTTCTACTGGAACAGCTACTGCTAGAGGAACACATTGATCTATTTGCATTAAATGAAACTGCACTCAAACCTACCAGCACAGTACGTCTACCAGGTTATCAAATATATCGCCATGACTATTCAGGGCATGGTGCAAGAGCACAGGGTGGGGTCGCAGTTGCGTTTTCCCCTATGGTATCGTTTCGTCAATATCATCCACAGATTTTCATCAATCATTCGGAGCATCTTCTTTTGTCAATTTATTACCCATCACTTGTTATCAATATCGCAACAATCTATATATGGCCGCGAGACACCATCCCATTTGATTTTCTTCATTACATAGCACATAACTTCCGAAATGTCATAATCATAGCCGATATGAACATTCATAGTCGAGGCGACCGAGAGAAACAATACTTCTTTGACTATGTAACTCAAAATTTGAATTTACATGTACATCGTTTACCTAGTCATTCACGACCAATTAGTCAAACAACACCCGATGTAGTGATAACGTCTCTTAATCTAGTCAGTGACTGCACTATACAAATTCTTGACACTATAGGCAGCGATCATGCAGCAATTAAGCTATCGTTGACTAGGGGCCGTTGCCCACAGTCTAAAACCGAATACCGCATTATCAAGCGATATGATTGAGCAAACTGGAGCACATATAGGCAGAATATTGACAGAGATATTACGGATATTGCTGCACCGAGTAGCGAACATGAATTATATAATACTATCACTCATCTTACTGGCACCTTAACAACAAACGCACGTGTAAGTATTCCTGAAGACAAAATATGCGAGTACAAACCAAAATTGCCACCTCAATATCTTGCACTTGTAAAGCGCTCACGTCAACACATTAGAGAATATCACTGGACTGGTAATGTGGAAGAGCTCCTTTACCACAGACAATGGCAAAGAGCAGTTAGGAGCTACCTTATTGCATACAAACGGAAGCACTGGATTAGTATTTGCAACAAACTGCGAGACGAAGTACATCCAAGCCGATACTGGAAGAAATTTCACCAACTAACGGGTAAAAGTACAATAAATACGTATCCGCTTCAACTTAATGGTGTGCCACTTCACACTGATATCGATAAGGCAAATGCTTTCGCTGACCAATTACAGACAGTCTTTACTCCATCAAAATCACCTTGCCATGATGAGCGGATTGATCTCTCCACCATCTGTTCTCTACAACCTTCTACATCACATCACATTGATCACAATCATCCTCTTACAAGGCCTATTACACCGACTGAATTTCATTCAGCTCTTAGCAGAAAACGAAACACAGCACCAGGCATGGGCGGCATTTCTTAAAGAATGATAAAAGAACCACCGGTCTCTTTTATCACTTTGTTAATTTCCGTTTATAATTTCATCCTCTCAACTGGTTATTAACCGTTACAGTGGAAGATTTCCAAAGTATGTTTGTTCCATAAACCAAATAAGCTCATTCATGATATCAGTTCATATCGGCCGATTCAGTTGACTTCCGTATTTACTAAACTGTTCGAAAAGATTCTAGTAAATAGACTTCATGCACATCTTAAGACATATGATCTATTACCAACACATCAAGCAGGTTTTCGAACTAACTTCTCTATCAGTGATCAACTGCTTCGTTTAACTACAGTCATCACAAATCAGTACAATAACTGACATCCATCCTGTCTAGTCCTCATGGACTTAGAAAAAGCATTATAAAATGTGGCATTATGGCTTACTACGTAAACTGCAGTCACTCTGCTTGCCCACTTGTTACCTTCGACTTATATACTCCTTTATAAGTAACCGTATCGCATATGTTTCAATAGGAAATGTACTATCAAGGTCCATTTTCCCACATACAGGTGTACCACAAGGTTCCGCTCTTAGTCCATTATTGTATATATTATACGCTTCCGACATGCCGTGCCCACCGCCTAATGTGTACATCTTTCAATACGCAGACGATACTGCCTTTTTATCGCTTGGGAAAACAATCCTTCAGATCAGCAGAAACCTACAAATAACCTTAAACAACTTTCTTCCTTGGTGCAGTAAATGGAAATTAACTGTTAACACTACGGAAACACAAGCCCTTGTTTTCTCCCTTCAAAACGACGCAGTAAAGTACACAGAAATCCTGGAAATCTTCGTGTGTCAGTAGATGGTCATTTCCTTAGACCAACAGTTTCTGCAACATACTTAGGAGTGGTCTTTGATTCGAAACTCTCTTGGAAACCTCACTTTCAAAAACTTGCGTTGCAAGCAAAGCGCAGATTAAATCTCCTCCGTCGTCTCACTGGCACAACTTAGGGGCTAAATGCAAAGTTACTACTCAATACCTATAAAGCATTTTTACGGCCTATATTAACATTTGGTAAAATTGCCTGGTGCCATGCCTCACCTACGCTATACGAAAAGCTTGCAATTCTGGAACGCCATGTTATTCGCCTTGCATATCATATTAAATTACCATATCCAAATTACCTCACGTATGAACACATTGATTTTCCCAATATCATTGATCATCTCTCTACTCTTAGGGCACGATTTATACAGTCTCGCATCACTACTTCTCATCTCTTATATCTCGATACATTACGAGTTGATGCCCTTACCGATGCACCGTACAGATTTCTACACTCGCCACTCAACATCCTATCAATGATATATATTCAAACATCGAATCTGGACGCAGCAGAAAGAGATACTTTTGCCATTTACATGATTCACGAACATTTACCTCACATTCTACCATCTTAGCACTTGTTTTTCATTCATAATTAACATTGGGCTTCCATCCTGTCTACATCAGTCTCGAGTCGCCCCGAGACAGAAGATATAACCCTCATGTGTTTAAGCTAACTTACCCATTGTGATTGTGGCGTGAATGCACTTCATTTCATCTATTCATATCCACATTATATTTATTTACACTTTTAAATGTATTGTTTTTCATATCCAGCACCTTAGTACCTTGAATGTATTTCCTGCACTTATGTTTTATCATTATTCTTATTATTCTTATTATTCTTGTTGTTATTATTATTATTATTATTATATACATTTTTTCTCATCAAGATTAATGTATTTTGTGTTAAATATTAATCTACTCATAGTCGCACATAGACCAACTACAATAGTTTAAATTCAATTAATTTGTCCTAACATCTGTGCCAAAGAGAGGGCGTAACCCTCTAATGGCTGAGAGTGCAACATCTCTTCCTCAAAATGGATGCTAAAAAATGATGAATAAAGATATATATTTTATACCTTTAGTCCCACACCTAAAAATAATTACAGGCAATCGACCCATACAATTAACTTCTACTTTGAGTAAACTGTTTGAAAAAATCCTGGTACGTCGTCTCCATCCATATCTTAGCGAACATAACCTTCTACCTTCTCATCAAACAGGATTCCGGCCACTATAGAGTATCAATGACCAAGTACTTCGACTTACCACTATAATTAGCAATCATTATAACAAAGTATTACCGTCTTGCCTCGTACTCATGGACCTCTAAAAGGCGTTTTACCGCATTTGGCATTACGGCTTATTTTATAAACTATTGAAACTCAGAATTCCTCTTACTTACCTTCGAGTTATATATTCGTTTATACTGAATCGTATTGCCTATGTGAATATCAATGGTACATTATCACATCCGATATTCCCACTGACCGGCGTACCGCCACTTCTTTACATCCTCTATGCATCGGATTTACCATCTCTAGCACCTAATACATATTTGTTCCAATATGCGGATGATACCGCTTTCCTCACGCTTGGTAAAACAATTCAGCAAATTAATGTCCACTTAAGGCTACAATTACTGCATTTCTTCAATGGTGTGATAAATGGAGACTCACCGTTAACGAAGATAAGACATAGACGCTAGTAATTTTACGGCCCAACCGCCGCAGTAAGGTTCACCGTAATCCAAATTTGCTACGGATACGTGTTGGTGATCATCTTCTACAGCCGACTAAAACTGTTACCTATTTAGGTATTGTATTCGATGATAAATTGCGGTGGACAGCCCAACTCCAGAAACTTGTTGGGAAAGCAAAAGGTCGATTACAGCTTTTACGTCGGCTCGTGGGTCAAAACTGGGGGTTAAACTTTAAGTTATTACTGAATACTTATAAAGCCTTTATGCGTAGTGTCCTCACTTTCGGTCATATAGCCTGGTGCTCTGCTCCGCAGAAGTTTTACAATAGATTAGAAATTCTCAAACGTCATGCTACAAGACTCACATTTCGCATAAGACTACCATACCCCAATGATGATCTTTACAATAAGATCGATTTTGCTCCGCTTGTCCAACATATTGCTCTATTACGGCAAACATATATAGCTAACTGTCTCCATTCATATAAAGATATATTTCTCGAGACCATATTCATAGACTTGGAACAAAACTCCCAGTTCCGATATTGCTACATCCTCATTTCCATTTTTGCTCGATCACATCCAGACGATCATCATCATGCAAGATTTTTCCGACGACAGCTCATTCTTCATGATATTCCTCATCTTTTACCATCATAGCACTGTCTCCCACAACAGTAATAAGGGCTTCCCAACGTTTTTCATCAGTTTGGAGCCGCCCCAAGACAGAAGACTAACCAGCATTCGTCTCACTAACTTATTTCATTGTGTTGTGATGTGATGTGCACTGCATTCATTATCATGAGCATGAATGTCGTCCATTACAATATGCCTATATTTCGCTAGCACGTTTTTCATATTTTGAATATTCATTTATTTGATGCTTTCACTGCAATCCTCTTTACTATTATTTATCTCAATGCACTTATTATTATATTATCCTATTATGTGTTAGTTATTGTTAATGTTATGTTTTGTTTTTCTTTCAAGTTTTTTTTTTATATATTGAAATGCATATATGTGTTTGCAACATCTTGCGTTTTAGTAATTGTTACTTACCAAAATTTTCTTTACAACACATTGCCCAGCAACAATTTAATAAAAGTTAATTGATGTTTCCACATCCCAGGCCAAGAGAGAGGGCGAAACCCTCTAGTGGCAGTTTTTCATATTTCCAAATATTATGCAACAATAAAGATTTCAATCAATCCTGTCTTCCTAAAAAAAATCGTTTTAAAAATTGAATATTGACTTACCTTAAATAAAGGATAAGATTTTTGGAAGAAGCAAGCTATGGGTTTTGTACGCCTTGCTTCTTTAAATTTCAGTATTAATTTGAGGTGACTTAGTTCAAATTTGAAAAGTTCTTACAAGGGACATCACCCAATTGCCCGGCTCCGATGTCAATAATTTTTTTCTGCTGATAGAGAACACGTATGTATAATTTGTTATGACAGAAATTTTTGCCATGGTGCATGTTTTCTATTTTTCTATAATTTTTAAGAGTTGTGATGTGGTTATTAGAGATTACTCCAGAAGTCCCTTACTACTTTTTGTAAACGAAGTGTTAATGAAAAAACAACCATGTAGACACATATAAGGCCTAGGAAGAAGTCGTATCGTAGGTATGACCTTGACGGCAGCCAACTTGAAATCCGCCATTTTGAATTAAAGTGGTTTTGAAAAATGAAAACCATAGCATGTGACACCTAATTTTAATAGCAAATTCCCCCCCCCCAAAAAAAAACAACAGTATGCTTATTTGTGTTCTATATTTAACCAGTATGAAATTAGGACTGCTTCTATTGTGCACCAAACGTCCAATATTCGATCTTTTAAATTGGCAAAACTCCTAATTTTCACTGCATGTTTTAAGAGTCCAACTGGCACTTTCCTATTGTTGCCATGGCTCATGTTTTTTAAATTTATTGCATTTTATTGGCTTTTGGGGAAAATTTAATATTAAAATGAGATGCCACATGCTATGGTAAACATTTTTCAAAATCACTTTAATTCAAAATGGCGGATTTCGAGATGGCTGCCGTCAAGGTTGCCCTTTCCGTGTTACTTCCCTCTAGCCACAATATGTACTACCGAAGCTTTTATCCACTTATTATCATTAATACGCGGGTTAGAATCGTAGGTAAGGGACTTACGCACATAGTAAGCATAAACAATTAATATGCCTGTAACTTTTCCTCAAATGGGCGTATCTTAAAACTGACTTCATCATTGTCTTCGTGATTAAATTCTAGCCCGAAATTATGTATCATATTACCCTATTCTAATTTAAAAAACTTGACCTAAATTCAAAATGGAAGATTTCAAGATGGCTGCCGTCAAGGTCATATCTACGATACGACTTCCCCCTATTCCTTATGTGTGTCTACATGGTTATCTTTCATTAACACTGCGTTTACAAAGGGTAGTAAGGGTTTCCTGGAGTAATCTCTAATAACCACATCACAACTCTTTAAAATTATAAAAAAATAGAAAAGATACACCATGGGTAAATTTCTGTCATAACAATTAATACATACATGTCCTCTATCAGCAAAAAAAAAAAAAAAAAAAGCATTGAAATCGGAGCCTGACAATTGGGTGATGTCTCTTGTTAGGATACAACGAAAATTTTATCAGCGAGACTGGCGGCTGCAGTATCAATTAATTGATTCCGGCTGTAGCAAATTCTATGATTGGTAGAAAGAAACCCTGCAAACATATTGTATCATTTGGATTGGGGTTAGAGCTAGGTAAATTGTAAAAATTATGATGTTTTTACGCAATATCTTATTAAAATCACTTAGAGTAAGATAACATTTTTGGAAGAAGCAAGCTATGGGTGTTTTATGGCCTTGCTTCTTTAATTCTCAGTATTAAGGTGATCTAGTATCCCTCTTACCTGGATTACTATCCAAATGGGTAGTCCTCTCCTTGAGTTCACTCACAAATCTCGTCATATATATACACTTTGTTAAATCCGTTAACGGTTGATGTGATCTTTACTCTTTCAACCCATTATATCGTTATGTTTTAACTCTACTGTGTCCAATTTTACCTCGTTGTTTGGTTATTTGCACTCCCCCCTTCTCCAAGCGACCCCACGCTTGTTCACTTTTAACTACACGTTTGGACAAACACATTATTAGGTTAATTAGAATTTACACTTTGTTGGATCATATTGTACACCAAGTTTGGTTAAACGTATTAACCGGTTATGCGATTTTACATCATTTGCCTGCTTGGGTTGAATTCCTACATTTAGCTACACGTTGGGTTGAATTTATTTCAACCCAATTTAACTAAACGCTTTTGATCCTATTTGGGTCGGAGCCGTTTTAGCCACCTGATTGTGTTAAAATATGCACCAATAAGGTTAATATAACCCAATCATTTTTCTGAGTTTACGCTTCAGGGATGTCGCCAGCTTTACTTCCTTCAGTCGCAAGCGGAAGGGCAGATAAATGGTTACCGTTTTCTTTTTATTTTGAATTTCCTAAATATATATGAACAATAAGTTTTTAAGTGCCTCTAAGGACCTTAATGACTTCTGGTTGTATCATCATTATTTTCGGTATAGATCTCTCTCGTGCATGCTCTCCATAAATACGCTCTTGGACGAAAGTGAACTGGATTAGAGTCCTGTGAAAGCTCGTATAGTGTAATGCTGTCTGAAACTGTAGGGTCACACCTGAGATAGCCACGGTGTTGAAGACAACATTAAGCTACTAACAAATCAAACAGAAACTAACCTGGAATGGTTCAGCTTAATATTCTAAATTTCTATTATTTTTTCGTGTATTTAGTGATATAATCACTTCTTTCTTTTTCTTACCTATCTATCTACACACACACACACACACACACACACAAATATATATATATATATATAGATAGATAGATAGATAGATAGATAGATAGATAGATAGATAGATAGATAGATAGATAGATAGATAGGGTCAAGGTGCCGAATATCGGATGGTTTCCTAATATCGGATACCGAGAAATATTCCGTGTGAGGTGTTGCAGCGTAGCGGCCGTTATTTTAACTGCACAACAACAGGTGGGACATTACACACAAGCTATGATATTTCTTCAATATATTTATTTGTGTGGTGAAGTGTTTTGTGATTTTGATCTTATGAAATATTTCCAGTACTACAGTTGATTGAATTATATGTCCATAAAGATGACCTAATCATATTCATGCTACACTTATAATAAAGGCTAAGAAGAGTAGTCTTAAATTATATGATGTTTTGGTAGTTCTTTTTTGTTTACGTAATGTATATAGTTGAAAGTTGCCACACGACCTACGTTACCAAATATCGGATAGTACAGAGGTTTCAAATATCGGATATTATATATTAGGGAACGGTACTGCTGATGTCATTCTTCGGTTATTACAGTTGACCGAAATCGCTCGGAGGAAGAAGTGGGATTCTGAGGGTATGTTCCAGATTGTTGCTGCCGTCAAAGGAAAGAAAATGGGGTTCCTCAAGGCATCCAAAATCTTCAATGTTTTGTTCACAGCCGTATAAACTTGACAAAGGTGTTGAACTATGGATACGATGTATGCGATGTCTTAAATGGTCACACGAACTATATGCAGGCACTGATCCCAAAACGTGGAAATCCTTTGTTTGTGATTATTGCTAGTAATTTAACTTCTTGGTAGAACCTACTGCAGATGAGTAGAACAACGTTTAGTTACAAATAAATCTACATCATTAGAAAGTAGCTTCTTTCGTTGAACAATGTTTAAATACCAGAAAATCTGCACATTTAGGAAGTTGTCTGATAGAACAATGTTTAATTCAAAGTAAATCTACATGTTGAAAACGTCTACAATTTTGTAGAACAATGTTTAATTAAGATAAATTTACATATGCACATACTTAGAAAGTAGCTTATTTTATAGAACAACGTTTAGTTACATCTACATGTTTTGCAACTTTACGTTTTGTATATATTTACACCATGTAATATAATTAAAATAATGCACAGTCTTCTCCAGTTGTGGTTATCCTTAAATCCTTCTAATTTAATTTCCGTCCGATATTGAGACCTCTTACTATCCGATATTGGGCAACCTTTCTCAGAACAGAAAAATGCGACTTTGTACCAAAGTGTATATATCTTTATTTTAATATTTTGTTATTGCTTCGAAACTTTCAAATTATAATCAACAAAGATAACAAAACATTTAGAAAAGGCTATATCAATTAAATATCTGTTGATAAAGATATTATTATTTTTTCAAACAGCATCCGATATTCGGCACCTTTCCGATATATATATATATATATATATATATATATATTAGGGTGGTTCAAAATTTCGAAAATTTGAGATTTTACCGTGGTACCCACTAAATCTGTTCTCCTTTATAAATAAATAACACTAGCAAAATTTCTTCTTCTTCTTCTTCTTCTTCTTCTTATTATTATTATTATTATTATTATTATTATTATTATTATTATTATTATTATTATTATTAAAGAAGTCAAATCGTGAATATTGATAATGAACACAAATTAATACGTATTATGACAGATAAATACATGGGATTGACGAGAAATCTTTGTAGAATAGAATTTTCGAGAAGAGACGAGAAGCTTTTTGAAAATCGAGACAAGAGTCATAAAAACGTATGAGACGAAACAAGATCATTTTATATCTCGTCTCGACTCATTTCGTGAGCAACCCTAATTGCAATTATTGATTAATATTTGATCTGTAGATCACGTCTTTAACAGCCCCAGGGTTGAAAGATAAATGTCAACTCCAACCTGGTTAATTAATAAGTTTACATTATTCAGTTTCCGTGATATTTTTTTCAAAGTATAAACGTCTAGAAGCTTTAAGAATGCAAAAAAAAAAAAAGAGCTCTTCAAAATAGGGTCAAGATCTAGATATTGCAGATCACCCTGGCCTTTTCTAGTAAAACTCAGGTAGAAAGTTTAAAAATAGAAATCACAATGAGATTGAAACGTAATACTTCTCGTGAATGAGTTGAGGTCCTACAATTCACTCAAATCTATTTTTCTAAGATGTAGTTTAAAATAATGGCTTCTTTGCTGTTATGAGCCTATGTAGGTACTCAGCTTGACTTGTTTTGGTTGGTTGTATGGTTAATGTTCTTTTCTATGACCGAAGATATATGAGATTTAGACCAACAGATTTATCCACTTTTAATCGAACCACTTTTAATTCGTTTAACTTTCAAAGCTGTCATGGCAGGAATTAGACCCAAAATCTCTTACAACAAAGACACGCGCCCGAGCTACTATACCAGTGGGAGAGTTTTACTGAGATTATGAGATTATTATTTAATAACGTTTTACGATTAAATTCCGAGGGTGAGTGAGCCTCTTACGTAATATTTAGACTTCTTATGTATCCCTTCATGTATATATAAGACAAAATCCAAAACAATATATATAGATAGATAGATATAGATATAGATATAGATAGACATTAGAATGTAAAATTATAATATGTCTTAATTGTTTAGAAGTGTATTTTTTCTACTATAGAACAACATGGTTTTATTTAATTACAATTCCCACTCATAAATTTCATAATACGTTTCCAGACCACAGAATCTTTTTAAAAAGTAATTCTATTGTGAAATTACAAACGTAAAGTTTAAAATTAGAATGTAAAACCTTTATTTAAAAAAAAAATATTTCCATAGTTGTGCAAACACCGTAATTTAGCACGTTTTTCATTCGTTAGGAATTCAATCAACTGTTTTTCATGTGTTGTATGGTTTTGGTTGTCTCAACATTTAAGCCGAGAGAGACTGGTAAGCAATCTTCTACTGTTTGAGGTAGACGATTCTTTTGACATGAGCTCTTTTTTTTGGGGGGGGGGGGTTAAACAAGTCATTATGAAATATTTTCTTCCCTGACTTCCTTTTCTATATGAGTCTTTACAGTCAACAATAAGTATACGGTTTCTTATTTTATAATTTCACTCCAGAAAATAAAATATATTCCTTATAGTGGATTCGAACCTTTGACCTACGGGTTATTACTTCCCTAATTTCCCAGTATTTTAACACTGGACTAGGTTCTTCAGTTAATAATATCGTTCTGTTATATACTTCAAGTAAATAGACTGAGAGTGAAGCTTGCAGTTCATCAAAATTGGGATATTTTTTATTTGCCTTATACATATGGCAAATCATGCATAATTAGAACAATTCAGATTCTGCAGACAACGTATATAATTATTTTATGAAACAAAGAGAATGTTTAAGAATTTATGAAAGAATGTTATAATGTTCCGATGATCTCTAAGTACAAAGTTGGAAATTATTAACAACGGAAAATTCGTAGAGAATGGACTGCATTAAAAGTACAATATTAAAATATTTTAAAAACAGTTAAGTGTCACGTAAATCCCATGGAACTTACATTAAGCTTTTTGTGCTAGCCGCAAATGAAAACGAAATTAACAAAAATTAACATAAATTTATAGGTTCGTTTTTTTAAAAATCTTTTCTCGAGGTCCCGTCATTTTATTCTGTTAGCAAAAGACTCCCCGAGATCGACTGACAGCCATTTAAAAACGTATGGTAGACATGTAGGTTAGGGAGAGTCGGAAAAAAAAAAATGAAAGTTATCCAATTAAATAGGACTAGGCGTCAAAATTGTGTATTAACTAGTATAACATTTGTTGTTTGTTTTTTTATAATTTTGTACTCCATATATTTGTATAATTTTTAGAAAATACTGTGAAACTGAATTTTAAAATTTGTTGGAAGTAACGAAAATAAAGGAAAAAATATCTTTAAAAATTGTACTAGTCACACACAAAGCTTGACATCTTGTAAGATATTATTTCACTATTTTTGGAAATTGTCAATGTCTTCAATAAATGTTGAGATTTACCGTATAAATTCCAAAAGTTTAAGGCCCCTGCAGGAAATAAGACAAAGCACAAAGATTATTTTAAAACCATAGACCACTTTCAAACTTGAACCACCAACTGGAGAAAACATGCAAAATGAAGATAAATAAGAAGAAAACCAAAGTGATAAAATGCACAAGAGCAGGACAGGAAGGGGGCAAACGTATAGCTAGAGCAGTGGCGTATTTAGGGGGGGCTTCCGGGCTTAAGCCCCCCCCGAAATCTTATTTACTATAGTAAAGTATATGAAATATCTTGCAGAATTTTCACATTTTCAGGCAAAGCCCCCCCCGAAAGTTAGCAAAGCCCCCCCGAAACAAAATCGTAAATACGCCACTGAGCTAGAGGGAGGGAAAATCGAAGACGTTAAGACATTTCCCGATTTTGGAAGTCTAATATCCTCGGACGGAAGAAGTGAAAAAGACGTAAGTTCCAGAATAGCGCAGGCCAAACAAGCATTCAATAGGAAAAGAGAACTGCTAACACCAAGAAACGATTTGTTAAGACTCTGGGATGGAGCGTGTGCTTTACGGATCAGAGACGTGGATATTGACAAAAGCTGAAATATCCAAGCTGGAAACATTTGAAATGTGGTGTTGGAACAGAATGCTGCGCTTATCATGGACCGAAAGGAAAAGGAACGAAGTAGTACTAAAGGGAGCTAATGAAGGACGACAGATTATGAAGATAATAGGAAAAAGAAGGAACAGCATGCTGTCCATCTTATTCGGCACTCCGATTGGATCACCGTGTTGATAGAAAGAAAAGCAGATGGAAAATCAGGAAGAGGAAGACCAAGAATAGAATATCTAGATGCAGTTACGAAGAAGAGACCTTATCAAATTATAAAACAGCTCTTCCAAGGAAGAGAAAGATTATAAAATTTCCATCTTGCCTACCAACCTATGGTTGACGTGAACAAGAAGAGTGTTATGGTAGTGAACTAACTCCTTCCTAAGCTAGTGTGAACTGATTTAGTGGATATTAAAACTTTTGTTCAAAATTTTAAGTAATATTTCGAAATTTACCTTAAAACTGAACAATTTCAGGCTCTAGCGGGGAAAGAAGATGCAAATTATTTTTAAAATCATAAATGGTGTAGTCAATCTAGTCATTATGCAACTTTTGTGATCTAGTTCGATTTCATTGGGCAGCTAGAGAAACAATTTCAATATCTTCAACAGTTCAAACTTTCATAAAAAATGCAAAACTTTAAGTCCCTTGCGGGGAATGAAGATGGAGTATAAAAGTTATGAAAAAAAAAAAAAAAACACGAATGTTACACTAGTCAATACACAACTTTTGACACCTATTGCTATTTAACTGAACAAGTTTGATTTTGTTGGATCCACCATAATGTAGATCCCATGGAATGTATGTGGCTTTTACAGAATTGATCCTACAAGTCCCGTGGCAGTTCTCTTATTAAATAGAAAAAGTAATTCGGCAGGGACGAACGCAGGGATAGGTTCTCGAGACTAACCCGATGAAAATGTTGTCTAATTTTAGTTACAATTTTAAAAATGTTAATACAATTTTCCCTCATATTTAATTTGGTCTCTCCGGGGAAGCTTTCGATTCCTCGAAAGAAATTCCTGCGTACGTCCCTGTATTGAATTAATGTTATCAGAAAAGCAGAACCTTTTCAAATACTCTAGCCTTTATTTTGGTAATTTCGATAGATTTTTTCATAAGTTGCTCCTTGGTTTGCCTTCAATGAAACTAACTGTGCAAGGTAATGCTTTAGGGAAAGTCGAGTTGGCAGTGAAATAAGAAACAAATCGTGTGAAACAAATTGTTTATTATTGTAGTCTTTTTGTAGTTGTGAAGTGGCCTCTACTTCTATGACGGTCTTTCTAATAGTTTTAGATTAAAAACTTAAATCATAGATTAAATTTTCCTCATAAATTTCTATATTTACCTATGATGATAGAAATATTTGATCTACAAGTATAGGAAACCAAATTACATTGTTCGTTCAGTAATATTATCTTTCGATTTCCACCTCTGTCCGCTACAGAAATCCAGTTAAAATGAGCCAGAGACATAAAGAAAATTAGCAAAGATAAAAATTAATCTTTTCGAAATAGTTTTTTCTGGCCGTCTAGGATTCTGTGACCAGGACTCCTCCTTCTGTGACCAGGTTTCATTTTCAATGAAAATCCTTTGACCTGCAATATATTTTCATAGACTTACCCAGCAGTGCAGTGCCGTGGGAGCGAGTGGGACCACGGCCCCAGGCACCGATGTAAGGGGCACAAACTTTGGGAGGCATATATATATATATATATATATATATATATATATATATATATAGGATGGCCAAATCCGGATATCCAGACACTGGATCCGGATCCGAGATTTCGGATCTTGGATCCGGATCTGAGATTTCGGATCTTGGATCCGGATCCGAAAAACCGGATCCAAGATCCGAAATCTCGGATCCGGATCCAGTGTCTGGATATCCGGATCCAAAAAAATCCGGATTTGGCCATATATATATATATATATACTGTATATTGGAAGGAAAAAAGTAATAATAATTTCTCAACATCAAACAAAAACAGGGTTGATTTCTGAAAATTTTCTTACGCTTCGCGATAACTATGGGAGCGCTTCGTGACTGGTCTTTTGACCTCACTCATATGTATGTAGTCGCAGCCATATACTCTCGTCATGAACACTGATTTTCCACGACACGGCACTGCGTACTCAGCTGCCCAAAACCTTCCGGACAAATAAATGGAAAGCATTTTTTTCGGCTTTTTACATTGAAAACAGATGTCTTGCACAGTTTCACTTACAATCCCACCATTTCTTTGTGTATGTATGTAGAATGGCCAACACTCCGTACAAAGATGAAGGTCGGTTAAGTAGCCAGTCGTTCCTTTCTTTATTAAAGGTGAAAACTGAATTCTCAGAGCAATGCCGAGCGAGCGACAGTGAGTGAAGGTGGGTCAGAAACCAGGTTGAATACCTCCTTAGTTACAAATCAATGTGGATAAGGACCAGTGCTCTACAACTCTACAGAAAAATAAGAAAAAAATATAACATTAAACATATAATATAAAGTACCTTACTATGTAGACAAAGTGCGTGGTAGGAATTTTTAAATTATAGTTTTTAATCGGTTCCTAGATAGCAGCACAGTACAAATGTATCTGTTTTGGAAAATCTTAATTTAAAGCGTAACGACTTTGAAATTTTTTCTAAAATCTTATTACCTGTTAAAAGGGTAGTTAAATAGTATTCTTAAATTACATGTAATTGAAAATATTTCCATTTTACTAAACGTAAAATTGCAAACAACCATGAGTAAATCTTTAACGTTAGTGAATTGGAGCTTGACATAGGACAATGTGACCATTCAAGTAGTATTTCTGTAAATTTGATTTAGTTATTTTTGAAGAAGCAAAATATGGGTGACTTATACCCTTGCTTTATATTTGGATTTCCTACTTCAGTCTTCCTCGTGAGGGAAGTTTTGCAAGTATACTTAACGAAAGGAGGTTTCTGTCTTTAACTGAGTGACCAATGTAAATGTTTAAATTGATCTTTGTTCTTCATAAAAAGTAGTGAATACAATAGCAATAGTTTATTCTGCGATTAGGGCCTGGGTTTGTTCAAAGTACAGGTAGCATAATTTCCATTAATTGTTTGATAGCTGTATTCAGTACCGGCGGAAGGGCCGGGTGAGCCGGGCGACCGCCCGGGGCGCCAAATTTTAGGGGAGTTTTGGGGGCGCCAAAATCCTTGCTTAATTTATATTATTGTAAACGGTGAACTAAAAATTAACTTTTTCATAAATTGTGTAGCAACATTGGTTACTACCTCATGCCATAGGTCTCACTCTTTATAACAACCCCGGTTTCTTCTTGAATCTCCTATAAAGGAAATCCCTTCACCTTATTTGTTTATAAAAAAAAATCTCCGCTCACAAAGCTAAAGGCTGTTGTTGAGAGATGGGAGTTTTGAGAAACAATAACACGCTCTGACACTTACAACCGCCGCGGTGCCGACAATTGCACTCCTTGCGACAAAGCTATGTCGGCCGCTTTAACAATACACACAAACAATATTGAGTTATCGGCAACTAAAAAGAAATTAGTCCTGTTTATACTGTCAAATGTCTCGTGAAAGAAAATTATAAATCAGAAGTCATGTACTCCCATGCGCAAAAAAAAAAAAAAAAAAAAAACTGCACGTATACTGTAACTGAAGATTTTTCGTATTTATTCCATTTTCCTTACGTTTATAGGTAAAATTCAGTTATTAGTATGTGGAGATAATAGAAAGCAATCCATCTAAGGAGATATTTCCAAAAAATATAATAAAATAATAAAAATATAAGCAAAAAACAAAATTATGCTCGGTTTTGTGTATACTGGCAACGATGATTTCTAGGGACTTTTTCAGTAGCAGTGCATGATTGCGGAGGGAATTCAGTAGGGGAGTCGAGGAGTTGGATCAAGGAACTGGATAGTGGACTAAAATGTTGCATTTATTGGTTAAAACCTAGTGTGTAGATTGCCTGCCAAATATAAATTAGTTTCTGTAACTAAGATGTCGTACAAAAATATAGAATTAAACAGAAAAACTCTTATCTTAAGTTTCGAAGCGAAATGGACCATGGTTATGAAGATTATTTCTTTTTTTTAAAAAAAAAAAAAGAACCAACACCACGTAAGCTCCGTGGTTAGGTGGATAGAGTGGCGGATTTGTAGTTATTTCATTATTTTGATACCAAATCGAATCCCATCCCATCCCATTTTTTACAAAACATTATAGGAAGTGTATAATTTTGATGTTAATAAGAACCGAAACAATATAATAAGGAAATAATCTATTGATAGAATCCTTTAATCGACGTATTTATTCTGTATTAGAATACGTGTACTATTGGAAACAGTTATTGTTTTCAGTTTATAGTCCTGTATGTTACTTCCCGTTCTTGAACAGCAGACAACTCACTTCGGGTTTGTGTGTCTGGAACAGGAAAAAGAACATACGCGACCTTGACAGCCTATCCAGTCTTACACCTTGTTACATCGACCTGATGTTAAATTCAGAGCCCTGTAAACCCAGGCCCGAAGACGGCCCGGCCCGACCCGAATGGATCTGAATTCTGTGCCCGGTTCGACCCGGCCCGGCCCGAATCTCGAGCCGGGCTCTAACCGGGCCGGGCACAAATCGAGCCGAGCCGGGCCGTCCCGACTCGGCCCAAACACTGTGAAAGACGGATCGGAAACTAATGTTGGCAGCCTGTGTTAATCGTAATGTGTTTGGCATGGGCGGCGATTAGGGGGGCAAAGGGGGGCAGTTGCCCCCGCACTTTTTTGAAGTAACCAATTAATGTATATAGTTTCATTTGGAAATGTAACGATTTTGTATGTGTTACTGATTAATAGGAAAAAATGCTGCCATATAATATTTGATGTTGCGTGAATACGTATTGGTTGTCTTCCCGTGGAGTAAAGAAAGCTACAGTAATTGCGTTTTAATCGCCACAGAATATAACCCCAAAAAATAACCTATTGGAGCACAATTTCAGCATACTTTCATTTCTTCTTACAAGGTATCGATATGTTAGTGAGCCGCTTTGAAGATAATCGAAAGAACATTATGCAAAAAAGTAGGGCCTATTTCACAAGTTATTCTTTAATTGCACAAAAATTGACAGTTCCTAAAATATCTTTTGTTCTTTCTAAAGTAAGGAATATCGATTAAAAAGAGCGTGATAAGAAACAACTTCTAACTTTTCCATTGTTTTGTAGTGTAATATACGAGTGAAGTGTTGTGTTTAAGGATGTACGAGTGTATATACAATAAAATTTAGTAAATTGAACATAATTCTAGGTTTTAAGTTTATTTTGTATAACTGAAGTGTGGATTGATTCTAAGTATTGTTGTGTTTTGATGTGTTCCAAGAAAGTGAAAACTGCACCTACTGGCAACAAACATATTTCAAGAAGTTGCAAAAGCAAATATTTCTTTAAATGTCGTAGCATATGCTTGTAGTATTTACTGCCTTTCATTTTCTAAGAGTAATAACATACATTTAATAGCATGTGTGGAATTAAATATTAAGCTTTTCATTAATCCTCAGTTTCAATATAACTTTTGCAAAACAAGCATCATTATTCATTACTGTGATTAATATTATCCTTTCTATTTATTTGTTTTGCAAATTTATTAAATAATCTGATCACACAATTTTCCAGACAGAATTTTAAGATGTTCATGAGCAAGGAATCAAATCTCTTCTTACACTTTCGTTGTTTAAGAGTACAAAGGACTAGTATCTACTTGCGTTGTTCTTCTCAATTTACTTAATAAAATATGAAATATTATATACGGTATTTTAACTGAAAATATAGTATCCTATTAGTTATACAACCTTTCGTCAAACAAAATGTTAGAAACAACCAGGAAAACTAACATTTATATACAAATATTCAGATCATGTCTTGCCCCCTCACTTTTAACGTCCAACCGCCGCCACTGGTATTTGGGAAATTAACTCTTTATTCAAGACTGTAAAGTACTGTACTTCTACTACTCTTATTACTACTACTACTACTACTACTACTGCTATTATTATTATTATTATTATTATTATTATTATTATTATTATTATTATTATTATTATTACTACAACTGCTACGAGCGTCAGAGTTGACATGTCTGGTGGTACATATTTTACAATCTAAGTACAGAAAAAATCGAAGAAATACTAGTTATTATGACCAGTCTGCGTAGTCTGGCCAGTAGAATGCATTCACATCTGGTGCTAGAGGTCGTCGGATCGATCCCTCCTCTTGTTATGTGAGCTTTGTGGTGGACAAACATCGTGAGCGTGGGAGTTTTTGGATTAGCCCGTTTTCGTCCACTGTCTTCATTCCACCAATTCATCCATCATCATCCATAAGTCTTGAGCCGTAATTGCCTAAATAACATATGAGAAAGTCAAGTCCTTGACCTACTAATTAGAATTTGTTCCGCTACCATTAGACCACGGAGACTGAAACCATGAACTGGCGTGTTCATAAGATTAGCGCAATTTGTAGTAATGTTCAATTAGCACGGCAGATTCCAAATCATATTACATGTTCCTGTATTCTTTATAATTCGATGCTACAATAATAATAACAAAAAACAATGATCAAATAAATCACCCAGACCCCAGGGTCGATGAAGTGTTCCTGGAACGGTGCGTAACAAGTAAATAACAGCTATATGACGGAATGCGAGGCAGTAAATCAAAACAAAATCCACACATATCGTGGATCAAAAAAATATCTCAAAAGTCCCCTGAATGAAAAATGTATAGATACCAGCTATCAAAAATGCCTCTTAACATCACATATAATAGAAGGGATAGTTAATATTAAGAAAATGAAAATATAAGGTTTCCTAAGAAACCAATAGTGCAAAATGAACATCGCTTTACTGTATGTCCTTGTACGCATCGAATAGCACGGAAACAGATTCAACAGTTTCAAGCTTTAGAGCATTTCTCCGTTCCTGAGTACTAAAATCTCTTTCAGTAGACGCACTAGAAGCAAGGATGACGAGATACTGACGCGTTAATTTACACAATTTTGGTACTGTTTTTTCTTGTTGCTTCCACCACTGCAGTATATCTAGTTCTCTTACACATGATGACATGTTGAGGTAGATGTCTACTTCATCATCAAATTCACCAGAGACTGAATGTCTATTTTCCCAATCCACTAGTTTATACTTCTTGGTAGGTGGTTCCAAGTTATGCCAACTAGCCTAAAGAGACGATGGTGAGAAATAAATGAAATAGTGGAGTAAATAAAGTGGAAGGAAACAGGAGAACGCCGCGAACCCCCCACACGGTGTTTGTCCACCACAAAGTTCACTTGGCGAGAGCTCGGATCAAACCAGGGACCCCATACACCAGAGGTGAACGCTCAACCATTGAGCCACCGTTCCAGGAACACCTAATCGACCCTGGCGATTTGGTGATTTATTTGATCATTATATTTTGTTATATTTGTAGCATCATACTATAAACAATACATGAACATGTAACACCATTCGATATTTGCCTTGCTAATTGAACATTACTACAAATTGCACTGATCTTATGAGCACGCCAGTTTATGGTTTTGCCCTCCGTGGTCCAATGGTAGCGTACCAAATTCTACTTACTAGGTCAAGTACTTGACTTTACCATACGTTCTTTAGGTAACTACGGTTCAGGCTGAATGGATGATGATGGGATGAATTGGTGGAAAGAAAACAGTGGGAGGAAGCGGGACCACCCCAGAAACTCCCATGCACACGATGTTTGTCCACAACAAAGCTCACATAACATGAGCAGGGATTGATCCGACGACCTCTAGCACCAGATGTGTGTTTTTCTATTGAGCCACTATTCTCCCTCGTAGATCAAGCATCGGTTCACATTCTACGCAGACCGGCCATAATAACTAGCATTTCTCAATTTTATTCTGTACTTAGAAGGTAAATTCGGTACCACCAGACATGTCAACTCTGACGCGAAGTCGTAGCACTTGTAGTAGTATTAGCAGTGGTCGTAGTAGTAATAGTAGAAGTAGTAATAGTAGTAGTAGAAGTAGTAATAGTAATAGTATTACCAGTACATCACAGTCTTGAATAAAGAGTTATTTTCCCAAACACATTACGATTAACATAGGCTGACAGTAAGGTCGTACAAACACGGCAAAAATAGAGGTAGTGGAGGACATTAAAAAAACAAATAGGCTGACAACATTAGTTTCCGAACCGTCTTTCAGATTATCGGGCCGAGCCGGGCCGGCTCGGCTCGGCCCGGTTCGGCCCGAAATGTGCCCGGCCCGGTCCAGTTTAATATTACTTGAAACGGGTCGGGCCGGGTCGGGCCGGCCCGTGCAGGGCTCTGGTTAAATTATCGTTTGTGTGTGTGTGTGTGTGCTTGTGTTTTTTGCTTTTTAGAGTATTGACTTTCTCTATCTCTTTTTTTTCATATCCACAAGTGCAAGAATGCTTTCGTTGAACGTAACTAAATTATACAGGTCTATGTATGCGGAACACGAATATTTCCAAAAGATAGCATGAATATGAACGATAATCATACCATATTTCTACATTATATAGTAGCGTGAAAAACTGGTATTAAAATGATATAACAAACAGACATAAGCTTTTTTTCTAGCATGGCAACACATTAAACGTGACTCATTAAATTTTGGGAAATAGAAATTATCACCTTACGTGTCGTTGTATTCCTATTCTTTCTCACGTTCAAGCGACGAAAGAATAAATTGTAGTAATAGTGATAAAAATCGAATTCGAGATTTCAATGACTTCAAGTTTCACGTCCCCACATATCGAAAAAGTTATTTTGATGTCTGTCCATCTGTTCGTTTGTCGGTTCGTCACGCTTTTACATGCATTCAAATAGAGGCCATACTGTTCGACGTATCTGGACAGAATTCTAGACGAATTTTTTATAACACTTTATCGTTTCGATTTCTATATCCTCCGACACCTAAAAATAAGGGTAGTTTACTGATGAATGAAAATTTAAAATAATTAAATTGTTTCAAAAACAGCTGTAAAGATTTCGCTTATTTTTTTTTTACAAGTATAGTATGAATCATTGCTCTGAAAAAAAAATACATAAGGTGTAATTTACTGTATGGGATGCGTTTTTTCGAACAATTTTCTCAATCACATTTCATAAATAATTGTACCATTAATAACCTAACAATATGACACAACTCGTTCGTCCTGTAAACATTCAGAAGGGGTAGTTTACTCTTCTCCGACGATTTTCCCATTAACGCCTGACGAAATTTTGTTCATATTTCATAAATAAATGTTACATAAATAACCTAACGATATGGTATAATTCCATCATCCTAAAAAGCTAGAAGTGATATATTACTTTTCGGAGCAAGTAATTACCCTACGATTACTCTACGGTTTTGTCGAGAATGACTCTGGCAATTTTGTTCGTATTTCATAAATAGCATAACTCGTTTGTCCTGAAAAGATACACAAGGGATATTTTATTCTTCGGGATGACTTTTTTGACGATTTCGCAGAAAGTACTCAGACGGTTTTGAATATAGTTCACATACAATTATTTTCTTAATAATTCTAATATATGGCATATGTTATTTCTAACAGAAATGTGACCAATGGGTACTTTACTTTTGGACATAAGTTGCTTTGAACAAAGTTTTCCAAAACACGTTATTTTATTCGCATTTCCCAAATAAATGTTTCAGTAATAGCTGCAGCCTAACACGAGTCAGTTTAAGAAATTCGAGCGAGAAAAATCAGTGCGTTTCATCCATTCTTAAATATGGGGGGCGCGGTGGCTCAGTTGTAGCCGGTGGGTGTAGCCGAACGGTCTGAGGCGTTAGGCTGATGATCGTAAGGTGAAGCCCATTGGGGGTTCGAGTCCCTCTGAAGAGCAAGGGTGGAATTTTAACTGTCCTCGATGTTTCTATGTTCGTGTCCCTGTCGTGTCCAGTAGTTCTGAGAAGTGGTTAAAATAGAAAAAAAATAGTCAGGAAGTTTTAAAAAAAGTGGTAGAGTGTCCACCTCTGGTGCTTGGGGTCCCGGGTTCGATCCCAGCCCCCGCCAATTGAACTTTGTGGTGGACAAACACAGTGCTCGTGGGTTTTCTCGGGGTTCTCCCACTTTCTTCATTCCACCATTTCACTCATCTCTCATTATCACCGTCTCCTTTAGCCTAATCGGCATAAGCGTGGGACGTAAAACTCAAAGATTTCATTTCATTTTCATTCTTAAATATATTTTTAAATGTTACACCTAATCACAATTTTCCTAACAAAATCGAAACTTCTATTTAAATGTGCCTTGTTGTGGCCAAATGGTTCAAGTGCATTGGTTCTGGATTTGATTCCCGGTGAGAGTTAGTGTATTTTTAAAAACGTTAAGGTATAGATAATAAGAAGGTGCAAAGAGAAAAGTGTTTAAACAAGCTTACAAAGAAATAATACAAAGAAATAATACAATATTACGAAATTATAGAAGAAACGTTGTTAATATTAGATATTTGCGTGTGAGATATCCAAACGATGACTGTCAACTCCAAAGGTAAAAAAGTGGAACATCCAATACCAGGTTAATCAGTGGTCTCTAGGTAAAGCTATCCTACTAGGAAGTGATTGAGATACCAAAAAATGTAATCGCTGAGAGACATGTTAGGAGCATAGATTGGGTAGGAGCGTACATTAGGAGACTTTAACTCATGAATAGTCTGCACCTTTTGTTGGTGTATTGAAGTGCGTAGGTGGTGTGTGTTTGGCACATCGGGTTCCTTTGTTGTTAGTCGCAGCTTTCTAGACCGGATGCAGTTATTCCCGGTAGAAAATACAAGAAAATATACATTTCTATTACTATTAAAGTAAATAATTACACTCATTCCCTCAATGTGACACTTGTTTGTTTAACTGTATACAGACAGCTGATCCGTGGAAGAATCGTTCATAATAATAAATAAAATAAACTCGACAAATATTCTTGTAAATAATAGGTAAAAGTTTGCGTCACACTGTTCATTTTGCTGGGCACGCCAGTGTGCCCCGTTATCCGGTTGTGGCACACTGGAATATAGGGTATGGCTTTCTAATTTTTCCCAACTATTTTAACTGCTTCAATTGAAATTAATTTATAATAATAAGAGAGTGAATTTAATCTTCTTACCCTTCGATTTAGAAATAAGGTCCGCTAGAATTGTATATGCTGTATAAAAAATAATAATACTCAGAATTTTATAGAGTAGTTTGTTTTATTCGAAAGGACATACTTCCTGCAACTGTTTGGGTTGGAATTATTTGAAGTCAAATCTTTAAGTTTTACGACCCACGGTTATACCGGCTAGGCTAAACGACACGGTGATGAGAAATGAATGCAATGGTGGAATGAAAAAAGTGGGAGAAAACAGGAGAACCCCGAGAAAACCCATGCACATGGTGTTTCTCCACCACAAAATTCACTTGGTGCGAGCTGGGTACGAACCAAGGATCCCATGCACCAAAGGTGAACGCTTTATCACTGAGCTACCGCGGCCCCTCTGAAATTATTTATAGGAGAGAGTGACTACTTTATGAAAACTTGATATCAAACACATTTGTTTAAAAATAACAGCTTTTTGAGAAATATTGCTTAATATTCAGAAAAACCTGTCAATAAAATAATAATAATAATAATAATAATAATAATAATAATAATAATAATAATAATATTAATAATAATAATAATAATTAGCTTAAATTAAAAACTCTCTGGACCTAGTGCATTGGCACAATTCCACGAATTAAAAAGAATGTGTTTACTTCTCATGTAAGTGTAGAAGGACTTAATCCCTGTTGCTTTCAATATACGAAGAAAGTGTCCAACTTTCAAATGATATGCTACATAAAATGCCCTATGCAACATAATGTAGTATAGAGTCATCATTTCAGGTTGCCTAAAGAACACTTTCGTTTTAGCAAGAAAGGAAGAAAATAGAAAATACTGAGTTTTAACCTAATAGAAAGATTGCAGATTTAAGGGAAAATGCACACAGTTGTTGGATATAAAATGTAGTTCCGATTAATGGAGTAAGACACCGTAAATAGTTTATTGTTTGAAATATACTGGGAGTGACCAAGCCATTACATATGGAAATATCGAAAGAGAGACGTTAATGGTGTTAGCTGCAAACTGTTTTAGAAATGAAAAATTTAAGGAAATCTCTTAAACTGTGATATCACAGATCCAAGTTGACTGACTGTTAAGTAAAACTGCTAAATCTGAGTAAAGCAAAAAAAAAAAAAAAAAGTATTAATGACCTGTGTTACAGTTTCAGACATATCATTCTCATATCAAAACTACGATAGAAATAAATTATGAATAAAGGTGAATTCACAGTTCTGGAATACCAACAAATGATTTTGCTAGATGTAAATTTTCGGAAAACTTTTTATAAGGCTTTAGATTTATTTTTTTGTTTGTTTATTAGCTTCCCCATGCCGTGAACGTCGCCAACTCCTAGTGGCCCACTTGCCGGTAAATGGCGATCGTCGATATAGCGACGCGTCGAAGGATTGCCACTAGTGTGCCACTAGTGGCAGGATTTCGTCGAGTCAAAGCAGATATCTAGAATCGGGGGTATCGGGAAGAAAATATTTGCAACCCATCGCATTGACAGCAGAGGAAGATATCGAACTAACGGACAACGAGGAAGTTGAAACAATAATTAACAAACTAAAAACTATAAAAGCTCCAGGATTGGATGGTATAGTAAATGAGATCTACAAAAATAAAAAGGATATTTGGACTCCATATCTAACAAAATTGTTCAACAACCTACTTAAGAAGCAGATATTTCCCTCGTTGTGGAAAGAATCGAAATTGCTAATTTTGTTAAAAATTCAGGATAAAGATTTATTAGAAGTGAGTTCTTACCGTCCAATCTACCTTTTGAGAAACATCTCAAAATTATTAGAAAGGATAATAGCAAATAGAATTCGACGAAACCATAGAAATATCGAAGATGATAGTTTACAATATGGTTTCAGAAGGGCAAATCTACGGAAAATGCCTTAAATGCATTTGTGTGTCAAGTTAAGGAAAGTAGCATGGAAAGAAAATATGCACTGGCCCTGTTTTTTGACACGGAGGGAGTGTTTGATAACTTATGGACACCATCTCTCATTGAAAGGTTAAAAGAGCTAAATTTATCACAATATTTAGTAAGTATAGTTAGGGATTACTTCTTGAATAGACAGATCATCATCCATGAAAACCTGGGAAATATCAAAGCTACTGCACAAAAGGGATGTCCGCAAGGATCGATCTTAGGACCATTGATGTGGGATTTGGAATACCAGCCGTGTTTAGAAAGGCTAAACCAATTAGAGGAAACTGAACGAGTAATTGCTTTTGCTGATGATTTGGCTGTAATAATCTCAGCAAACTCTAGAATAGAATTGGAAAGAAAATCAGCACGAATTATAAACGAATTATTTGATTGGTGTGGAAAGTCTAAGCTAAAAATCTCTGAGAGGAAAACGAAATACATGATTTTTGGAAGTAAATTATTAAGAGGACCAATAATTAAAATAGGCAACAGTAAGATCGAGAGGGTATCAGTATTTAAATATTTAGGGATTATGATAGACGATAAACTGAATTTTGGAGAGCATATTAATTATGTTACTCAAAAGGGTCATAAAGTAACTAATAAACTCATTTCATTGGCTCAAATAAATCATAGGCTACCGAGAAAATTAATTAAGACTTATCAGGAGGTAATCCTAAGCGCCTCGATGAACTATGCTTCCAGCGTATGGGCACATTCATTATTAGAGAATAACTCCTTAAAAGCAAAAATAAATCGCCCACTAAGAAACCTTTTAATTCGGCTCATTGGTGCCTTCAGCACGACACCGCACAGCGCGTTGTGTATTTTGATGGGTTTCAAACCAATGTATTTAACAGTAATCCAGAGAGCGGCAACATATTGGTATAAAAAAGGAAATTTAAATAAGACGAAAGAACTTTTAGGGACCAAAGCACAAAAACTCGATGAAATAGAAAGACAAATTCAACAAAAATGGATACAGGACTGGCAAGTAGACAAAACATCAAGAAGATTATTCACGTTTATTCCAGACGTTGGGACGCGACTCAAATGGAATTACTTCAATCCCAACAAAGGACTAATTCATTTCCTAACAGGACATGGTCCCTTTCCAACCCATCTTTATAGAATCAACAAAAAAGAACATGATAGCTGTGAATGTGGAGAACAAGGGACACCTGAATACAGTGTTCTGTGGTGCCCGTTCCTGGAGGAGTACTTGCGAATTCGTGACCAAATTAGACAGAAAGATATAAAAGCTATCTTGGAAGATGAAGAGGATTATAGAATCCTGGCACATGTAGCAGAGGAATACTCAGAACTATGCAGAAAACATTTTACAGAGAAAACACAAACTAAATGAACATAAAATATGGAAAACAGAATGAATGATGATTCCTCCCTCCTGGACCGAAGGAAACTTCTGGAAGCGCTGGATCTCCGCGTCCCCAGAAAGGAGGTTGAGTGGTGGTGTGTGAGTGCCTAGAGCATTCTCGGTCTTTGACTGGTAAGGAACTCCGGATGCTCTGGGAGCGTATGTGTGATGTGATGGTGACGGAATGAGTGTTAAATCTAGAGCCGTGGGAATAAATATACACTAATATGTAATAGAAACAATCATATAAAAATATCCCAATTTAGACAGGAAGACTCGGAAATAGAGCATCATCTCGAAGCCGCTTCGCGATTCGATTACGACTTTCGGTCCGTGGGTACGCGGCGGCGGGACACAACTGACCAGGGCCCGCACTAAGTTCTCCGAGTGTGCCCTGGGCTTCATGTCGATACTCACGGTCCGTTTAGGATGAACCGAGATCAATGAATAATACAGCTACATCAACAAATACAGCCATAATCAAAATTTTTAAAAAATCAGTGAACCAACTTTATCGATATGACACTTAAATGCATTATAGAAAAGTGGTGTGTTAGTGAAGTGATGTGTAGTGTAGTGTTTAGTGAAGTGATGTGTGTATATAGTGATTATTAACGCACATACAGGTGAAAATCATTTAGGTGAGAAACCAAGATTAGGAAGAGTATCAGCAGTCAGCAGTAAGCAGACACCGAAGTTATCAGAGTGTGATAACAGGAATTTTTCGTGTTATTTAATAAACTCTTAAAATCAATAAGACGAAAATAGAAAATGTATGTTTTGGAAATATTAAACAATTGTCAACTTACTATATATGACAATTTAGGTAGTAGCTAGATAGCAATCAAATTTGTTACGTAATACGATAATAAAATTAGGTAGGAATTAGATAGTAATTTAATTCTTGTGTAGTTAGTTAATATTGATTAGATAGCTCAAGTCCTTTTGTTTTTCTTTTCGTTTTTCTTTTTATTTTTAAAATTTTGTTTTGTTTTATTTGTTGTTCATTGTTGTTGGATTGTTGTGGTCTCGTCCTTCCCACCGTTTTCCTTGTTCCCTGTCTTCTTTCCAATTATTGCAAATAAAGGATGATGAAAAAGGCTAAAGAAAAACAAAATGCGATGATGATAGTTCGTTTCGGTTAAAGTTTTCAGATGCCGAAACTGAAGAGGCAGATCTGATCATTAAAAAAAAAAAAATCGGGGGTATTGAAGTTACCACCACGTAAGAACGAGGACTTCATTTTGGTCCGCGCTCGTTTGATTTGTCACGGAGAATCGTAAAGTGGCCAACATGAACTATCACCAGTCATGTGCATGCGGTTATTATTATATATTATTTTTCGCTGACGAATTGTTATTATAAGGAGAATATTTGAACTCCGGGGGTCAAGAGTAACTCCTGCCTTTACATCATGAAGTGAAAAATCTTGAGATGGGTGCGTATAATTGTATGAATTTAGTTGGCAACTGTCGCCGATCGCTAGCAAGTGAATATGGAAGAACTATGAAAAAAGTAAATAGACGCTTGCCATTTTGTTAAAAAATTACATGACGAGTGCATTTGATCTGATTCCAAACAGTTATCTTCAAATATACACGGTTAAAGGAGCACTCTGATTAGAAATATTAAAAAGACGTCAACGATTTATCACTCTACAAGCTGTGTCTTCATAGTCGCTTCCGTGGCGAGTTCGGAAGATTACGCAACTAGTAACCCTAAGGTTGATGGTTCACGCTCAGCTCACGGCACTTTTGTTTTATTTAAAAAAAAAATGTTTTTAGACACCTTGATGCAAAGAAATTACGCATATAGGCGATTTAACGTATTTTAGGGGAATCATTTTGTGGTTCGTTGGCGTCCCGTCGCTTCTCTGCCGGTGGTGGTATAATTTTCAAAACGGAAGTGGGACCAATTTTTGGCTGCGGGAACCCCAATTTTTGGGAACATGTCACTAGTTGCCTATCGGTGGTCCACCGACGCTTACGGCATGGGATTTTCCCCTCACGAGTGAGGCAGATTGTAATCGACCAAGAGTGTTTTGGAAAAATGGGAAACATCTTCCGACTTCGACTTCTGAATAATACGTTTAGGATCAAGTCGAATCAAGGCTGCGCCACGGGAAGGTAGAACAAGTGAGGCAATCGTTCCAAGCGCTACGCTCGAGAGCTTCCGTCTCATTCAAGACTTAGACTCTTCAGGAAAACTAACAAGTTTATTACTTGTAATTCATTCTTTGAGTCAAAGTATTTTACAATAAACCATCGTTTTGTAAGATATTTTTACGATTGTATACTATTAATTTCGAAAATTGTACTCATAATATCATTTCCCATCATGGATTTGAAAAGTCAAAGTTGGAACAAAGAAAGATCTTCGATCCACATGTCTCTTCATGTTTGATATGGAAGTCTCATCTTCATTATTGACCCTTAATTTATTTTAGTCGTAGGCAACGCGAATCGACGGGATGGCTCTAAGTGAAAACATTCATTTAGATGGTTAAGTAATCAGGAAATTCCAGCTGTTATTTCACGAAACACAACAGATCTTGAGGAAAAAAAAACAATTTTGCTTACCAGGGGGAGGGAGTACATCATCTGCATACGTTTTCTTAACTAGGAAGAAGGCAAGGGCGCCGATCCTGGGGGGCCGGGCCCGCCCAAAGCTCATGTAGGCCACCTTTGTATTTATGAATATACAATATTTGGCATAATTTGAGTGTAATTTGTCTTATATATATATCTTCTGCATTTGAATGCCCCCCCAAATTTACAGAGAAATTGGCGTCCTTGGAAGGTCTAGTGAAATGAATAAAAATGTGATAACGTAATACTTGAACAACTCTATCTAATGGAGGAAATTAAATTAGTATTCAACACTTCTTTCAATTTTAAGTATTTCAAAGATTCTCGTAATTTAGTAGCGTCCCGGATTTGCATTTTTGAAGTACGGGAACTCTATCTATACCTTAACGTGGGAATCGGTTTCGGACCATGCACTTAAGCCGCTTTGCCATAGAAGCACATAGGAGTTTTTCTTTCGATTTCCATAGGAATATTGCGAATGGTATGACTTAAAACAATGTTTAAAAAACAATATACATCGACACAATAAGATGATAATCTGATACCTAGGAAATATATTCAATTGTTTTTAATTTGTTCTCACGCTACCAAAACAGTACTTACACTTTTTTTTATTCCAGCCTTTTAATATAAGCATTTCACACTATTGTCTGTTCTAGGATGATACAATTCTAGTTCATGTATATGCTAGCTTTGGAAATACAGTAGAGTTTCGCTTATCCGACATAAACAGGCAGTCAGAACGCTGGATAATATGGATGTGTTAAGAAAAGACCTATTAAAAGTAAAACTTATGATATAATTTTACAAATTACGCATCTAATAATAATGTTTTATAACAAATAACTGCACTGTACTGAATTTTTTTATTTTATTTAATATACAACACAACAGGCTTAATACCCAATTACAGTGTTGTGTACATACAGCAAACGTTACATATATAAATTTCTTAACTATTACTACAGAAAATTTCTTGTTTCACATATGATCAGAACCTGTTTTCTGAAAGACTAAATACATCCACTTTATCAAGCTTATTTACAATATCATTGTATAATTTACACAGCCTCCACATAGGGGATTTATATAATATATTGCTCCTGGCTTTTACACAATAAAATGTCCCTGTAGTTTCTATTCGGGTTTTGCAAGTGGGAATCCGTAATGATATTTTCGAGACCAACTCCATACAGTCAATCTTATTGTTTAATAACTTGTATAAGAATAACAAGTCCAACATCCATCTTCTTTTTTCTAGAGTTTGAAAATTAAAGTTGTTTACTAGATCATTGTAGGAAAAATATTTGGGATAATAATTAGTTTTTTTGTATGTAAGCATTTTCAAGAATTTTGTTTGGATGTTTTCTATTTCTTGAGAGTATGTTTTATTATTGGGGGTCCATATTGTAGAACAATATTCTAATTTTGATCTAACATATGTAAAATAAAGTGTTGTAAACGTTGTCTCACTGGAGAAATCTTGCCCTATTCTGTAAATTAAACCTAAGTTTCTATATGCGCTGTTTGTTGTCATATCTATGTGTTGATTGAAATTTAGTTCAGGATCAAAAATAACGCCTAAATCTTTGACAGTACTTGGTTTAGACAATTTAGTTTTTTTCAGTGTATAGTCAAAAGTGATAGGATTTCTTTTTCTCGTAAAAGACAAGAGATTTACACTTGGATACATTTATTACTAATTTGTTGTCATCGCACCATGTTTGGACTCGCTGTAGGTCTTGTTGTAGTTGTATGCAGTCTTCAGTTGAATTAATTCTAGAATATAATTTGAGATCATCAGCGAATAGGAGAATCTCAGAGTTTTCAATAAAAAGTGGAATTTCATTAATAAGTAGGAGAAATAGCAGAGGACCCAGATGAGATCCTTGAGGAACCCCAGACAGAGTAACAAACTTTTCGGTGACATGCCCTTTGTATAGAATAGATTGTTTCCGGTTACATAAATACGATACAATATATTCTATTGCCGACTTTGAAAAGTTTAGGCTTGTTAATTTCGCCATTAGAACATCATGATCCACGACATCGAATGCCTTACTGAAATCGGTGTAAATAACGTCTACCTGGCCGCCTTTGTCTAACTCCGTTGCTATAAAATTTGTTACAACTGCTAGGTTTGTTGCAGTAGACCTATTGTGTAAGAAACCATGTTGATGTATAGATATAATTGGCTTAACGTGATTTAGAATTCGTGTATATAAAATACTCTCAAGAATTTTGGCAAAAGGAGATAATATAGCTATAGGTCTGAAGTTTTGTATATCGCTTTTATTTCCAGACTTTGGCACTGGACACACTAAACTTTCTTTCCATAAGTCTGGAAAAGTGCCTGTTCTTATGGACATATTGAATATAGTATGGAGCGGATGCTTGAATATATCAATACAGCCCTTGACAACATACGGAGAAATGCCATCCGGTCCACATGACGCTTTTGGTTTGAGTGTCTTTATAGCCACTTCAATTTCTCGCAGTTGAATTTCACCAAGTTGAAAGTTGTCCAACAGGCTAATGCATTCCGTCTTGTTAGATATAAAACTCTCTACGTCATATTTTGCTGAGACATTGTTATAAACAGATTGAAAGTAATGCGCGAAGGCCTGAGCAATCTCACTGTCCTTATTTAGTTCTTTCCCATTGTAAGTAAAGGAGGCTGATGACATATGCTTGGTTTTGCTTTTGACAAAACTCCAAAGTTGGCCCGGATCATTATGAATAGAAAGTTCAGATTCTAGAATGAATGTTTTATACGCAATTGATATGTCGGTCTTTATCTGTTTACGTAACTCATGAAATTTTTCACGATGATATAGGCTTGCAGTTATTCCACTTTTCCATTTTTATGATGATATGATTTGGATTTTATTTTTCTAATTATACTATAAGTGAACCAGCTCGGATAATTTCCATTAACATGTTTCTTACGGGGAATACACATACTAAATACATTATTAATCATGTTGTAAAAGTTGGATAGCACATTATTGATATCATTCATTTGCGAAAGACAGCCCCAGTTTATTTTGTGCAGTTCCACGTATAATTTTTTGAAATCAGCCTTCTTAAAGTTGAAACCAGATACTTTAGTTTCTCTGTTTTCTTTCTTTGTAACGTTTAATGGGATAGAGACACTTATTGCGGGATGGTGTTTGTCTTCCTTAGTAACAAGAGGACAGTCAGGGACGTATCCAGCGTGAGAGCCTGAGGGCTGTCACTCTCCGAAACTCAAGCACTTTTTAATAAACTTTTTTTGCCCTTTTTAGGTTCATTTATATCAGTTTACTAGTAGCCAGTGTCCAAACTTTGGACAATGTGCTGTTGTCTTGTTATAATTCTAAGAACATACCATAATGCCATTATACCAGGTGGAATTAAAGAACAGTTTTAAATAGGATTAACATTTCTTTTCCGTTCTGTTTTTAACTTTAATATATTAGAACGATACACTCAATGTCTTCTTGCTATTTTTGTTATGCGATATACGTAGCAGACAGTTTTCTTTAGTTACATTTTTCTCGAAAATATGTTTCATTTTGTTTTTGCTATAAAGCAGTTTACAAAGTAAATGTAAAGTAAATGCGGTTTATAAATGAAAAGTAGGAAAAAGTCTAAGAGAAGTACAGAACTGTTGCATTATTATTATTATTATTATTATTATTATTATTATTATTATTATTATTATTATTATTATTATTATTATTATTATTATTGATATTTTTAAAACATTAGAATTACGTGCTTACGAGGACGTAATTCTACGTAATTAGAATCATACGTGTTGGGCCCACTCCGAATAGAAAACCTGGATACGTGTCTGCACTGAATGATAGACGTATGAGTCAAGGTGTAGAGGGCGCTCTAGGCGATAGACTCCAGAGCATGAAAAATAGATTAAGACCACAACTTGCAGTTCTTCTTGCCGATTGGTGCTATTTGCAATGATATATCGTTTCATACGGTATGTGGAACAAAGGATGGTCGGATAAGCGAGACCATGGTGTATTGGTGTTTCACGCACCTAAACCTGTAAAATGTTTGTATAAACAATTATCTTTCACTCCCTAGCTAAATTTGTGGATATGATCACACACCTTGCCTCATAAAGTATAGTCTTATAAAGAAAAAAAATATATTTTGTTAGCTAAAACCTAAAGAAAAGCCAACTTCAATAATTTAGTTTTTTTTTAATAATAATGGCAAACTAGTCCATTTCATCACGATAAATCACTTTTGGTACTAAGATGTCTTTTTCTGTCCGTATATATCCTTCACACTTTGTTGGAGACAAAATTGTTCTTTCCCCAAGAAAACAGGATGAGAGAAGCTATACAACAGCATGAACAGAAAACAATAGCTATTAACAATAGTTCTCTAATCCTGGATAAATACGCCATTACAGCAAAATATCAGTAAGTTGTCCTTATTATATTGCTTCGGTTCTTATTAACATGAAAATTATAATGTTTTGTAAAATAAAAATTGGATGGGATATGATGGGATGGGATGGGATGGGATTCGATGTGGTGTCAAAATAACAAAAGAAAATATAAGTCCGCCACTCTATCCACCTAACCACGGAGGTTACGTGGTGTTGGCTATTTTTTTTTAAAAAAGAAATAATCTTCATAACCATGGTCCGTATCGCTTCGAACCTTAAGATAAGAGTTTTTTCTGTTTAATTCTATATTTTCGTACGACATCTTAGTTACAGAAGCTAATTTATATTTGGCAGGCAATCTACACGCTAGGTTTTAACCAATAAGTGCAACATTTTAGTCCACTATCCAGTTCCTTGATCCAATTCCTCGACTCCCCTACTGAATTCCCTCCGCAATCATGCTCTGCTACTGAAAAAATCCCTAGAAATCATCGTTGCCAGTATGCACAAAACCGAGCATAATTTGTTTTTTGCTTATATTTTTATTATTTTATTATATTTTTTGGAAATATCTCCCTAGATGGATTGCTTTCTATTATCTCCACATACTAATAACTGAATTTTACTTATAAACGTAAGGAAAATGGAATAAATACGAAAAATCTTCAGTTACAGTATACGCGCAATTTTTTGCGCATGAGAGTACATGTAGTACAGGCTTCATGGTGCGTGTTCTTATTTTTTCTCCTGAATTTGGACTCTTAGTAGAAGAATCGTTGCGTTAATTTGTTCTTTATCAACATGTGGGAAAAAAAGAAGCCTTCTGGAAATGTATACAGAAAAAGAAGAGCACAATTAGCGGCTGAAAAGGAGAAACAGACAGCAGCATTAAAGATTTTTTTTTCGTATTCCTGAAACAGAGAATAATGGAAATGAAAACGTAGAACCAGAGAATGAGGAAACCAGCAAGAAATCAACAAATGTTCCAGAAGATAACAATACAGTACAGGTAAGTAGGCCTACATTATGTAACGTATTTTCGTTTTATCACGTTTAATAGAGAAGCGTTGTTTACACATGTAGCGTCTTAGCAGGCTGGGGTGGGTAGGGTGGCGGCCTCAAAGATAGGCGGCGAATTTCAGGCTCAAAGAAAGTTCTTTCCCCATTGATATAAGTAGCAATAATTACATTCTATACCAACATTGATGTTTGATACATGTACCAATGCGATAAGACTTTTACTCGTTAGATGTGTATTAACCAACTTTAGCTGTATTCCAAGCATTCATCTATTAGTTAAGTAGAGGGCATCCACAGTTTAGAGGTTAAAGCGTTGGACTCATGTCCACGTGCTCCTGGGATCAATCCCCGGACTTTCCGCTTTTCAACGACAGGAAAACTGGGGAGTCACATAAATAAAGATATGACGGTCAGTTGGCCTGCAAAACTCCTAATACGCCTGTTGGCGGGTAGTGACACGACCGGCTGACCCTCGTTCTGTTACCCAGGTGGACGAATTTTTACCACTCGCTATCAGATGGCGTTGGAGCAGGCCCAGGATCTATTGGTCTGCCGTGCCAGTGATTATTAGTATTACTGTTATTATTATTATTATTATTATTATTATTATTAGTAGTAGTAGTAGTAGTAGTAGTAGTCTTGTAGTAGTATTGTAGTAGTAGTAGTAGCAGTATCGTCTACTAACTAGAATTCTGAAGAGTTAAAATGTTTAATTGTTAACGTTAACAGATCCCCGTGGAGTTTCGCTATCACAAATTTTGCAATAGACCAATTATTTCATAAACATATCGTAAATAAGTAACATGTACCAGTGTAAAACTATATAGAGTATGTTTCTATCCAATACGATTAACGTGACTTTAAAAAAAAGTGTTCGGGCTTCGGCAGCTAATTTGAATGCATTCGCTATGAATGCGCTGATTCTTGATGATTTTCACAACACAAAGTTGTTAATGAATACGGAGAGTACTTAATTTTTATGTACAGTTAGCAAAAGAAAAATGAGGCCATTCTTACCTAGATTCTGTAAGAATCGCCCCATTTTTTATTTTACTAACTTTACATTTTCACAATGAACACGGAATATGTAGATTCAATATTTATACGCAGTTATTTTATCATTTATGCATTTTCTTCACCTTTAGAATACAAATTAAATATATTTTTTCTTTTAAGAAATGAAACTTTATTTGTAACGTATTAGTTCTTTTCCTTTCCACAGGTGGATCGATCGATTACGAGCATTTCGCAGGAGGAAGAAGAACAATTGAAATCTGGAACAATTGATATACGAAACGAAGTTGGATCAGCATTTCCACAGGAAAGTGTGATAGACGTAAGTTAAACATTTTGCTATTTGAATAAACATACAATTGCATGTTGGTTGAATATCACGCAATTACAGCATTGTGTAAAATATAAGAGGAAATGCAGTGAAACATAATTACTTTTATTATTAGAGTACATTGCAATTCCACATTCATAAATTATAAATTCGACAGACCGACAATTGTTTCTAAATATCTTGTATATATATATATATATATATATATATATATATATATATATATATATATATATATATATATATATATATATATATATATATATATATTTAATTAGCTAGTAGGATTAAATTAACTATGTTTCACTTACTTTCCATGAAGCATATACAATATTATTGATTTTCTTTGGTTTAATTTGACCAGTCGTTCTGTAGATGAATGGGTCATTTCGACCTGAAGTCGGGATATAAATCGAAGTATTATTTTTGTAACAAATAAGCAAGCAGTAGAACTGATTAGAGACTTTTCACTAACTGACATTTTTTAAAAAAATCTTTTAACAGACTATAGTTTGGCCACATACATTTTACTGTAATTATTTTTTTAATCTGTTGGAAAAATGAAAATACTGAGGTTCAAACTGTATATGCTTTTGTACTGTAATATAAGAAAGCTCATAATTTGCCTGCTATTAGTAATTAAATTATGATGATGATTGGTGTTCTTCCCGGAGGCATGTGTTTGACCCCGAAGGTCTCTCAGCAAGGTGAAACCATGGTGGCTTTGCATTGCTTTTCATGGGATGATGATGACGTCCTAAAGACGGGATCCGAACCACTTGTGTCCTCACCGAGAATCGAACCCGAGCTCCCTTAGTTATAAGGCGATGAGCTTAACCAGTCGTTCTGCGGAGACACCAATTAAATAATAACATGCCAAATATATAAACAATCAATCAAAAACATCTTTAGGGTCACACTTACTCAATTTTTGGAATTCATTTCTTGTGTCTAGGTGCATAATATCACTGTATTCCGTTCAAGTTGCTTCGACGGAAGACAAATGGGATAACATTTAAAAAAATAATAATATGTAATATTTATTGCCTTAGTGGTTGAGTGACTAGCAGACTCACATTTGATGCAAGAGTTAGCGGATTCTATCCCCCAAGGCTTTTTATATTGAGCATCGCAAGGAAATCGGAAAGCTTTTCAAATAATAAAAAGTACCAAACTCTAATCCAGAAAGCCCCAAAACATTACGATGCAAGTCAATTAACTTATCACATACCAACTCAACACATTTAAACAGAAAGGAAAAAAGGACACAGTCAGTGGTGTTTCGGAGCTTAAAAACCAGAGTTTAGTTTTAATTAGTGTATAATAATATGCATATTTTAAAGAAAGTACAGATAGTAAGAAATTCAAACTTGCTAAGAATAATGTTCAAAGAAATGTTGTTTTCAAAATTGCATATTTCTTAGGTTAAGTCAGCCACGAACATGTTTGTATCCCGGTTGATCTGGTCGTTCGTTACTGATTCAACTTCGTAAGAGGCATTTGTGGAGCCAATCAGGCATTTAACCTCATTACAGCACTTCAATGCTGAAACCGAGAATCCTGGGTAGAGCTTCAGAAATCCTGGTCAGATTCTCCTATGTATACAAAAGAACATAACGTGGACGTCTTATATTCGCACAAAACCTGTATTTATTTATTTATTTATTTATTTACTTCAATGATTATTAAACTTATCCTCTCCTCCTCTTTATTTATTTATATCTCACATCTATCGAAGGCTTATTGGTCATGCGCCATTCTAAGTTTTGTGTTTATCCCCGGATGATATAGCTGCTTGAATATCTCCGACCCCCACCCCACCCATCTTCGGTGCAAGCCTACCATCTTTAAAAATTATGAACACAATTTTAAAAATTTTAGTCACTTATTCTTTGTTAGAAAACAATGTTTAAAATAAATTTAACATTATTATATACTGACTCTTTTTTTTTTCAGGTGTTGGAATCACAATCAATCGATCTTGATGATCCAGGAAATTGGCCAGAACATATTACGGACAGAATGCGTCAGATACTTGTTAGACGAGGTCCAGTTCAAGTCTCCAAACGAGAGTTCCCAGTAAACAGGGAGAGTCGGCGATTTACTACAAGTAACTACAAAAGACGTCTGCACAATGGAGAAGAAGTTGCTCGTAGTTGGCTTATTTATTCAGTGACTAAGGATGCAATATTTTGTTTCTGTTGCCGTCTTTTCGGTGGTACTACAATATCACTCTCTTCTCGTGAAGGTTTTTCGGATTGGAAGCATATGTCCGGACTGTTATCAGACCATGATAGATCTTTGACTCACATGAAGGCTTTCCAATCGTGGTTTGAACTTGCAAACCGATTATAGTCAGGTATAACAGTTGACGCTGAAAACCAAGCAATTATTCGCAATGAAACTGAGCGTTGGAAAGAGGTTCTCAAACGACTGCTGTGTATAATTCAGTTTCTTGCTTCCCAGAACTTGGCATTTCGTGGCCAAAATGACATTATTTACTCAAGAAACAACGGCAATTTTCTCAAACTAGTTGAGTGTATTGCACAGTTTGATGTTACTATGGCTGAGCATTTGCGACGAATAACACGTAAAGAGACACATGTACATTATTTGAGCAAGGACATTCAAAATGAAATAATTGAACTCCTTGGGTCAAAAATAAAGGATAAAATTTTGACTGATCTAATGAAAGCGACATATTATTGTTAGGCTTATTCTAGATACTCAATGTGCTTAGCTATTGCCACAACTAACTTCAAATTACTAAGTTCCTTAAAAAACCTATTTACTTCTTTACGCTCCAAATTTTATTTGGACTTTACATCTACTACAAATTAATCATATGCCAATATACTAACAAATACTAACAGGAAACTTCCTGTATTTAAATCACTATTTTTATAATGTCAGCCACTCTTGGCATTACTATATCATCAACTCTTTTTTATACATATCAATAACAGCTTAGTAACGTTACTCATTTGTTTATATAATTGCTCCACTAACTTTTAACACCTTGTCCGATCATTTCACTCTTAACATTTTCTTGTGTATCACCTAAAATTGAACTGTACCTATAGACTCCTAACATCCTCCCGGGTACACCTAAAAATGAACTGTACTCTCAACATCCTCTCGGGTACACCTGCAAATAAACTGCACGAACTGAAAAAAGCCTAACATTTAGTTGATAATAAGTAACTGTAAAATAAACAACATCTCATAAATTATTATGCGAATAACTTAAAAAGCCTTCCTTTCTTCACTTTTAGAGATCTCTGTTCTTTTTCAACCTTTTCTTTAACTCCAAATTTTCTAACTTTCGTTCTACTTCCTTCATTTTATCCCATAATTCCTGGATTTTTTGCTCCCAGCACATGAATTCTTTAAACATAAACTGCAGCAATTCCTGCTTTAAGTTTAGCAGTTCATTTGTTTCCTCTTTAGTATCACAACCAATAGATGTTCGGACTTTTCTTCGAATCTTCTTGCACTTGCCATCACTTCTGTCCTTGCCCTCTGTGCTGTCGTACATCATTTCTTCCTCTGCAGATTCAGTAAGTGAAGTGGAGTTACTAGTACTCTCCTGTGTCTCTTGATACACCTTACCATGCTTGTTTTTACTTTTTGCCCAACTTTTTGGTAATTTCGTTCTCTTGTTTAATACTTCTCGAGCCTCTTCTACTTGCAATTGTCTGAGAGCATTTTGTTTACTTCCTGAGCTATCAGGTAATTCCCTCTCTGTTTCAGTGGATTCTTGACAATAGATGGTATCCATTGTCAAAACCTTATATAAAATCCTTTACTTGTTCGGGTTCCAATACTGAAGATATTGACTCTACGTTCTGAGAATTTTGTTTCATTTCCTTCTCACTGTGTTCTAAAGATTCTTCTAGTCGTAGCTCATTCATATCGGCATCTACTGTTTGTAGTACACACCCAGGAGCAAAATGTACACTTAAAACATCTTTTGCCATATGCAGGGCATTCTCCTTTTTTATGGGCACGTTGACATTTGCCACATTTGATAACTTTTCCTTCATTTTGGCTAGAAGAATCTGGTGATGACGAATAACACGATTTTTGTCCTTTATACATCGGCGACTTTTGAACCCTTAGTGAATAATCCGGCTTCTTATTATATTTTCTGCTATTATGTGCCCTGTGATTCTGTATAACATTAATTTGTTCCTGTCTTGGACTTGCTAAACTACTAAATAATCTCATCTGCTCTTCTGTATTCTCAACGGCCGTTGCCATGTCCACTGCTTGCTGGAAGGTTAGGCTCGTCGCAGTCAACATTTGTCTCCTAGCTACATTGTCCTTGATGCCAAAAACAAACTGATATCTTAATGAGTGCTCCAAGCACGATCCAAAATTACAGAATGCTGCCTGGTGTTTCAAGGTCATCACGAACTGAGCAACACTTTGGTATTCCAATTGCTTGAGGTTGTGAAACTTAAACCGCTCCGCTATCTCGTGTGTCTTTACTCCATAATATGCTAGCATGAGATTCTTTAATTCTTCAAAAGTTTTCTGGGCGGGCATTTTAGGCGCACACAAATTCCTCAGTTCCTCATATGCAGTTAATCCCATGACAGCTAAAAATGTTGATGTTTTTCGGTCATCTGGTAATGCTGCCGATAGAGCTACCTGTTCAAATCGCTCTATATATACCTGAATTCTACCAGTTTCAATATCGAAAGGCTCAAAGTTACTAAACGAGGCCATTATCTCATTCAGAAGCGTAAATTCCTTTTTGTAGACTGCGCCAAATCTGTTAGGCTTATTCTAGATACTCAATGTGCTTAGCTATTGCCACAACTAACTTCAAATTACTAAGTTCCTTAAAAAACCTATTTACTTCTTTACGCTCCAAATTTTATTTGGATTTTACATCTACTACAAATTAATCATATGCCAATATACTAACAAATACTAACAGGAAACTTCCTGTATTTAAATCACTACTTTTATAATGTCAGCCACTCTTGGCATTACTATATCATCAACTCTTTTTTATACATATCAATAACAGCTTAGTAACGTTACTCATTTGTTTATATAATTGCTCCACTAACTTTTAACACCTTGTCCGATTATTTCACTCTTAACATTTTCCTGTGTATCACCTAAAATTGAACTGTACCTATTGACTCCTAACAATTATTCCGTAATATTAGATTCTACACCAGACGTAAGTCAAACAGAGCAAATGACACTAATTGTTCGTTTCGTGAAGGTAGAACTGGGTAAGGAACCATCCATTGAAGAACATTTTTTGGGATTTTTGTGCATAAATGATTCTTCAGGAGAAGGACTAACTATCACTATTTTGGAAGAATTAGAAAAACTGAAAATTCCTCTCTCAAACATGCGTGGCCAAGAGTATGATAACGGTGCCAATATGAAAGGAAAGCACTCAGGCGTTCAAAAAAGAATATTAGATCTAAATAGTCGAGCATTTTTGTCCCTTGTAGCTCCCATTCATTGAATTTGGTTGTGAATGTTCCTGCAATGTGCTGTAGTGAGGCTGTAATTTTTTTTGCTTTATTGCAAGAAGTATACAATTATTTTTCTAGTTCCACATATCGTTGATCTGGTCTGCAAAAACATATATCCAATTTCACTTTGAAACCTCTTAGTGATACTAGATGGGAGAGTTGTATTGATGCGGTCAAATCGTTTCGCTACCAGTTAGGAGAAATTTACGATGCTCTTTTCGAAACATCAAAGGACTCTAAGATAGACGTTATGAGCAAAAATAAAGCTTGTTCCCTGGCTAGGAAGCTCCTGAATTTTAAGTTCGTTTGTGTTGTGTTGTTTTGGTATGAAGTTCTTTCTTTGTGAATGTGGTTAGCCATGTTTTCCAACAAGAATCAGTGGACATTCAGCAAGCAGTTGATCTGCTTAAGAAAACCAAGTGTCGCCTTGAGAACATGCGAAGTGATGAAGGTCTCCAGAATATTTTGGTTGATGCCAAAGTAATTTCTGAAGAGCTCGACATTCAACCACAATTTGAGAATGAACCAAAACTCCGACCTAGAAAAGTCAAACGACAATTTTTGTATGAATCTGAAGACGAACCAATTAATGATCCATACAGTGCGTTTAAATGTAACTTCTATTTTTGCACATTAGACACAATTATCTGTTCCCTGAATGAAAGATTTCAACAACTGGAGCGGCACAGCGAAATATTCGGGTTTTTATATGACATCCATCCAATAGCGGACAAAGAGTATTTACTAAAGTGTTGCAAGGACTTACAACTATCTTTAACAGACAAAGATCACTGTGATATTGACGGATTTCAGTTATATCAAGAGCTCTTACTTTTACCTTCATTTCTCCGTTCTGAAAGTGGGAGCAAACCGTTGCAAGTACTTAAATATATTTGTAAGAACTCCTTTATTGGGTTATTTCCAAATGCAACTATTGATCTAAGAATCTTACTAACTATTCCTGTAAGTGTACCTTCAGCAGAAAGAAGTTTCTCCAAGTTGAAACTTATAAAGAATTACCTACGATCAACGATGACGCAAGAGCGTCTTGTAGGCCTTTCTATGATGTCTATCAAATGTGATGTTCTGTGTGAGTTTGACACTGATACTTTAATTAAAGACTTTGCAGAGAAAAAGGCACGAAAAGTTAACTTTACTTCGCATTGTAAACAAGTCAAAGGACAATTTGCATAAAAACTGTATAAAGATATAAAATTATATCACTGGTTGTATTATTTGTATTACGAAATCTTTGTACAATGCTGTTACAAAATATATTTGTATGTTCTTTTGTTCATATATGTGTTCTCTTTCGCAGTTAACAAGATTGTTTATGTATATATGTGTAAATAAATGTTGTACCGCATCATCAATCTTAATTTTATATAAATCGTTGTTTCTTCAATCGTTCTGTAAATTACTAATCAGTGACGTAGAATATTTTGCATGCTCATGTGTAAATAATTGTTCCGTACATCGTTAACCAAAACTTACTCTGTGTATTTAACAGACAAAAGTTAAGATCTTACTCAGTTTGATAATTGATTCTTATAGTTATAGTTATAGAGTTCAAGGAGTTATCCTTTAAAAGCAGCTATCTGTAAATTAGCATAGCAAATTTAAACTCAGTAATACCAATGGGTTGTAGGGGGTGCCATATGGATTTTTTGCCCGGGTGATATTTTCCCCTTCCGCCGGGCCTGGTAAATCCTGCACACATGCAGCATAGCTCTCTTTAGACTGAGGTGATTCAGATCGAAAGGAGGTCGTGGATTCTACAGATGCAACGGAAGTATGAGAATCTCTGCGTGTGCGAGAAATTGTGTAGTTGTCTGCGCCTTTGACGATCCCTTCCGTGGCCTCACCTTCCTGGGACACACAGGAGGTTTGTCAACGACAGAAGAAAGAGAAGTGTGCCAATTGCTCGTGCGTTTGACAGAGGTGGTGCGTGAATCCGCCATCTTTAAAGACCGTCCATTGGGTGACTGCCAGGTGCAAAAAAACAAGCGAGACTAATATGACGAGATTTGCGAGTGATCTCAAGCAGGGACTACCCGTTTGGATAGTAATCTAGGTAAGAGGGGTACCAGATCACCTTAATACTAAGAATTTCTGATGGGTCGTTACATGCGGAGTCGTTACAAAGTAACGACTCTTCTTGAGTACTCAAAGGAACGAATACTAAAACAAGTCAAAGGACTCGGATTCGTTTCAGAATCTTGCGAATCCAAGGACTCAGAAAGTATTCGTTTGGATTCGGATACAATGTTAGACATATGGTTCCTGGATTCAATTCAGAACTGCATTGAAGAGATTGACAAGACTTATTAACGAATACTCACACGAAAGAGTAGATAAAAAAGAAAAGAAGAGAAAAACACGTTGGAAGCATATGGATGGGCTATTAATAGTGCGCATGCGTTAAGAAAAGGAAACACTTACCGCCTTTGCTTTGCTTACCGCCTACTTGTTTCTGCCCATTGAGTGCCCTCTCCTCTTCTCCCTTATGCAGGCTTCGTAAACAGGAAGATTTTTTCCCTCCCCTTTCTCTTACGGCACGGCAACTTGTAACAACCAGCGGTCTTAAAATCCATGGTTTTATTCATACACGGGAACAAACAACAAAGTAATAAAAAAGTGTGGTGTCATCTATTCTTAAGTTATGTACAGATTGTTTTTAAATGTATTTATACTGGCACTATTACACTATTTACTGGCACTAGCAGTCTTCCTTACATATTTGCATGTAAAAAGATAATTTGGGAGACTTTGGAAGATTGTAACCTGCTTCTTCTCTCTGTTATGATTTGCCCTTTTTTAGAGAATAGTCTCTCACAAGGGACGGATGGTGGCATGATACAGAACCTTCTTCTCATAATCTCAAGTAATCGGGGATACAAGAATCTACTCTCTTTCCACCATGCTAGCGGATTTTCTTTTCTGTGAAGAAGACTTTCCTGTAGGAAGTTCTTCACTTCTACGATATCAGCAACAGTGGGATTTTCCGGTGCGATAAGGCTTGAAACTTTAGTATCGAACTCCTCCCAAAGTTCACTGTTGTGTATATTACTCTACTGATGACAATTACTTCTTCTTCGTTTGTAGCAACGACAATTCCTCTTCCTTTCTTTTTAATTATTGACCTTTTCTTCTCGAAGCAATTGTTATCATCGAACCCTTGCTTCTTAAAACGCGGGTCAAGAAAAGTTGCCTTTGCTAGCAGTGGCGTATCTTCTGCCTTTCCAAATCTCCTTTTCAATTCGTTCAATATAGTTTCTGACATTCTTTGAAGATCGCTGACTGTCTCCAAAGAAGTTCCTTCATTTTGTTTTGGAAGTTGATCATGTTGGAATTTTGTCATATGCCGCAACAAAGCCTTGCTTAATATTATGCACTTCAAAATTGTAACATCTTTTTCACTACTGAGTTCCAGCGTAACTTCATCAAAAATCTTCAAAATATCGCACGTTTTCTCTATAGTGACCCATTCATTGCTACTGAGGAGTTCTATGTCAGAATTGGTCACAGCTAATGTTGACACAACGGGATCTTTCAGTTTTAGAATTCTTTCAAACATATGAAAGGTCGAGTTCCACCGCGTTGGCATGTCCTGCTTTAGCTTCAACTCCGGATATCTCATCTGTTGCTGATAGTGCCTTAATTTCAAAGCTGCATGGGGACTTCTTCGAAAATATTCAACTATAGCTTTGACCTCTGCCTGAACAGTCTTGATTTTGCTGATGCCAGCTAGTTCAATCAAATTCAGGCTATGGACAAGATATTGAACATGACGCCATTCACCCAGTCGAATAGCCGCTGTTATATTTGCAGCATTGTCACTTACGACGGCAGAAAATTTATCCTGTATACCCCAATCATTGAAAACTCGTTTCAACTCCAAGGCTTGATTTTCAGATGTGTGTCAAGATTGGATCTCTAAACACTCAAGTAGGAACGAGCGTAGCTGGCAATCGTCATCTATAAAATGGACCGTCACCACCATGTAGCTCTGATTGCTCATGGATGTCCAAGCATCCGTTGTTACAGACACGCGGAGGCACCGGTCAGCTCTGCTCTAACCTTCTCTTCCGTCTCGTTGTACAATATGGGAATAATGTTCGAGACGGTTTTCGGGAAAGAAGAGTATAACCTAGGTTCAACATTTCAACAAAATTCTGAAACTTCCTGTTCTCCACGATACTTAAAGGGTGGAACTATTTAACAATCATCCTTACTAACTGCTTATTTATTTGTTTGTTCTTATTTGCTGGTAATGGCCTGTGTAAATATTGTGATATTTGCTGCTGATTGTTAGGCTTAGAGATGGTTTGAGTCTTAGAGCTACAAGGCTGCGGTTGATTGTTGTCAGTTGTTATTGCTGGAGTTGAAGTTCCGACATCCTGTTGCACCAGGCTGTTGTCCACTTCTTGATTGTCCTCAATGGTCACTCCAGTGCGTTGGCGCTTGATGTCAACAGTAGGATGTTTTTTTAGATAAGTGTTTTGAGACATTTGTCGTTGATCCCCCATTAAAACTAATCACAACAGAACAGAAGCCACATTTTGCTTTATTTTGTGCCACTTCAGTGAAATAATTCCACAAAAGGCTCTGTTTCCTGGTTTCTCTCCGGCTATCCATTCTTCGAACAAACCACACTCATTTCCCCACAATCACAGATACAAATAATAAAAAAGTTGCAATGTACAAAAAAATCAATAACTTGAAAATCTTTCGATATCGAAAGAGTTGTTTATTTTGGAATTAATCCAAATAAACAAATAACACAAAAATTGTTTTCGAAATCGCAACGCACAGTGGAAAAAACCGAGAAACACCGAAACACAACCACTCACGCTTTGATAAACTCAACTAATGCGGACTCAGGGTTTACGCTTCCCTCATCTATCGGATAAATAAAACGAGAGATATGTTTGGCCAATTTCTTACTGAAATTTTGTGATGCTAAAAATAGTATTTTACCAGAGTACCTCAATAAAACTCAATGTTTTCGCAAGAATTTGAAGTTTGACCGCGAGAACAGAGCGGTTGTTTCTGTAGAGATGTCTTGCAGCTTATCTGCGAGATATAACAAAAGATTTCATTCGGCCCGTTCGAAAAACTACTATATTTTCAAGTTCTACATATATTGTTTTATATGTATTTTAACATCTTAATCGAGCTTAGAGTCGGCAGGACCTTAAAAAATCCGAACCATTTTGAGTTTGTTTATTTATTTACTTATTTATTTAACAATCACCAGGTACAGCTCAGAGGCTATTTTATACTTCATATATAACAACAACAATAACAATGGAAAGCATTTGGGAAGAGATCGGCCAGGGCCTGTTTTAGTAGGTATCCTGGCATGTGCCTGGTAGGACTGAAGGAAACCCGCCAGGATGATCGGCAGCGGGAATCGAACACACAACCTCCTGAATACGAAGCCAACGCTCTACCACTTCAGCTACTTCAATGAAATACCTTCCAGAATTCGAACTTGATCGCTTGCCAAAATACAAAGCACTAGATACCGACCAGTGAAAAATTCCTGAGTTTAACGGGCAACATTTTATGCCTTGGAAGAGTAAATGATACGCATGAAATTACAAGAATTATGAGAAATGAATTGAGACGGGATCAGTGTTTGTTCCAGACAGTTAGGGATGCGCACGAGACGAGTCGAGACAAAATTTTCCTGACAAAATTCGAGTCGAGACACGGCTCTTCCAATAGAAAAGTATATTTTTTCGAGTCGAGACATCACTTTTACAGCACATTTTCAAGAAAAGACAGTCTCAAATATTGTATGGTGCGCATCCCTATAGACAGTGAAATTACAAGAATTATGAGAAATGAGTTGAGACGGGATCGTTGGAGTTCGGAGACGGAGTTCTCATAAGGGAATCGGCACCAGTAAATCCATAAATGCAACTCACTTCTTAAAAAACAAATATTTATACATTATTTGTAGTTAATTTTGTGGTGAAAGAAATACAAAATAAGTTGTGTATGGTCCCCTAAAATTGGATAGTACATATAAATATTGGATGATTTGAAAAATTTTATTAGTATTTAAGGGAACTTAGCCTATGTATTTCCAATTCAAATTTTACAACTATTAATATCTACGTTTTATTGTCTTTTCTAACTTATATTCAGCAGAAAGAAATTAAAGTAAAGAAATATATGTTATGATTATCAAGAAACAATTATTCGTAACATACATTACAAAATTCATGAAACAGAAAAGATATTATTTCCTTATTTTAAACAGTTTGCTTTAATTCGGCATGTCACAGAATATAACTTGTGTCACAGATTAGTACTTTAATATTTCTTCCACGCAGAGGGAAAAGAGGGAATTTTGAAACAGCGTTACCATCTTGTACAACACAAAATTCTCAGCTTTTACAGAGTACCAAATATCTTGGTAAGTACTTGACATATCGATCTCAAATAAACGTGACAACGCTCCTTATGACATACTGATTTGCTCTATGAATTTTAAATCATACTGTACTAGGGACCTTTTTCAAGTCATTGCACTCTTTCCAACTTCAACTTTTCTCTCTTCTGTTGTGGCAACACTGTTTAACGGATCCTTCTAAACTTGAAATCATTTTAAAGAGTTCTTCCTAGTATTTCATTTAATGTGCACAAATAGTTACTACTTTATTCCTTGTGTGTGTTAAAGGCGTATAAATTTGACACATGTTTTACAATATTTCTCAAAAAGTATGCAACACTGTTCTGCGAGTGTAATCTCTTTCGTCTTTGTTTTCATTGCTGATTCGAATTATGAAATTAAATTTAGGTCATTCCATTTAAAAAATCATAACTTTATATTGGCTTGGCAACACTGTTCACCTGGTGATGTTACTCAATACATCGATAGATGTCCCCTTTCCTATAGTTGTTTTGTGCAAAGTTTCGCTTCTATCTCTCTTCCTTGGTTCCTCTGTTATAAAGGTGGGACATTATAAATGGTGCACCCGGTATATATATATATATATATATATATATATATATATATATATATATATATATAATAGATAGATAGATAGATAGATAGATAGATATACAATGAAACATAGTCCTTCATTCTTTTTTTTATTTAGCCCACCTGCAGATACGTACACGCAATAGTACTGTCTATGAAACTATTCAAAGCGATTCTACAAAGGAAGAATGAAAACAACTATTTTGTAGCCCGCGCTGCAGTCATTCGATCTAAAGAGGGTGGAGCGGGCGATACTATTTTCTTCTAGTCATTTGCCTGAAAATATTATTTCCTCTTGCCCCTTTCACTCACCCGAAGTAGAATTCTACTTGATTGCTTTGTGAATAGTATGTTTGTCGAAGATATACGAACTACTACGAAGCCAAACTGTAGCTGAATACACTGGCAGAAGCGAGGAGCAAGCTTTTAAAACGTGTTTGAGTACGGGTAATGAGATTTGAGGGAAAGAAACCCAAAAGGCAACTGAGTACAGGGATTCAGAGGGACACATGAGTCCTTGTCAACAAAGTAACGAAAATAGTTGTTACTTTTTATGATTCCTTTAACTCAAATCGAAAGGAATCAGAATTCCCATCATTAGTGAAGAGCAAGCTTATTAGTCCTTAGAATCAAAGTAACGGAAATGGTCGTCCCCTTAATTTTTCTTTGAACGCAACGAATCCCTAAAAATCAAATACCAAAAGGTAATCAGAATCCCCATCACTATTAAAAACTAAAGAAGCAAGGGCATACAACACCCATAGCTTGCTTCTTCCAAAAATCTTAAATCAGATGAAACACATCGATTTCGATTCCATGGAACAGTTACCCAGAAGTGGAACTTAGTCTCTCTGACCCCAATCCAAGAGTTACTCTAAGTTTTCAGGGGTTATTTGTAATTTCACGTTCAATAAATTCAAATATTTTGAAGTCTATGTATTTTGGGGAAATTGCTTAATTACATCTTTTACAGGTATTGCAGTACTTGTAAATATTGTACAAAGTATATGCACTTTTAATCAGAATTTTGCAAATAATTATCAACGTAATGTTCTTCCATCTATAGACTTTTCTTAAACTATACAAATTTTGAAGATTCTGTCCAGGCACCGTAGTAAGATACTTTTATAGTATTTTTTTGTTTATTTGTTTGTTTTGTTTTTGTATTAACTATATATACACAGAAAAAAAGTATAACTTTAAATGACAATGTGGGAGGCCTCTCTTGGCAATTTTACGAACCAAAAACTTTTTTCTTTTTTATTCTCCAAAATTTGTCAGGGTTTATCGAGGTGGGTATTGGGGCTCTGGGTCCGTCTATGGGAATATTTGAGATTACCTTAACGTTTTCATATAAAATGGTACATTTCTGTTGACAGAAACGTAGACTGCTTTCCAGAGACTAAATTATAAAAATTGATTCTAAATACTCACCCATTGCCTTTAGATCTAGATCATTTGTCCTGCATTTTTGTCGGAGCAGGAATGAGAAAAGAAATGAAATTTCTCAGTTTTGCGTTCGACGCTTATGCCAACTAGGCTAAAGAAGACGGTGATGATGAGAAATTATTTTTTATTTATTTATTTATTTAAGGCCTCCACATTCCCCTGCCGTTGCCAATTACTTTTGGACTTATTATAGGGCAGTCGCAACTTTGCCTCTGCCCTTATTTTCTCTCTTTACTTTTATTTTTCTGTATATATCTCTCTCTTTTTCGGCTATTATTCCTCAGCAGGTTGAGGTGAGTCATATTTTTCTAGCATGGCATCTAAAACTTTAAGCCATGCCCTTTAATGTATCTTTTTTATTTTTTATTATTTTCATTTTTATTATTATTATTTTCTTTTTTTTATAAAAACGGACCAACCTCTAAAAGAATATTACATATATATAAGATATTTTTTTTTATCATTTGTCATTCATTAAAATTTTCATTGCACTATTTTGGGATGCTTCCTCTACCGCCACCTGAAAGAAAATTAAAAAGAATATACATTAATAACAATATAACAACAAGAGACACAGTGCGAAACAAATATTGGTTTGCACATATTTCTTCTGATTTTTTCCTGTCTTTTATTAATTCTTTTTATGTTATTGTTTTGTTTATTTCTTGAGATCGCACCAAAAATTCACATTTAAGACACAACAAAATGACACTAGCACTGACACTAAACACTAAACACAAAACAAGAGTAGCGTCTTCTTATTCCGGTTTTCATTCCAGGAATGTTATAAAATTTATTTATTATTTGTAAGCAGAATACCGTATGTTATATTTTTCTCTAAAACTAGTTTGTGTTCCGTTCTCTCCTTCTTCTGTTTTCAATTCTTCTATTCCACTTGTTTCCCATTACGTGTTTTGTCAATTCTTGGAATTTCTGTAGCTTTATTTTATCCTGTCTGAAGTTTTCCCATGTTTCATTTTTCACTTCGTGTCTGATATTTATTATATCTTCTCTAGTTATAAAGTGTACACAAGTCCATGTTACATGCTCGGGTGTCTGGGCCATTCCGCAGATACATGTCTGATTTTCTTCTGTTGTGATCCTGTATAAATGTGACTTAAATGGTCCATGGCCAGAAAGTGTCTCCATGGTCTCCTTATTTAGGTTTGGCATCTCTTTCCTTATTTGTATCGTCGGTATGTATTCTTTTAGTTTCTGTCCTTTACTTGAGTTTTCCCATTCCTGTTGGCATTTCCTTTCAATAATTTTATCTAACTCTGTTTCGTTATTTGGAATGTGTCCTACAATTTCTAAAACTTTTCTAATTTCTTTCTTTTTTCGTCCACATTTTATAGGCCTGTCTTAGTACCTGGAAATGTATTGGTTCTTCCTGAGCCAGTAGCTGTAGAGCCTCCGTTAATATGGTTTTTATTACATTTAGGGTTCTTATAAGTACCCCTCTTTGTGCCCGATTTATTGTTTGTCTTAATTTTGTGTTCATAAAAAGTCTGTGGCACCAAACACTGGCACAATAGCTCAGTATCGGTATGATCACTGTTTTGTTCTAAGTTTGCAATATCCTCTTAGGGATTTGGTAGTCCCTTCTTGCTATTGTTAGTAATTTGTGTGCTACTTTTTTGCTTTTATTCGTAATCTCCTCTATATGTTTTCCGTAATTTAATTTTTCATCTATCCATACTCCCAGGTAGTTAAACTCTTTAACTCTGTCTATCTTTTTGTTGGATATCTTTAGAATAGGACCAGTTTGAAAATTATATACTTCGTTTTTGTTCCAGAAATAGTTAAATTATTTGTTGAACACCATTTTTGTAATTTTTCTAATACAGTGAAACCTCCCTTAACGGACACCTCTCAATAACGGACACCTCTATAATACAAACAGATTTTATTTTCCGGCAAAAATATATGTTCCCTTACGGGACAAAACCCTCCCTTTTACGGACACTCTCAGAAACGGACGCGGACAGTCCTTTTCCTCCCAAACGTTTGAATAACCTCTTCATAACGGACAGGAATTGTTCACTGTTCTGCGAATATTACAGTATACAGAAAGGTCTTTTCCCCATAAGTGTATCTCTCATGAGTCCAGACCTGGTGAACCATCAAACAGAACAGCTGAACTTGTAATTTTTTCCGCAATAAACTGCTTTCTGACGGAAATCCTAGAAAATTTTCAATAAGGAATAACACTCATGCAGGGTTAGTCGTACGGCCAGGAATTCTATGCGAAAGATCTTCCCTTCCCTAACAAATTTAATCCTTTCCGTCTGGAGCTTGCATCTTTACCGACAATTTCATAGATAACAAAACAAACATTGTTTGTTTTACAATAACATTTTCAACGAGCAATGTTACCTCTCTTACTTTTTTGGAAAACAAACATTTTTCTTTTACTCATTATACTGGAACAAGTCTGGGTTGGAGTTTTCCCGGCTTCCTTTTTCACTTTCTCTAAAAGGATATTCTTTGTGATTGGGCCTGGGTCAATAAATATGCACCCCCAATAGCTTGCCTTTTCATCCATTCTGTCAACGAAGATACCGCGCAAGTACACAAACACACACACACATGTTTCTTCTGCAATCGTACTGAGGATTTTTAGAGGACACTTGCTAATGAGTTTTATTACCGTTGTAGAGGAAAAAGCATGCCTTTTTCGTTAAACATTGCCCAGCAGTAATAGGCTATGATTTAATAGAAATGTATTTCTCCTTCATCCCTCCCAGTAATTCAAATTGTAATAATAAGACTATTTTCATATTAAATTTTACGTATTTACGCCCATACATAATGTATTTACTGTATATTACTGTACAATTACCCTTATGAGAAATTAAATTTCTGTAACCTCTCTCTAACGGACACCTCTCAGTAACGGACAAAACTTCATGTCCCATTGGTGTCCGCTATTGAGAGGTTTCACTGTATTATATTTCCCTTCCTTTCTACTTCGTGTCTTGAAAATGCCGACAACACTATCGCTATGTTATGAGTATAACCAACCACTCCTTCTGTTTCTTCAGGTCGATTGAGACATTTCAGACATGGATCTATTACAATATCCCACAATGTAGGGCCAGATATGGATCCTTGTGGGCATCCTTTTGTACTATATGTAGTTATATTTTTATTTGGTGCTGTGTATGTTATGTCCTTATCGGTACAGTAATCTATCATCAATTCATACAGAGACTTTGGTACCCCCTTTTTTTAAAATTGCTTAAATAGTGATGGCCACCATAGGTTATCACAGGCCCCACTTATATCTACGTATATTACTACCTGATATTTCTCCGTCTTACCCTTTTCAATTAGTTTCAAAAGTCTTCTTATTGCAGTCTCAGTACTTCTTCCTTTCCGAAAACTATGTTGTAGTCTATCATTTTCTATATTTCTGTATTTCTTTAATCTTTTTACGATAACTCTCTCGAAGAATTTGCCAATTGTATTTAGGAGACATATTGGTCTGTACGCTATTGGATCGTCGTTCATTTTGTCGTAATTCTTTTCGATTATGAATAAATTGGCTTTCTTCCATTTTTTTAGGTACGCTTCTCTGTTTTAGACATAAGTTGCACAGCCTCGATAAGTATGGTGCCCATTTCTCCACTTGATCCTTGTATATTTCTGATTTTATATTGTCCGGTCCTGCGGCTTTCTTGTTTTTCAGCATTTTTATATATGCTATTATCTCTTCGTTCGTAGTTTCTTCTATTTGTTCATCATTTCTAGATGGTACTTCATCTGATTTCGTGTCTGCCTATATTCATCGTTGTCTTTAGTTGGGTCGTCAGTCGGTAAGAGCTTTGTCATTAAATAATTTACTGTATTTTCCCAACTCTTGGTATGATCTCCATTGTCCATTTTGAAGGTAGAAAGTGTTGTTGGCTTGTTTACTTTGTTACTAATTATTTTATATGGTTCACCCCATATGTCTAGATTTATGTTTTCCCTTAAAAATGCTTTCCAACTTTTTAATTTTGTTTCTTTTAGTTTATCTTAATATTTGTTTTTAATTTCTCTGTACTTTTCTAGTCTTCTTTGTTTGAGTTCGGCATCCCACGTGGCTTGGTATAATTTCCTTGCTTTTCTGGTTTTCGTTCTCAGATTTTGCAGCTCCCCATTCCAATTTCTTTTTGTTTTAATCGGTTTATCATATTGTGATTTTGTTTTTGTTGAACTTTTGATACCGTTTATTATTTCGGCTTCTATTTTTACTGACAAATGATCCACATCATCATCATCATTTATATTCGGTAAGTTTATGTTTCTCCAAAATTTTTCCCAGTTTATTCTTTTGGTGTTGTAGATTAGTGTGTTTTCTTGTGCTTTCATATTTTCTTTCACATTTGTACCGTCAATCTTGAACATAATAACATTGTGCTCACTTAGCGTGGCCGTATCCAAGACCCTCGAGTTGCATATTCTGTTACTTAGTTGTAACGTTAATAATGATACGTCTATATTCGATTCCCCACCTTGCGTGTTTCTAAATGTTGGTGGATGTCCTTCTTCATTTATAACCACTGGCTCATTTTGCGCGATCATTTCTTCTAACTTTTCCCCTTTTTCATCCGTAATCCTACTATTCCAGATTGGTGATTTGGCATTTGCATCCATACAAATAAGTATTTCGTCATTATTATATGTTTCGCATATTTTTGTCAAATTTATTAAAAAAGGTTCGATGTCCAGACTAAACTGACAGTAGCAATTTATGATTTTATAATTTCCCATTTCTGTTTTGAGTCCGATGCTAATTGTCCACGGATCTCTAAATCGGAATTAAATTTAATGTTTTGAAATTCTTGCTTTCTATTTACTATAACCGTCATTGGTTTCTCTTCTGTGTTATTTTTGTTCGGTTTCTCCCCCGTGCCTGCTTTGTCACCTGTGTTAGTTCTCTTAGGTTTCTCTCTGCATAGATAACCTCCATTGATCCCATTACTGTTAGTTTATTGCTTTTGGTGTAGGGTTCCTGTATGAGAATAATATCTATCTCCTCTTTTTCTGCTAATTCTTGAATCTAGTCCATGACCGTTATTGAGTTTCCTGCGTTTATCTGCATGATTTTAATCGTATTGTTTGCAGTTAATTCAACCATTCAGATGGTCAAGGATTAAAACTTTTGACGTGGCAATGTGGCCACTCTGCTTTTTGGTCATAGACGATTCTCCCATATTGTTTAGCGAACTCTCTATACACCTTTTGCAAGTCCAGTGCTATTTCTCTTCTTTTGAATACTTTGTTGACATGTTCTAAAAGATTGTATGGATCAGATGTTATCCCATTTGCCTTTAGTTCTATTTCATCCACGTCTTCCAACTGCGGGAAGACCATAGTTTTTCCGAGTTCAATATGATGTCGCACTAAGTGTCTCAATGCCGTAGTTAGCAATTTAGGCTCTTTAATCTTCCAAGGATCATCTGCGTTTCAATGTTTTTATACAATTTTTCCGTGCCCGATATTTCTCTGTTCTCATATTTTTCCCTTCCTATTAGTAGTCTTTCCATCTTGTCAGATGCATCCCAATCTGTTTTCTTTTCTATCTCTTTAATACTTTCTTCCATTATTTTTGTTTGTGGGTGTTCTAGGTCTTTTCTAACTTCATTCTCATTGTACCCATGACAAGCCGTCTCGCTACATCCTTTTTCGTAATATTCAAGTGCCAGTTTTGAGCTAATGAGGAGTCTTGAGCCCATTAATTTCATTTTTAGTGTTAGTTTTTGTGTATTTTTTTATTGTTTTAAATAGTCTCTGGATTACTTCTTGCGGCTTTTTGCTCCATAACCCCATCGCAAGTGCTGGGACTAGAATTTATCTTTTCTTATTTTATCTTTACTTATCTCTAAGGTTAAAATAAATCTTTACGCTATTTCTAGGTCTTCTAGAGCCGATTCTTTATTCGATCTTATATGGATGAAGTTGGTGCGAAACTTATTCGAGGAGTAATATACTCTGATGATTTTGTCTCCCTCTTTAATATCCACATAATACATTTTTTCTATTTTAAAGTTTTCATGAGTTTTAACCACGTTATCCGCAAAACCTTTTGGGAATGTTGTCAAATCAGGATTAATGAGATGCATTACACACGTGTTCGTATCTTCAAGATCGATATATCCCCCTTCTATTATATCCTTTTTTGCGCTGCTTATTGGTGTTGATTTTTCTAGTCAATCTTCAAATTCTGCTTTTAAGAAATTCTTGGTTCTATTTTCAGACCTAATTTTATCTCTTATTATATTGGATTGACTTTTCTTTTTACTTTTTGTGTTTTTCCCTGTTGTTTATAAATAAATCTTTCAGGATACTTATCCATCATAGTCTATCCTTGCGATGGTGCGCTCGTAAATCATTTTGTAGGTCACACAGTCCTTCTCTGTTTTAGCCTCACATTTCTTTTTTCTTTTGTTGCACGGTATACAGATCTTTGGTTTGTCTTTTTCAATACAATTTGAATGTTCGTGTCTATGTTTTCCGCACTGTATGCAGCTTTTTTCCTTCTCCTTTCAATGTTTACTCACGTGACCATAGTCGAAACAAAACAAACATCTTGGGATTGTTACAAAGTCCTTGACTCCGTGGACCTCATACATCAGATATATTTTACCTTCTCCAATCAGTTTCTTCTTATACCGGCGCTCGTTTCGATTACGAGATGGCATTTGCTTTTGTTCTTGGGTCCCGTTCTCAAGCGTGGTTGTATTTCCTCTTTCGTTTTTCTATTTCCTCTTCCTCAAAGTTCTGTTCAATTAATGTTTCTATCAGCTCCTTGTTGGTGTATTCCGCTGGAACATCATATATTATCAACAACGTTTTTTTTCTTTTTTGGCTTTTCGACTTTAGCCATCTGATGCAGGTTTGCGTTATTCGTTAGCTTAGCCATGACTGCATTTGTGGCAGTCTCCACAATTAATGTATTTTTCGTTTCTCTTATTGCTGTTATTTTTAATTTTTTTTAGCGGAATTTACTAATCTGACAAAGTTCGCCTTAACTGTGGTAATATTTTCATTTTCTTTTGCTTTCATGAAGATGGTAGGTTTCTGTTTGTTTTTTGTGTTTTCAATCATTTGCGTTCTTTTGGTAGTCTGTTTTCGCGCCTGTTCTCTTCCTGCGATAGTTGCATACAGTGGTTTTTCTTCTGTACTTGTTCCTTTTTGTTGTTTAAGTTTCTCAATGTCTTCTTTCAATTTTTCGATTTCCTCTTTGAGCTTTTTATTTTCCATCTTTTGGTAGTTTTTTTTAACCCTTTCACCTTTGACTGTTTTATTACCCAACCAATCAGCTTCTTGTTAATGCTACGTGTGATTGACGAACTTGCTTTACCTTTCCTGACAGCTTGTTCTACAAAATTTAAAGCTGTTTCATATTCCTTTATTAAATCTTCCTCTTGTATTTTGGCTGATTCATTCTCATCTTTCGTCTCCTCTTCATCACTTAAAATTTGGCTGTCATCGTTATCATCATCTTCCATGTTGTTCTATTTCTTTGTTGGGGTGCCGTCCTTCCTTTTCTTATTGTCCTTGTTGCTTCATGATTCTCTCACTCTTTTGTCGTTCTGCGATGATATTCTTCCTTCTTCCTTAGCTGATTTATCCATTATGTTCGTTCTCGATATATTAGGCATACCTTGTTGTCTTAAATTTGGTATTTCCCTTTGTTCTTGATCCATTTGATCAAGCATTTCTGTGTAGGAACTATTCGAATGTATCGGTCGCCGATCCATGTCGCGATCCGTGTTTATTCCCTTTTGTCTTCACCACCTAAGGAGAGAGCCTCCCTAGGGAGGGGGGAAATTTTGTTTAAGCTAATGAATTTGGATCTGTCTGTTGTTATAATATGTAAAATTGTCTTATGCAGATGATATGCACAGATTCACTGTAACGTAATGCTCGTTGCTTACCATCCACAAGCGTTTGTCTTCCTTAAAATTGGCGCCAAAATTAACTATTTTTGCACTAAAAGATTAATTTAGTACTATTATAAATCCACTTACCTTGTTATTGTCTTGTTCTGAATACGTTCTTCCTCCCTTTGAGTTTGTTTGCAAATAGTTATCACTACACTAGACACATGCTATAGTTTACTACATAACCATGTGCTTAGTAAGATTTGTTTGCTCTCTATATTATATTTACGCACGTTTGTATACACTAACTCACGATTTTACTCACTTCCTCTGCGTAGAAAATATTTCCTAACAAGCAGGACACAGACACTTCAAGGTTTGCTCACCCTTGCAACTTTCTGATTCTTCAGTAAAATTGCAAACGGTCCTTTTTTTATTTTTTTTTTTTCGTCCCGAGTAATCCACGTCCTCTTTAAAAGTCTTCAATATTGCATAGTAATTCACTGAATTTTATGTATGTATTCTGCGTTTTACTAATCTCCATAGCATATTATTCAGTGAGAGCGATTGGTCGTTAAAAGTGGGTGGGGGGCAAGACATGATCTGAATATTTGTATATCAATATTAGTTTTCCTGGTTGATGCTAACATTTTGTTTGCCGAAAGGTTGTATAACTAATAGGATACTGTATTTTCAGTTAAAATACCTTGTATTAAATTTCATAGTTTATTGAGTAAATTGACAAGAGCAACGCAAGTAGATACTCTTAAACAATAAAGGTGTAAAACGAGATTTGATTCCTGGCTCTCGAATATTTTAAAACTCTGGAAAATTGTGTGACCAGATTATTTAATAACAAATAAGCAGAACAAATAAATAGAAAGAATAATATTAATAATAGTAATGAATAATGAAACTTGTTTTTCAAGAGTTACATTGAAACTAGGGATTAATGAACAACTTATATTTTTAATTCCACACATTCTATTAAATCTACGTTAGTACTCTTGGGAAGACAGCAAATACCACGTACAAGCATATGCTACGACATTTACAGAAATACTTTTGCAGCTACTCAAAACATGTTCGTTGCCATTAAGTGCAGTTTTCACTTTCTTGTAATATGTCAAAACTCAACATTACTTAGAATCACTCCTCACTTAAGTTATACAATATAATCCTAAAACCTAGAATTATATTGGATTCACTAAATTTAATTGTATAGGCCCTATACACTCGTACAGACCTAAAAACAACATTCCACTCGTATATTACACTACAGAACAATGGAAAAGATAGAAGTTGTTTCTTATTAGTCTCTATCTAATCAATATTCCTTACTATTAGGAAAAAGAAAAGAGATTTTAGGAACTGCCAATCTGTGTGCAATTAAAGAATAACTTGTGAGAAATTTTTCTTTTCGTGAAATGTTATCCCACTTAGTTTCAAAGCGGCTGACTAACATATTGTGTCCGTGTAAGAAGAACTAAAAGTACCCTGGAATTCTTGCGCTCCAATAGATTAATTTTTGGGCCATTTTCCATGGCAATCACAACACAATTCTTGCAGCTTTCTTAACCTCACCGGAAGATAACCAATATTACGTACTCACGCAACAGCAAATATTATATCATCATCATAGGTAGGGTACACCATACAGTGACTGGCACCCATATAGTAATTGGCACTTCTCCAGTTAATATTCAAATAATAAGAAAACAAATCTTTTTTTTGAATGCATTCATTAACAGATGGCAGCATTAGTCTTTGCTTCTATATTCAGTGAAGTTGCTTTCCCGCTATTTTAGAATTAGAGTAAGGTGGTTTATGAAATAGGTGGGTATATTTCCCTAAAACTAAATATGGTCTTATTTCTTGAGAATTTGTTAAGGCTGTTTAATGAATATCTACCATTGTTCCGACTTATTAAATGTTTGTTACTTTTTGGTTTATTGGTATTGCAGGTCAGGCACTATCAAAGCACACACATCTTCAGGTCGATTGTTTATTGACCTCACCAGCTGTGACGTACCAAACGTCAGAACGGCTGTTTTTGTAATCCTTCCCTGATCCTGAGAGTTGCTCAAAGCAAATATCAGGCAACAGTTGTAAGACTAATCTAGTGAAGTGCAACTGCTGCTGTAGATTTTACACTGGGGCTTCTCTCCACCTGGCCACTATCCGAATGGGTGGTCTTTACCTTTACACCTACCTTTTGTAGGCACTTTGTGTTGGCTCTAATTGTTAGTATCATCATGGCCACAGGTTCTTCTGGGCTACCAACAATTCCTCAGGCCTCTTCCATTTCGGCTGCTCCGTCAGCTACGCGGAAGGACCGCTCAAAACGTTCTAATGATACTGATCCATCCATTCAGGACTCTCATAATAATCATCAGCCTCATGTTCCTCTGGCCAAACGTCACCACACTCTCAGTGAATCGTCAAGTTTATCATCAGACTCACGTATGGATGACGACTCTCACGCACGTACTACGAAGCCTCAGATTCATTGTTTCCTGCTGACAAACTATGAACTCAGGTACCAAGACCTGAAAGTTTTCTATCTCCGTCTCATCAAATATGTTCCACGCACTAACATCACTCAGCTCATCAACACTCAGAAAGGTATTATCATCAAAACACCCGAACCAGATTTCTCCACATCTCTTCTCAACACCTATTTCTTCGAAATCTTCGGCAAACAAGCAAAGATCATCTATCAGGCACCTCGCTTATCCAAACAACCGCCTCCACCTCGCAGACAACCGGCACTTTCTGTCGTTATACGAGGTGTCGATCCATCCTACACTGATGATGAAATCGCTGAAGAACTTCGTCTTGATGGCCTTTCCATTCTCAAATGCATCCGTATTAAGAATGCTTCCGGAAACACATATATGGTTCGTGTTTTAACCCAATCAAAAGACACCATTGATTCTTTGCTTACTGCTGGAGCCTTTATTTATCGCAAGAAACATCGTGTTGAACCATCTAGGTCGCCTTCTTCGCTTCCCATGCGATGTGAAAAATGTCAGACATACAATGACCATCCAACTAGTTCTTGTTCCAATCAATTGAAATGCGGCTTCTGCTCAGGGCCTCATAACACCCGTCAATGTCCTAACAATCAAGGACCCCCACATTGTTCTACTTGTAATGCTACAGATCATCCCACATACAGTTATAAATGCAAAGCACGACCCACCGCTGACCCGTTCAAACCAGAATTAACTGTTCCGTTACGTCCACATGCCACCCAAACTCTTCCGACACCTGCTCACGCATGTCAACCTATTACTATTACACAGTTCTTATCCTTTCTTACTGTCACCTTAGAAAATATTCATCCGCTTCTTCGTCATCATATACTGCACCAAGTCCAACATGCTGCTAAAGATATTCTGCACATTAATTTCACCACCACGTATTCTGGGCAAACCGTCTACTTCCACTCCGACAAGCTACAGACAGAAGTCTAATTTTCCTTTGCATCTTACTTTTCTCGTTCCACATCATGGCTCTTCATTTTCTGTTTCTGAACATCCGCTCTCTCCTACAACACAAAATTCTATTTGAACAACTTCTGCTAGAGGAGAATATCCATCGTTTTCTGTTAAACGAAACCCATCTTACCGCTCGCTTGCATCCTCACATCTCACGTTATACTCTTCTTCGCCATGATAATACCGCACCAGCTCGACGGGCATGTGGAGGTGTTGCCATCGGTTTTCTACCGTCAATTCCATACCGTCAACACTGTTCTTCTCTAGACTCATTGCCTGAACATCTCATCACTACACTGTATTTCAAAACTCTTAATATCATCGTTGCAACGATTTACGTTCGACCAGGCCACCCCATACCATATCCTTTCTTTCAATATGTCATTTTCGTACTTACATCATTTTAGCTGATATCAACTTTCATAGCCGCACTGCTCATCAACAGGACCATTTTCGCACTTACCTCACTACTCATACTACTGGTTTCTTCCATGACTTACCCCAACTGACCCGCCCTGAAATCAACATAACTCCCGATATAGTCATTACTTTTTCAAATCTAATTACATGGCATAATATTACTGTGTTAGATCCGCTTGGAAGTGATCATGTACCTATTCTGCTCACCCTCACACCTCTGCACCATACTCCTAGTAATACTTCCTCACTACATGTCCGCACTATACCTCGCTTTGAGAAAGGAAACCGGCATGGCTACCGCACGTCTCTACAAACACAGTTAGATCGCATCCTTCCCCCTACAACAGAAGACGAAATGTATCAATCTCTTGACTCCATCACTGGCTCCATTCATACCGCATCTGCCCAATACATGCCTCAGAGCACTGTTCATCCATTTCGCCCTGCCCTTCCCCCACAGTATCTTCATCTCATTCATCGCTCTCGTCAGCATTTTAAAGACTTTACTCGTATTGGTAATCTCGACTCACTTCACCTCCATCGCCAATATCAACGGACAGTTCATAATTACCTTGTCGCCTATAAACGCCGTCAGTGGATTACCTCCTGCAACCAATTTGGCACAGCCTCCCATCCTACCAAATTCTGAAAGCGGTTTCACCGCCTCACAGGCAAAAGTTCTAGTACCTCATATCCACTTATTGAAAACGAGGAACGACTCCCAGATGATCTCACCAAAACTAATGCTTTCGCATCTTACCTTCAAGGCATCTTTACCCCTCTCTCTCCACATCCTTCATTGCGCCGTCACCCTACAGACACATTACAGCTTTCTTCACCTGCCCTTCAGCCCCATCCCAATCACGTACTACCTCAGGATTCTGCCCTCACATCTCCTATTACCGTCGATGATATTTCTCACAGTTTTCTTGGCAAAAGAAACTCTGCACCAGGTTCAGATCGCATATGCTACCGACACCTTAAAGAAGTGCCTTATGTTCTCCATTACTTATTGGCTGCCATCTACACGTTTATATTACGTACTGGATTCCTTCCGTCTCCTTGGAAAGCCTCTACCACATTAATGTTCTTGAAACCTAACAAACCACCCCATGCAGTTTCTTCCTACCGTCCCATCCAGCTTACTCTCGTCTTCAGTAAATTACTTGAACACATCCTCGTCTTCCGACTCCATCTCCATCTCTCTGAACGTAATCTCATCCCCTTCCCCAAAGCAGGCTTTCGACCCCAATTCAGTATCAATGACCAACTCCTTCGAATAACCACTCACATAACAAATCAATTTAACTCCTCCCAACCATCCTGCCTAGTTCTATTTGATTTGGAAAAAGCATTTGACAAAATTTGGCATCTTGGTCTGATCTATAAACTTTTCTCCTTTGACCTTCCTCTCTGTTATATCCGTTTTATTTTTCATTTTCTTACTTGTCGCCTCAGCTACGTCTCCATCAACAACCAATTATCGCATCCCATTTTCCTTCACTCCGGTTTTCCCCAAGGCTCATCACTCTCTCCCCTTCTCTATCTTCTTTATGTGGCTGACTTTCCTCCTGTCCCTCCCAACGTCACACTCTACCAATATGCTGATGACACGGCGTTTCTTGCTGTTGCCTCTACCATTCAACAGATTAATCGTCTCTTACAAGCAGCCATTGATGACTTTTATTCATGGTGCAGACACTGGCGCCTCAAGCTCAACGCTGATAAAACACAGACTATCATTTTCCTCCCGATTGGCAAACGATCTAAAATATACTGAAATCTGGCTAATTTCCACGTTCATGTCGATGATCTTCCAATACAACCACACAACACAGTGGCTTATCTTGGCATTACCTTTGACCGACACCTTAAATGGTCTCCTCATCTGAAAACGATTTGTAAGAAGGCTTATAATCGACTCAACCTTCTGCGTCGATTGACCGGTACCACTTGGGGACTCAGTGCCCACACCCTTCTCACTACCTATAAATTGTTCTTACGTCCCGTTCTGACTTACGGCTTTCTTGCCTGGATCTCGACCGCCCCATCCTTCTACACTCGCTTACAAATTCTGGAATGACATGCCCTTCGACTTGCTTTCCCCATTCGCCTTCCCAGTCCTACTCGAGAACTATACAATCAAACTCCATTTCCGCACATCCTCTACCACTTAGAAACGCTACGTCTTCGCTACATCTCTCGACGATTTCACTCCCACCACCCTCTGCTTTTTGACACCATCCATCAGTGCGCTCTCATCAGACCACACACTATCCTCCGCCACACTCCCCTCTCACTACTTTTCACACTCTACAACTACTCCCTCCCCCCGGACAGCCCCGATCTCATTCTTATCAATGACTTCATCACCGATACAGCCCCTCCATATATCATTCCATCATTCGCACAGTAGTCCTAATGTTCTACCAGGGCTTCCCACTGTCTTCATCAGATTCAGAGCAGCCCCCGAATCAGAAGATAACATGCATTTGTTTCACTAATCTCAACCCGTTGTTGTGATGTCTAATGCACCTCACCATCATACCTCATTAATGAATATGGTTAATGGCCATAATGTCCACACGCCTACATTATAATTATCTCCCCCCATATTGGATGAACTACTTCCTTATGAATTATAATTATGTAAAAATATGGTTTAATAAAGTTTAATAAAACTATCAAAACCCAACCATCGTTCTCCACACCTAGTCAATCCACTTGCCCTCTTCCCGATGTAAAGGGCGGTACCTTTTGGACGGGTGCTAGTCGTACGCGACTAGCAAAAAAAAACGTATCTTCAGAACTGAACCAAGTAGCCCAACCTCTCTTGTGTCTGTAGTAGTAGAAAATGGATCGATCTGGCTCATAAGAGGACAACTCACGAGCCCCTGGGAAATTGAGCACCTTACATCGTGAACCCACGGTCTTTTACGACCTCCATTTTAGGGGTGAATTTATTCCCTTTTATGACCACTTTCTAGGGGATGTACTCGTTCTGTTTTATGAGCATATTTTAAGGGGTGAACTCGTTCCCTTTTATGAGCATATTTTCAAACCCTTATTTTAACATAGCAGAAATTACACTGAGATAGAAGAGCACATAAGATTATGAACACACAGCAGATACATAAGACTCGTTCCACCCTTATTTAGAGTATGGTATATTTTCCAACCCCTATTTGAACATAGCATGGCTTACGTGAACCCATGGTCTTTTATGAACACTTTTTAGGGGTGAACTCGTTCCCTTTTATGAGCATATTTTTCAACCCCTATTTGAACTCGTTCCCTTTTCCAACCCCTATTTGAACATAGTAGAAATTACATAAAACTAAGACAATAATGAGGCTGTATTCGTTCCACCCCTATTTTAACATAGGAATTTGTTCCCTTTTATGAGCACTTTTTAAGGGGTGAACTCGTTCTCCAACCCCTATTCGAACATAACAGAACTAATAAAAGAGTATGACTACGAAACATAGTGAACTCGTTTTCCAAACCCTATTTGAACATAATGAACATAGCAGAGAATAGGGGTGGTGAACACACAGCAAGGGTGTATTCGTTTTCAACCCCTTAGCATCAGACTACATAACATAACAGAACTAGTAAAAGACTATGGCTAATTTTTTAACAACACATAGCAGACATAAGACTACGGGGGGTGTACTCGTTCCAACCCTTATTTGAACATAACAGATAATACATTCGAACCGTATAGCAAAGATTATTTTAAGGAGTGAACTTGTTCTAACCTATATTTAAAGATTGCAGAGGAATGCGAACTTCCGTGTTTTGTTATCAGTTACATAATAACTTCCGCCATATGTGGATAATTCTCATTACGTCATTCATCCGGATTTTAGAAACATTGAGCTAGTTTTCTCTTTAACAGACAATAACTTGTCATTAAACGATAGGACTGAAAAAAAGGAATCCCTGAACGTAATGCAATCAATCACAAAGGTATATGTTGATCGCTCGCGGTATAACTTGTCATTCAACGATAGGATTAAAAAAAGAGGGGAATCCCCGACCGTGACTCATCCCTATTGCGCAATATGACGTAATGCGATTACACAGGTATAAAAGACTGACCGAGATGTTTTTTTGTAATCACTTCCTTCTTGGTGTTTGAAGTGTAAAGTTCAGATTTTTTTTGTGTGTGTGTTTATATTATTAGTGTGGTTTTGTTTTCTTTTGTAGGTAACACATTTTAGAATAATAATATTATATTATAAAAACTCACTTCAGAATTATTATAGTAACTTTGAGTTATTTTTTAAAAAAATGGCAACAAAAAAGGTTAAATCAAATACTATCAATTCACCAACTGATACTCTATTTAATAATAATTTGAAAAAAATCATTTTAAAATGTGATACTGTTTTAAATGAGGATAGTGGATGTTTTTTAAATAATAAAAGAAAAGACTGTTTAGATATATTAAAACAAGAACAAACTAATACATCGTTTGAAGTAAATTTTTCTTTGGCTACAACTTTTGTAAAACCAGTAGATTTAGAAACATGTAGATTCTTTGTAAATAGTGGTAACGAAATTATTTTACAGAGTACAGATGTGAATTCTATAATTGAAAAACTATTTAATAAAATTTTAGTTGAACAAGAAAATAGAGCAATTAAGAAATCAGGGTGGTCTTTATGTTCTGAACCAAACCATCACTTAGAAATTAAAATCAGTAAATATGATCCTCTGTCAGCTTCATCGTTTATAAAATTACCTCAATGGATTTTATCCAAAAAGAAATGTGTTATAAATATTCAAAATAACGATAATAGATATTTTATGTATACTATTCTAGCTGCTTTATATCCAGTAAAAGAACAACCAAATCGTCTAAATAATTACATACAATATATTAATACTTTATTACCGTTATTTGAAAAAAACAAATATAAAATTCCCAGTTGAAGTAGAACACATAAGCAAATTTGAACATATGTATAATTCTGTATTTTCTAAGGAACAAATTTCTATTAACCCATTAAGGCCCAAATTTTGTTTTTAAATAAAACTCATCTGGTAGACGTCTTTCAGTGTGTTTAGTGAGAAAAAAAAGGAATAAGATTTTTTCAAGCCCTTTTATTGATTAAAACTTCCAATTTATGTACGATCCCCAAATGGGTATCATGGGACATGCCGTGAATATATTTTGTTAGCATAGATATTTTTGTTGAAAACAATACGGGTAAATTTTTCTGTTACTAAATATATTTTTGTTGAAAACAATACACATACATTTTTCTCAGTTAGCTATGCAATTGTAAAGAAATCTGTATGTAAAAATACATTTATATAAACGTATCTATAGAATAAAACATGCAGCTACCGGAAAAAATACAAGATAGGTAAAATGATGACATATAGTTTTAATTGGAATGTCTTTACCTTTCTTGGATTTCAAATTGCAGATGGATTTACTGTACTTTGTGATACACATCAAAGCACTCCATGTGCAAACCAACATTGCACTTGCAACATTGTTTCCTCACATTGATTTTACACACCGCACACTTTCGTTGCTTGCCTTCGTTTGTCCTTTCCAAAGAATGCCCAAATGGATCTCTCTTCATTGCATGCGCTATATCTCTACCAAATTTTGTCTTTCTTGCAGTTGGCCGTCCTAGGTTTCTAGGGTCTGAACACGATTTCAGAGATAAATATCTTACAGCTATCTCCCTACGAAACTCAAGAAGAGAAATCTTATTTGATATGCAGTAAATTTTATGAGCGTTCACAATAGCGACGTCAATAGCATTTGTGAAAAGAGGAAAGTACCATTTTTTCCCTCTGATTCTAATTCTATATTTCTGTACCTCCCAGTCCAGTTTGTCAACTCCCCCTATGTACTTAGTGTAATTATGAATCATCAAGGGTTGGGCTACTGCAACGTCTTGTTTTTCGGAACGAGAATACCTTGGTACGTTGACTGTCGGAAGCACAGTTTCGTGGTTACTTAGCACTCTCACGCACCGATTATCATTCCAAACAACAGCAAGAACCCCATTGTCCTCATCAAATCTGAAATCATAGGATCCTCTCTTTTCTTTGAAAAACTCTTTATCTTGTTTGAGTGGACAGATATTCATTCTGTTTGATCGCACAGTTCCTGTTGCTCGTACTCCACAATCTTTGAGCTGTTTCAAGAGCTTATGGCTAGTAAAAAAATTGTCAAAATACAGGTGATGAGCCATAGGATCTTCTATTACCGATAGCATCTGATGAACAACTGCTTCTCCAAGTCCCATGTTTTGAGAGTAATCTACGCCTTTGTCTTCATAAACACTCATCTGGAAACAATATCCGGTCTTGGAACACGAAAGAACCCACTGTTTGAAACCGAACCTAACTGGCTTACCTCTGATAAATTGCTTTAGAAAGTGATGGCCATAATACCGAACCATCTGTTCGTCAATGCTTAACTTCCCAGAGAAAATACCAAATTTCATAAAACCCTTGTTTAACATATTAATAAGTGGTCGAATCTTGAAAAGTTTGTCTCTCTCACTAGGTGAATTAGCAGCGAGATCTTCGTTGTCATTAAAATGAATGTACTTTTTAATATCCATAAACCGGTTCCTGCTCATGCACTTTCTAACAATACCTACTTTCATATCGTCATCTTCGCACCAATATAACCGTTGTTGGGGGAGAACGTGATATCCACTAAAAATAAGAATACCAAAAAATTTACGAACAGAGTCAGATGACAAAGAAAAATTGTGGTCATTATTCTGAAATGCGTACTTTACACTTTCCTGAAAAATATACTCGAAGACTTCATCGTTAAAAAATAGTTCAAACACTTCCACGGGAGTTTTCCCTTGTACACAAGATATGAGCTTCTCACGATTAGTATTTCAAGTATTGGTCTGTTTAGGCAAAGAAGAATAATCACCATCCTTTTTCAACCAGCGACTTTTATACGAACATGCTTTTTGCTTCTTGCGAGGAACTTCTAAACCGTTTGAAACACTTTCGTTTCGTCACTACTAAACTGAGTGCCGCCCGAGGTATGAATCTCAACAAAACCAGGTACATCGCGCGGAGCTGTATCAACTAATTCTTCATCCTCACCCTCCTCAATATCAGAAAGTGAGTCTACATTATCAGGAGGTAATTCGAAAATGTCAATTGGAGAATCGTCCTCTTCGTTTTCGAAGGAACCAGGATCAAGAAGCAAGTCTTCTACTTCTTTGAGTGTCAAATATTTTCGACTCATTTTCTAAAAATGTTCACAAGGAAATTGATCAAAACTAAAACACACTAGTCTATTCTGATAACGGATTTGGCGTACATTAGACGAAAACACAAACAAAAGCACGAAAATAACGTCCACACTTCAAACATTAGCTTACAATCACTATCTATCCCTCCAAATGAAACAAATCTGGGAAGTGCTGCCATCTACAACACAACTTATCTGGTGCTGCCATCTGTGATCCAATTGTCTGTCAATCTACCGTATCTTCAAAAGAGTGGTGGAAACTCACAGTAAAATTCAAGGAAATACTGCTCTTTCCTAGGATAAAAAACAACACGCTATGGCCCATGATCCCCAAATGGGGATCAATGTAATTGCATATGTATTTCAGATTGTAAGTATTGTCGAGCAATTATATTCAGTTTAGTGCAATGTAGAAGCATTGTATGTACCGTAGTGTGAAACTAAAACCAAAATCTTCATTCATTGTAAACTTATTGATAAAATAAACGTATTGTGTATTTTGAAAAACGAAAATTTTAACTTGTTTTAATTTATTAGAACGTAAGTTATTATTTTGTCCATAATAATGCCAAATATAGGTTTCATATATTAACTGTAATATTTAGCTACAGACCGGAACAAACAAAACACGATATAAAGTTAAGAGGATTACAGAAAAAAATATTTAATCACCGATCCCCAAATGGGGATCATGGGCCTTAATGGGTTAATATATATGGCATTGATTATGATAATGAAACAATTTTTCCGTTACGTATAAGCGAAAACAGAGGTGTATTTAAACATATAGATTTATTATATTTAAACTCTCATTATTGTTTAATTACAAATTTAAATGGTTTAGTTAGACACTAGTTAGGTACTCACCAAACATTTATTTGTAGACGATGTTTAGTATCTTTTTATAACAAATCAAAATTAGATGAACATGAGAAATTATGTAAAGAACACACTCCAACCAAAATTAACATGCCGAAACAAGAAGTTTTAAAATTTCGAAATTTGAAATTGTTATTACAGAATGATGTGATAATAGTTGCAGATTTTGAAAGTTTATTAAAACCTATAAATAAAAAAAGTGGATCTCATACAATACAAATTCATCAACATATACCATGCAGTTTTGGTTACATTGTATGTTGGAGTAACAACTATATGAAATCAGATTTAGTTATTTATCGGGGAGAAAATGTATCGACGAAGTTTATGTCTGTTATGGAGAATGAATTAAGAAAAATCATAAACATATTAGATCAACAAAAACCATTATAACCATTAAATAGTTCTCAGTTACAGGAGTTTAATCTATCCACTGAATGCTCTGTTTGCGATAGTAAATATACGAGTAACAATAGAAAAGTTAAACATCATAAACATTTAACTGGTCAATATATTGCCACGGTGTGCAACAATTGCAATTTACAAATTAAACGTCAAAGTAACTTTATCCCTGTCTTCTTCCATAATTTGTCTGGGTATGATGCACATTTATTTGTGAAAGAATTAGGTTGTACCCTGGCAATATTTCTGTAATTGCTGAAAGCACTGAGAAATACATCACATTCTCTAAGCACTTTAATTTTAATGGTAGACCTATCGAGTTACGTTTTGTCGACCTATTTAAACTCCTGCCGTACAGTCTCGAAAATTTGGTGTCAAAATGACAACCTGAGCAATTTGTCTATACAAAGCAATATTTTTCTGATGATAAGTTCCCTTTAATTGTTCGTAAGGGAATTTATTATTACGGTTACATAACAAATTTAGATACATTTAATGAAATTGAATTTCCTGAAAGAGAGGCATTTAATAGCAAATTGAATGGAACACAAATTTCCGAGACTGATTATCAATATGCAAAACTGATTTGGCGTGTGTTTAAATGTGAAAATTTAGGGGACTACCACGATCTATATTTAAAATGTGATGTACTTCTCACAGCAGATGTGTTGGAGAATTTTAGAAAGACATGTTTAAATACTTTTTGCATTGATGCGATTAATTGTTTTACTGCACCTGGGTTGGCATGGCAAGCCATGTTATATAGAACAAAAATTGAACTTCAACTTTTATCAGATATCAATATGTATATGTTTGTAGAAAAATCGATTCGCGGAGGTATTACTCAAGCTGTGTTAAGGTATGCCAAAGCTAATAATCCCTACGTACATGGTTTTGATGCGGAAAAAGAAAAATCTTATTTACTCTATATTGACATTAACAATCTGTACGGACTATCAATGATTGACTATTTACCATATGGTGGTTTTCGGTGGGAGGATAAAATTGACAATTGGCAAGATAAAAATAAAATTATCAATTGGCCCACGGATAGTGAATGGTTTTTTTTTCTAGAAGTGGACTTGGAGTATCCAAATTATTTACACGAATACCATTCTGATTTTCCGTGTGCTGCCACTAATGAAGTACATTGGTAATCCTCAACGAATAGATTATATTAGAAAACTAACAGAAGACGAAGAGGACGAAGAGGATGGTCCTCCACCCCGTAAACGCAAATGGTGTACTTATAAGCAATAATACTAATATTCTATTGTAATCTATTGTTTAAGTATATAGTATAGATATTTTTAAGTATATAGAAAGAAAGAAAAGATGAATGAGTCATACCTTAATTATTACACGCATCAAGGAGGAGGTGGTTATAACGTGTATAAAGGTACAGCATATCAAGAAGGTTATGGCATTGGTAATTTTCTAGGAGGTTTATTCCGTACTGTATTTCCTTTATTAAAACAAGGTGCAAAAACTGTTGGTAAAGAATTGATACGTACAGGAATTAATGTAGCAGGAGATGTACTAGATAATAATAGACCTATTGAAGAGTCTTTGCATGATCGATGGCAAGAAGCTAAAACAAGTTTAAAAAATAAAGCTCAAAATAAATTAAATCAGGTGTTGGAAGGATCTGGAAGAAGAAAAAGAAAGAAAGTTCATTTTAGTGGTGGTGGTGGTGGTGTGAAGCGGATAAAAAGATCCAAAGATATTTTTCATTGATTATGGAGCAAAATGATTCTTATCTCACACTTCCTAGCAATAGTTCTATGGAATATTTTCCTCAACATACTCTTGCTTGTTATACTACTAAATTATATCAACCTATTGTACTGGAGAAGGGAGTGTGGGAAACAGCTGTTGTTGAAGTACATTATACAAGTTCATTTCAGAATGTTTCCAAATATACAAATAATATTTATTACTGTCTCATGAATACAAAAAACTGGAACATAACTCAAATCTTACCAGGCCACTATTATCCTTTTATGATATTCTATCTCAAATTAATCATAAAAGTGATATATTATATTTACAATTAAAAGTTAAAGCATCAGTAAAACGAATTGAAGTCAGCAGAGTAATAAAAGATCAAGAGAAGCATATAGAAGTACGTCTATCTCCTGAACTAGCCAGAATACTAGGTTTTGATCACATACAACAAGAAGATATTGCAGTTGTGCATCATGCTCGTTATCCACCTGATTTACAAAAATCGCTACCTACACTTATGTATATTTACAGTGATTTTGTAGAACCACAAATGGTGGGTGACACCATAGCTCCATTGTTACGTATTATAAATACAAATATTACAGAGTATGGTATTCATAATGTACATATTTTTGATAATCCTCATTATGTGCCCGTGCAACGTAAACAATTTGATCAAATTATTATTGATTTAAGAGATAGTACAGGTAATCCACTTCCTTTCCAATATGGCAGTGTATGTGTAAAATTACATTTTCGCAAACGTAATACGGTATTGTAAATTTTACCATGTGTGAATATTAATAGTAAGAAACGAAAATGCAGTGTGCGTGTATGAAATCAGAATTAGATTTATTTGCTGGTTTACCCACTCAAACCAGTATTATAGGTAATAAAATAGTTCCATATAAGCCTGTGGCTTCGATAGCTGATAATGCACCAATAGAATTTGTAGTCCCCGGTCATGGGGATGACTATATTGACTTATCGCACACAATGTTATATGTTAAAGGTAAAATTACTAAATCAGATGGTTCTAATTTAACTTCTGCCGATAAGAAAATCGGCCCTGTAAATGATTTTCTCAATGCAATGTTCAGTGAAGTGCAATTATATTTGAATAATCAAATTATTTCCTACTCTTCACATACATATCCATATCGATCGTATATTGAAAAACTACTACATTATAAATCTGAAGCTAAAACAACGCATCTTCAAACATCAATGTGGTTTAAAGATACTGCAGGGCATATGGACAGTGTGGCCGATGCTAATGTAGGATTCAAACTACGTTTTCTTCTCACTGCTTTAAGTCAGTCATTTGAATTATTGGGTTATATTCATGCTGATATTTTCAATCAGGAGAAATTTTTACTGAATGGTGTACAATTGCGTATTAAACTAATTCCAGCTAAACCTACATTTTGTCTAATGGGTGACGCAGATGCTGATGGAAAAGTTGTAATTACAGATGCAACATTGCTTGTGAAAAAGGTTGATGTATCACCAGCAGTTAAAATAGCACAAAATAAAGTATTACAAAATCCTAAATTTAGAATAAAATATCCTATAACAAAAGTGCAGGTGAAGACAGAAACTCTACCACAAGGAATTATGGATAGTACACTTCCAGTTCTGTTTTCAGGCATAGTGCCTAAACGTATTATTATTGGTTTTGTTATTAATACTGCTTTCAATGGTACTTATCAAACAAATCCATTCAATTTTCAAAATTTAGTATGACGTTTTTTACACTGTATGTTGATGGAACTCCAGTGCCCTTCAAACCATTACAATCGGATTTTCATAATAATATACATGTACAAGCATATTCTACGTTATTTACAGGTTCAGGTATTTATTATTCTAATCAAGGTAATAATATTTCACTCGCCGAATATCCTAATGGTTATACTCTACTGGTGTTTGATTTAACTCCTGATTCAAGCGCAAGTGCTGCATTTCATACTAGTCCACAACGGCAAGGAAGTGTACGTTTAGAGGTTCATTTTAAAGAAGCACTGCCATCTCCTGTAACAACAATTATTTATGGTGAATTCTCTTCAGAATTAGAAATTGATTTCCAGAGAAAAATATATATTAATTAAAGAAAAAAATGTTAAATACAATTGAACTTTATGAAGCGTTACAACAAAATTTGCCTAAAGATCATTTTATTGGTGTATATGCTGCTGATGAGTTACCTTTGTTTATTCATACATTTCCAGCCGCCATAATTATAAATACTGATTCTAGTGATAAGCCTGGTGAACATTGGGTTGCTGTTTATATATCTAATATGTGTGTGGGAGAGTATTTCGATAGCTATGGTATACCTCCCTATATACAACATCATATAAGGTTTTTAAAACGAAACTGTCTGTATTATACATGGAATAATAGACGTATTCAAGGTGATTTATCTCAATTTTGTGGACATTACTGTTTTTTATATCTAGCATCTGGTTATTCACTGCACGATTTTTTAAACAAGTTCTCACTCACCACTATTGATTCTAATGATATTATGCTTTATTCATTTATGAGAGTATGATGATGTTATTTTTTTAAACTCCGCCATTGCCGGTCCCAAGCCCTGGATGAGAAAGGAGGAGGGTTGGGGGTGTTGCTACCCCCGTAAAAGAAAATAATCTCTGCCATGTTCAAATAAGGGTTGAACGAGTCTTGCTATATTTCGTAATTAAAATAGGGGTTGAAAAATATGCTCATAAAAGGGAACGAGTTCACCCCTAAAACGTGCTCATAAAAGAGAACGAGTACACCCCTATTCTCTGCTATGTTCATTATGTTCAAATAGGAGTGGAATACATCCCCGTAATCTTATGTAATTTCTGCTATGTTTAAATAGGGGTTGGAAAACGAGTTCACCCCCAAAAGGGTGGAAAAATAGGCCAACTGATATGTTTATAGTTAAAAATAGGGGTTAGAACGAGTTAACCCCTACTATGTTTCGTAGTCTCTGTCTGATGCGATATGTTCAATTAAGGGTTGAAAAAGTAATCATAAAAGAGAATGAGTACACCCTTTAAAATGGACTATGTTTAATCTTCGCTATATTTCTGCTATGTTAAAATAAGGGTTGAAAAATATGCTCATAAAAGGGAACGAGTTCACCCCTTAAAAAGTGGTCATAAAAGACCATGGGTTCACGTAAGCCATGCTACGTTCAAATAGGGGTTGGAAAATATACCATACTCTAAATAAGGGTGGAACGAGTCTTATGTATCTGCTGTGTGTTCATAATCTTATGTGCTCTTCCATCTCAGTGTAATTTCTGCTATGTTAAAATAAGGGTTGGAAAATATGCTCATAAAAGGGAACGAGTTCACCCCTTAAAATATGCTCATAAAACAGAACGAGTACATCCCCTAAAAAGTGGTCATAAAAGGGAATAAATTCACCCCTAAAATGGAGGTCGTAAAAGACCGTGGGTTCACGGTGTAAGGTGCTCAATTTCCCAGGGGCTCGTGAGTTTCCTCTTATGAGCCAGATCGATCCATTTTCTACTACTGTCTGTTAATGTGCTAGCTAGGACCAAGTGTTGCATACGCATTTGTGAGCAGAGCACCCATACTATAATAATCTCAACCCGTTGTTGTGATGTCTAATGCACCTCACCATCATACCTCATTAATGATTATGGGTAATGGCCATAATGTCCACACGCCTACATTATAGTTATCTCCTCCCATATTGGATGACCTACTTCCTTATGAATTATACTTATGTAAAAATATGGTTTAATAAAGTTTAATAAAACTATCAAAACTCAACCATCGTTCTCCACTCCTAGTCGATCCACTTGCCCCTCTTCCCGATGTAAAGGGCGGTACCCTTTGGACGGGTGCTAGTCGTACGCGACTAGCAAAAAAAAACGTATCTTTCAGAACTGAACCAAGTAGCCTAACCTCTCTTGTGTCTGTTAATGTGCTAGCTAGGACCAAGTGTTGCATACCCATTTGTGAGCAGAGCACCCATACAACAGTTAAGAGGGCTGACGGAAGTTTACACTTTCGGAGGGCAAACTTGCTTTTTGAATCTCATTCATCATTATCTTTTCATTCATTTTCACATTCATTTGGGCTTCGGCTCTAGGTTACTTGATTGTGATGGCGGACTCTGGCAATACTAACGGACAATCGGTTCTCGGTCGACATACGGGTTTACCAGCTTCTCTTTCTACAACTACAAACACTTCGCGTGTACAAGCTGCACCCACTGGAACAACCAGTCACACCCGACATTTTTCTTGGGGAAGTCAACCAGTAGCCAGCACATCAAAAGAGAGACATCCATTTACTGAGTCAACTCAGTCTGCTAAGAGATTTCGTGGCGGATCTCTATTCTCTAACATCCAACCAATGGACACTGGTTCCTCACCTTCAGAATCATTATCCGAAACTCTCAACATAAATCCGGATCCCATTTAGAATTTTCTACTGACTGACTTTGACCCGAAATACACACATCCAAAGATGATCTTTCTCCAGATCATTAAATACGTTCCACGTGCAAATGCAGAACAAATAGTCCACACTACGAATGGATACATTATAAAATCAAAAGATCCAAATTTTGGAACGTATTTACGTAATAAGGCATCTTATGAAATCTTCGGGAAAAACGCAAAATTAACAAAAAAGTCTGATTCTAGGCCTAAACAACCACCACCACCTAAAAAATTGCCAATGTTATCTGTCGTTATTCGTGGTGTTCTTCCAGAGTTTATGGACGACGAAGTGCGTGAAGAGCTTATTCAAGAGGGCATTAACATTGACAAATGCATACGCATTAAAAACAATAATGGGACAACATATATGATACGTGTTTTGTCCCAAAACCAGCAGGCTATCGATCATCTTCTGGCACACGGTGCACCTATTTATAAGAAAATTCATAGAGTAGAGCATTCTAAAACTCCTGGGCTAGTGCCTCTGCGGTGTGAGAGATGTTAGACCTACAACGCTCATTTCACAAATAGTTGTCCCAATCAATCGCGATGCGGATATTGTGGAACCAACATGAAACGAGTTTATGCCAAAACCAACAACCACCTCCAAAATGTTCCACATGTGGAGAGATGCACCCCACATACATCTACCCCTGCAAGGCAAAGCCCCCGGCAGAACCTACTCGCCCGAAGTTTACTGCACCCATTCGAAGTTCAGATAAAACTACAACTCCAGCTCAGTCTATTCTGCATCCAATCGGTATCGAAGATTTTCTTCGATACTTCACTATAGTGCTCCAGAACGTTCTGTCATTTCAACGCGATCATATACTTCGCACCATAACTGCCACTGCAAAGTCTTTCTTTAACATCAATATGCATGGTAAATATTCAAGACAGTATGCTCACTTTCAAATCGCGCCTCTTGAAACCGTCGTTTAAAGCCATTTCCTTTCTGATCCTAATTATGAATTTATTGTTAATTAATATTCGATCTTTTCAGCAACATCAACTTCTATTCGAACATCTCTTACTGGAAGAACAAATTGATATTTTCGCTATCAATGAAACTGCACTCAAACCTAATGCCACAGCTGGCATCAAGGGTTACCTCCTTCACCGACATGACTATATAGGTCCAGCCGCCAGAGCTCAAGGTGGACTTGCAGTGGGTTTCTCACCTAAATTACCATTCCGATAATATCATCCACAATCTTTTGACAATCATCCAGAACATCCTCTATTGTCCGTTTATTATCCCTCTATTGTTCTCAACATTGCTACAATCTATATCCGTCCGAGGCACCAAATAACATTTGATTTTTTCAATTACATTGCCCATAATTTTCAAAATATCATCATTTTGGCCGATATCAATATTCACAGCCGCAGCGACTGAGGAAAACAACAATTTATCGACTACGTAATTTAACAGCTACATCTACATATTCATGCCTTACCTAGTCATACCAGACCAAGTAGCCAAACAACATCAGATGTTGTAATTACGTCACTTAATCTGGTTGGTGATTGCAATATAAAGGTACTTGACACAATAGGCAGCGATCATTGCCCAGTGAAACTAACGCTAACTAAGGGCCGTTACTGCAATACTACTTCGGTATTCCGTACCGTCAGACGTTACGATAAAGCTGATTGGAATACGTATGACAACTATTGAAAAAGATATTACTGATCTTACAGCACCAACTACAGAATCTGAATTGTATAATACTATCTCCCGACTTACAGATACCTTAACCTCTAATGCTGCAGGGTCTATTCCTGTAGACAAAATTTGTACCCACAGACCAAAGTTACCGCCTCAATATCTGGCCTTTGTAAAACGTACACGCCAGCACATTCGAGAATGCCATCGTACTGGAAACGAAGCACATCTTCATTGCTATAGACAATGGCAACGAGCAGTACAAAACTACCTAATTGTATATAAACGGAGGCACTGGATTAGTGCTTGCAATAAGTTCCGAGACGAAGCACATCCTACCCGCTACTGGAAGAAATTTCATCAATTAATTGGAAAGAATACTGTTACAACATATCCGCTCCATCTCAATAGAGTTCCACTACTATCAGACACAGATAAAGCAAATGCTTTTGCTGATCAACTACAAGCAGTATTCACTCCAACTGAGTCTCCATGCCAGAGCGAACGTGTTGATATTTCCAGTATACCTTCTCTACAACCAACCCTCTGTAACACAACAAATAGCCTTAAATCATCCTCTTACCAGACCAATTACTGCTCCAGAATTACATTCCGCTCTCCGACGAAAACGCAACACAGCTCCAGGAACAGATGGCATCTCTTATAGGATCCTGAAAGAATCCCCGCCTCTCTTTATTTCTTTATTAATATATATTTATAATTTCATTCTCAGCACTGGATATTATCCGTTACATTGGAAAGTCTCAAAGGTGTGCATGTTTCATAAACCAAACAAGCCTATTCATGATGTTAGTTCTTACAGGCCCATTAAGTTAACTTTTGTCTTCAACTGCTACGTCAACAGACTACATATTCATCTTAAAGAACAGAATCTGTTACCCACACATCAAGCAGGTTTCAGGCCAGACTTTTCTATTAGCGACCAACTGCTACGCCTCACCACGGTTATCACCAATCAATATAATAAAGCTCTTCCATCATGTCTAGTCTTTATGGACTTAGAAAAAGCTTTTGATAAGGTATGGCACTATGGCTTGCTGCGCAAACTACAATTACTCCGATTACCCACTTGCTACATTCGTCTCATTTACTCTTTCTTAAGTAATCGAATAGCGTATGTTTCAATAGGAAATGTCCTATGTAGACCTATTTTTCCGCACACAGGCGTACCTCAGGGATTTGCACTTAGTCCATTATTATATATTTTGTATGCCTCAGATATGCCACGACCACCGCCTAATGTCTATATATTCCAATATGGTGACGACACAGCATTTTTATCGCTCGGGAAAACTATGCTTCAGATCAGCAGAAGCCTACAACTGACTCTCGACAATTTTCTCATCTGGTGCAGGAAGTGGAAATTAACTGTCAATTCAGAGAAACACAGGTCCTTGTTTTTCTTCCACCTAAACGTAGAACTAAAGTACGCCGAAATCCCGGTAATCTTTCTATATCAGTTGTTACACAGTTATGCCTCGAAGTCCTAAGCCGGACTCAAATTATGGTTCGAGACGCCCGCGCTTTTCTAATTGGGTGTGCTGTAAAGAAAAGAGAGAAAAGGAGAACGGAGTCAGATGAGGCTTTGATTGTATTAGCAATCTGATGCCTCATTGACACCAACCCACACGCATGTAATAATGGTGATATGACCCTGGCTTTGATTTACTCAAATCACAGGGCCGGGTCGCGAATGCAAATTTAGTTAAGACCACGCAAGCGATAAATACATGAAAAATATTATGTATTTGGAGCTATGCGTGAAATAAGAATGTAATAATAAATATAAAATAGAGACTTCAGCCCCGGCGTGATGGGGAAAAATCATAGAAAAACTAGAAGTCGTGGCCACTATTGAGCATGCGCGTGAAGAAGCTTCTCCAAGCTCGTCAAGGCTAGTGACGTAGCTCTAGAGCGACGTCAGAACTGGCAGAAATGCGTGGGACGAAGTCCCTATATAAGCGAGGCCTGTCGCCCAGCTCGAGTGATTTCTTCGCCCTGCCGACAACTAGTGTGTTTCTCTCCTCGTCACGGACGCTCGTCGTCAAATCAGGTATGTGATTATTTTTCTAAGTCCCCCTCGATTCGGGATGAGCACCTTGAGATTGTTTAGTGACAAATATGAAGTTTATTTCCAACACGAGATCAAATTCCCTCTTCGAGAATTAACACTTTTCCTTTTGGGCCAATGCAATTTGCGATGTACGGATTTTCAATTTCACTATTTTCAATAAATCGCGGTTTAGCATAAAAACCTTCTAGCACTCATTTGGTTACGAAGGGGTTGTGCCCATAAATGTGATGTAGTAATAATTTCAAGTTATAATTCCAAGTAACCGAATTGTGAGATTCATCTGTATCCTCATTTTTTTATTTTTTATTATTATAAATAAAATGTACAATGGAATGGTCTCTTTAATTTAGTCAAGCTATCCCTCCCTATTTAGATTCAGCTCACAGTCTTCATATGTTACCTGGGTTTCGATTTCCAGTACAAGCTCTACCTCTGAAATACAAGTCTCCCCCCCCCCGTTGTTGAGACTTTTAGTGCACTTTCTCATCATTTTCGAACCAGTGAGCCAAAGACGTTTCAATACGGAGGCTTAAAGAGAGTTGGACTCAGAACCAACTTTGTCATACTGGGTGGAGAGTAGAGGAGTGATCTCAAATACGATTTCACAAAAGAAAGTGTACACAAATATAATGCCAACCTCAGAACAACAACATAACAGTTTTATGGTGTTCGGTGTTCGCCGGGTAACGAAGTGTGTGTTCTGGAATCTCTAAACAAATCTCTGGTGCTCGTTCACTTTATAGGGGAACCAAAAATCTCAGTTGCGTTTCAGGGCAAATCGCGAGTGATTTTTTTTTATCGAAGAGTCTTCGATATATAAAAGTGTAAAGTGCACGCAAAGTTTTTTCTTCTGAATAGTCAAGTGGTGTATCGGTAATATGTAAAGTCAGTAAAGTTCAGTGGCGTACTTGGCCTAGGCGGTGTTCAGCTTATGACTCTGATATACAAGTATATTTTTTTTGCTAGAAGTAGTGCGTTTTACAAGGAGTGAAGTAGCGACGAAAATTTTCTATTCTCAACTTCTCTCACTTTAAGTTGTTATAAGTCAGCGGAATAGTTGCTAGGTTCCGCAGAGCAAGACTCAGTTTACCTCACGACGTTTTCTTGTGTAGTGATGGAAATGTAAAATCGGGAAGCGAGTGTTAAGACAGAATTCAGCTTTTGTCTCATGTACTTGCAAAACCCTAAATCTGCTTACGCTTCTGCTAGCTTTGGTGGGATCACAGTCAGTTTTATCTCTGGGCAACAAACCTCCCGTTTTACGGGATGAAAGTTCGACTCGTTTGTCCGGCGATAAGTGGCTAAAATCCCTACCACTTATTTGGGGAGGATCACAGGCAGTTTATCTCTAGACAGCAGAACCGCCCGTTTCACGGGATGAAAGTACGACGGTCTGTCCGGCGATAAATGTCTAAAATCCTTTCGCATGCAAAGCTTGGGGGTCACAGGTATCTTATTCTCTTGGTCCAGCAGGGCCCCCCTGCACTAGGGGTGCATGTCCGACGGCTGCCTGGGAATAACTGCCTAAAACTCTCCTTTATGCAAATGCAACACCAAAAATCAATATGCAGGTACATGATCCAATGGTTGGATGTTCGTAATCCCCCTGTGTGAATTTAAAAAAAAGTTTAAAAAAATGAATTTTTTTTAAAACAAAAAGAAAAACAAGTTAAAGAATAGCAGTAAAAAGTAAACTCATCATAAGTGAACAAATAAACATTATCTGTTATAAACAGCTGTCTAGTCACTTTCCGTTTCCCGTTCTAAAAGAGTAAAGCAAAATTTATAAAGAAAGGGAAGTTGAGTATTCAAGTTCAAAGGAAGCTACATAAAGATATTGAAATAATAATAAGTATCTTAACACGTAAAAATTTGACGTAGCATTTCCGAAGGAAGTAGCTATCAGTGATTAAATTCCTATTATATCAGAGGAAATAGGTTGATTACCCACTGCCCTGGTTTAAGAGACCACTGACTTGAAAAACAGATTTATTCATCAAAAATGAGTTTCGCACAGAAAATAAAAGAAAAGCTATTAGATTTAGGGCAGTCCCATTGTCCTAAGACACCCACGGGCAAGCAATGTTATATTTTGGATCGTTGGAATAATTGCTATTGTATTGAATGCAATAAAATGAAAAGTACATGGGCATTTTCCTCCTCAATTTGGCCGTTGGAAAAAGAATCCATTGCCGAGATACTTGGATACGTGGAGTCAGCCCAGATATCTCGAACCAACGACCGCTAGCCCGCAAACTCCTGACGCTCCGGCGAGTGGTTACGACCTAACGCCGCTTGCCGCGTCTAGTTCTATCCTGACTAGAAATGATACAGAAATACAAAGTGCTGGTTCGAGTGAGAAACCAACACCAGCTCCGAGGACGATATATGTAAAATCAGATACTGACGAAACCCCACCGGGGTAGATCCAAAGACTCTTGTGAATGAAGTAAATTTAAAAGATGAACTAGAGATTGCAGAACTAATAACTGCAGGTCAGGAATGCCCTCAAGCAACAATTGAGATAGAAACAACAGCAGGTGTAATACCTGATGCCCCCTCGAACCAAAGACCCTTAGATAATAATAAGTTAGCTGGTAAGGAAAATAGAATAAGTAACTTAGTGTTAAGTTCAGGAAATAAAGATATTGGGGTCTCAAAAGAACCAGATAGCCCAGTGGCGCTATATTTTCCTATTAAATACGAACTGTCAGATCCTACAACGCCGTTAGAAATGCAAAGACCGACCTTTCAATCCTTTTATGCTGGTAGTAGTGATGAAACAGTTTATGCTGAGATCGGTCCTAGAACTATGTATGCTAACTTAAATACTGAATCACGAATCTCTACGAGTAAAGAACCAATTTATGAAAATATTGGTATCGAACCCCAGACTTCAACGAATAAAGAGCCAATTTATGCAAATATAGGAACCGAACCAAGGGAAACGAAAATTGAGAGCCCTGACGAGAATAATGAAAATGAATTGCGCTCTCTGACACAACCTAACGATGAAGCGTTAATAGACCAGATTAGGCATTCATTACAAACGGAACTGTCCCCGGCAGTAGGAAACTTAATTCGACCTTTAACTAAACAACTACGGAACAAGAAAGTACAGGTCACAGTTGTTCGTCGCCAAGGTGACGACGAAGAGAAATTAGGTATTCTATTTCAAGCTGATCCCTCAGCCCCCTTTGAAGATTTATTACCTGAGGAAAATGTAGTTGAAAATTTTGATATGGAAATACAGACCGACGATTTTTAAAAGAAAGATGTTAGCGTTCAGACCGAATATAAGTTTCCTAAAATGATCAGGATTGACACAGATCGTGAACTTAAGGTTATTATAACAACAGCTACTCAAACCCACCCTGTCATGTTTGAAGATAGCCTTACAATCCAAGAGAAAGTGCAATATTTGGACAGTATAGATAACATACTCAGTGTAGTCACTAAAGTTAAGTGGTCAAACGGAGATATTAGTAGTTCAGATTCAGATGGGGGTGAATCTTTGAAAGACGATTGGTTGGGATACGAACTACAGAAATTACAAAACGAAGAAATAGCCCGATTTCAAGAAGACAACCCGGAGTCTTCTCCTGCGTCATCCCTGGAGGATGAGTCAAAACCTTCAGGGAACTCCAAAGAAGAATCCCGATATGACCATTGGGATCCTCCCACAGTTTCTACTCCCCGAGCAGTGAACCAAGACCCTCCCACAGAGGATGCTGACCAAAGAAATGACCTCGTCGCCCCTGCTCCAGTTGAGAGGAGGTTAGACGAAGAGAAGAAAAATGATGATGCTTTTCCCTCAGTTTGCTCCGACCACCAGAAGCAAATTGAAGAAGAAGAAGACAACGGTTCCTGGTCTGAGAGTAGAATAAACGAAAACATTGGTACAATATTTGATTACGCGGAATTTCGTGCGTCAGTAATTTGCTTACATGAGGTAGAAAATAGAGACGATCCCTCAACCTCTCCAACCCAAAGAGAATCTAACAAACAAACTGATAGTGTTAAGAATATTAATTTACAACCTTCAGCTAGTGCTAGTTCTAAATTTAGTTCCTATAATGAAACTGGTGAATCACCGGCGACCAAGGAAATAAAAAAATACCAATAAGAGGAAAAGTTAGATCCCTTAGAGAAAGTGTTTGTTTCGCCACCTAGTAGCGTAGTTACACCCACGACCCCAGTGGAGAAATTAGGGTTTAGCGAAGGGAAAAAGTCAGAAAAATCAGTACTTAGCGAACATGATAGATCTTATACTTCAGAATATAGTTCAGAACAAACCTCCGAGTTAGAAAATAGAAGCGTAACTGGTACCGACTATAGATCCGTTTCTGAAAATTTCAACACCTCGGCTTCTTTAGACAGGTCCTTAGATCTGAAAGATGAGCCCGTTTCACATTCATCAAGTGAAGATAAGACATCTGACAAGAAAAAATCAAATTTTTCGCCCTTGTTAAAATTAGATCTTGAAGATAAGCCTTGTATAAATTTAAAAGCTGAGCAAGAACTTAAAACTAGTCCGGTTACCAAGCCATCTATACCATATAGTTTTGAGAAACCTAAATTTACAGATACTGTAGTAACAGGCAAAGTTAGCGACCCTCCTCCTGAGGGTGACAATCAAAATTCTACTATTGGTGCTAAACCACAAGTATTCAAGATCTATCCAAACGTTGAAATTCCCTCTTTCTCTGGTAATAGACATGAGTGTGTGGAACTTTTTCTGCAAGAATATGAATTAGTGGCTAGCATATACGAATGGTCGACCAGGGAATTTAGCATATACGATGGTAAATTATCTTCCTTATTGTCTAAAAGGGGAAGCTCTCTCCTTCTATTTAGTAGACCTAGAAAAACTTTCACCTTTAAACTATAACGAGATTAAGGAAAAACTTAAAAAGGCATTTCCTAGTATTGAGTATACTGCAAGACTAGAATACGACGTTGATACAAGAAAACAACAACCCAATGAGAGTACTTTAGCGTTCATTTACAAGTTAATAAAGGATTTGAAATTCTTACGAGGTTGAGTTAATGAAAGTGAATTGATGAGTAAGCTTAGAATGAGTTTGTTACCTGACATCCTACATAAGCTGAAGCTTGAAGTGGATGATTGTGATAATCTCGAACAGTGCATGCAATATCTGAGAAAGTATCAGACAGCACTAAGATTAGTTAGTCAGAGGATTAGCTATGACGTAATATGGGAAAATGACCGCTTGGACTGGTCAAGCATTAAACAACAACACTAATAGTTCTTGTTACTCAGACGAAGTAGTAGCAGAACCGGGTTACAAAATGTATAGGAACAATCACCAAGATACCTATGGCTTTGGCCATGGGCAGGCGCAGCTTTGTACAGTCAAAATAAAAATAGGAGACCGCTCTGCGCAAGCTCTTATTGACACAGGCTCAGAAATTTCGCTGGCTTCGAAAACCCTCTTACCCCCAAAATTTCCACTAACTGAGAGACTGAAGGGTTATGTAAGGCTTCGCGGTGTAGGGGCCCAGCCAACAGATTACATTCCTGTGGTGAGAATAGCGTGTTGTTTCGAGGATCACTTGAAAACAACCAAACGAAGGTTTCTAGACGTAGCTATAGTTGACCCACAGTTTTGCGCCTATGACGTTATATTAGGGATAGATTTTTTGCACAAGTATGTCACAACCATTCATTCCAAATACTTGGAGCTAGCAGATAAAGACGGGAATCATGTTGAAGACCTATGGTTTACAATACCAAAAGGTGCATATGGGCATCGTCAAGATGTGATTCATATCTTAGACTTAACACATGTTGTACGATACCCACCGTCGGTAGGAAAAAGATTCTTTAGCGATTCCCAATCAATACAGAACGATAATGCTAGACAAATGGCTTTCCCTATCCCCCTCATAGAAACAAACCAACTTATAGGAAACGGAACCTCCCACTTAGGAGTAAGGATCCGTCTCCAAAATTGATCACCGGAAATCCCATAAATCCCGTTGCTAGTGTAGCTGATAAGAGACAAAAGCTCCCTACTAAAGAAATTACATCTCGAGTATTCGTGTGTTCCACGGAAACTACAAAATTTCCCTCGGAGCCTACGAATAAAACGACTGGAAAAGTCAATAGACGTAAAAAGGCAAGACATAAACGAACTAAGAAAAGCAAGGTATCTTCCAGTGCTCCTGAGCTGGAACGTATAAATTCGCCTGGCTTAGAAAAAGAGGAAAAGAATCTATCCAACTTTGACCCTCAACCAGGCTCTAGTGGAACTTTGGTAGCTAGTTCTACAGAAAGTTCGGGTACAGAGATTATTCCCAGAAAGAAAAAGAAAGCGTTCTATGCGACAAAATATAGCAAAAAGAACCAACAATCTATAAAGCCACCCCTGGCCTCACAGGCGCCTTATGACCTGTAGAGGATCAATCAAATAGAGGACAGTTAGAAACATTAGAAAAACCTTTGACAACGCAAGGAAGTGAAAATGATCCAGTAACTCTCCCTCACCTAGAGAGTGCTGCTCAGGATCACAGTAAGAAAACAGGTCGTGCCAAACCCCTTGGGGTTAAGCGACGAAATTTTTTATATCTATCCGGACACTACCTACAAAGTACACCTTCCAGCAAATGTCCGCGTGCCGTCCAAGGCTTCGTATGACATAGAAACTACCGCACCAACCGGGAACGTGCATATTTGGGAATTCTTACCGTCCAAAGGAATTCGATATTGGCACTCCTGTTTGATCCCCAGAAGTCCAGTTTTTACTGACAATGGAAATATTACTCTGACTATTTTTAATAGTTCAGATCGAACCAGATCTTTATCTAAAAATCTTTATTTAGGGAAACTTGTTCCCCAGGTCGAGTCCTTAAATGACGAGACGGACAATGACGTACAGGCCGTTAATCAGATCATACACCTTACTAACAAAGATGAAACAGACGACGTGGAAGTCCCTGGACAACCCCAGAAAGTCCCCCAAACCAAGGAAGAATTAGCTCAAGTACTAAATATTGGTCCAAACTTAAACCCAGAAGAAAGAAACCAGTTGCTGGACGTATTGATGGAATTTAGGGATGTTGTAGCTTGGGACAAGTCTCGTCTGACTGCGGCTACCGATAAATTTATGTGCCCCTTAGAGGTCATCACAGATATTCCTGTTTCTCACCCCCCCATATAGAGAAACACCAAAACAGATAGAGATAGTCGCGGAAGAGATCCAGAGAATGTTAGACAGCAATATTATCCGGGAAAGTAAGAGCCCATATTCGGCACCAATTGTGATAGTACCTAAAAAAGATGGCTCCCTGCGCATATGCATGGACTTTAGAAGGCTAAATACGATATTAAGGCCAAATTATACGCCAGTGCCGCACATAGATGAGGTACTAGCGTTCTTAAACGGTACCAAATACATAAATACTTTGGACATGCAAAATGGATACCATCAATTATTAATCCGTCCGTGCGATATAGAGAAGACTGCATTCATCTGCAGTCGGGGAGAATTCGAATTTTTGAGACTACCATTCGGCCTAACCACGGCCCCGGCCCTTTTTCAAAATATGATGAATGTTATCTTTGGTGACATTATGTGGAAGTATGTAATCTGTTATTTAGACGATTTGGTTTGCCCTACTCCTTCCTTCCCAGCCCTAATAGAAAGAACGAGAATTTTTTATCTCGACTCCGGGAGGCCAACTTAAAACTTAACCCTAAAAAATGTTACTTTGGTTACGAAGAAGCCTTGGTGCTTGGTCACATCGTCGGTAGACGAGGAATTTGTGTAGATCCCGCAAAAACGGAAGCTATATCAAAGGTACCATACCCCACTACAGTCAAAGAGATACGTAGTTTTATTGGACTTTGTTCATTTTACAAAGCTTTTGTCTAAGGATTTTCTTCTATTGCAAAACCACTCATTGCACTGACTAAAAAGAACGCCAAATTCGAATTTGGAGAAACCGAGAAACAAGCATGGGATACCTTGAAATCTTGTCTTATATCTGCTCCCGTCCTTGCCCACTTTGACCCAAATCAGGACGCCATAGTCTATTCTGATGCCAGTCGAGACGGAATAGGTGGATACGTCGCACAAATTAAAGAAGATAACAAAGAACACCAAATAGCATATTTTTCGAAATCTTTGTCCCCAGCGGAGCTCAACTACTCCACGGTTGAGCTTGAAGCGCTAGGAGTTACTAAGACAATTTTGCATTTCCATTTTCTATTGGCAGATCGTCCCTTTATTGTTCGGACTGATGCTCACGGCATATGTTACCTAAGAAATATAAGATGCTAAATTCTCGTTTCATGCGTTGGGCCATCCGTTTACAACCCTACCAATTTACGATTGAACATGTCAAAAGGCCGCAATAACGTGACCGCAGATTTTTGTCAAGGCGTCCGCTAAAGGAGGAGTTACCCTCAAAATTTGGACAAGAAGAAGATTGTGCAGACGTGTGCAACCTAGTGTTATGTCCCAAAATAGATATAAGAACAATGCAAAAAGAGGACAATAAAATTAGAGAACTAATACAAAAGAGGAAAGATAACCCTACTGATCGTGCTCTAAAACCCTATGTGGTAGTTGGCGATGTTTTATATCGAGTCATGAAGAAAAATAAGAAACTAGTAATACCGGAAAAGGCTATCCCCGACATATTACAAGAGGCCCATTCGTCTCCGCTGTGTGGAGGCCATACGGGATTTTCTCGCACTTACTCTAAAGTGAACGAACGTTACTACTTTCCTAACATGGGAAAAATAGTTAAGGAGTATGTTCGCTCGTGTGACGAATGTCAGAGGGTGAACATCCCTAGGGAAAAGAAACAAGGTTTTCTTCACCCTTTACCTGTAAAAGAGGAATTATTTTCCCGTTGGAGTTTAGATATTTTTGGCCCGCTACATAGTAGCGCAGGCTACAGTTATATCTTAGTTATGATAGAATATCTTAGCCATTTCGCAATATTGGTACCGCTGGGAAATATGAAAGCTCCGACAGTGGCTAGAGCCATGTTGGACGAGTTAATCACGCGTTTTGGCCCCCCAAAAGAGGTATTGACGGATACAGGAACGAATTTCCTCTCAGCGATAATGGCCGAACTAAATGACTTATTTGACATTAAACATGTTCGAACTGCAGCATTTAAACCGTCAACAAACGGGCTATGTGAGCAATTTAACTCTGTAATTGCAAATTTTCTAACTAAGTACACGGCCAAACAGCCTACTAAGTGGGCAGAATATGTCCGATTGTGTTCATATGCTTATAATGTGTCACCCTCACCTATTAGAAAATACTCCCCATACAAGATTGTCTTTGGTCAAAAGGCAAGATTTCCCACTCAGTTGGACACCCAGTATCAATTTACTAAAATACAGGAACATCAAAAACAGCTAAAGATAATCCGTAAGTTAGCCCAGCAGGCCATGACACAAGTACAGCAACAGACTAAATTACGAGTTCATCGCACTAGACAACCTATTAAGCTAAAAGTCGGTGACTTAGTATTGTGTAGAGACTACCTGCCAAAGAAGGATATTTCTCCTAAGCTGACACCGAAATTTATGGGACCGTATTACCTTAGAAGTATCTCCCTTACAAATGCCTGTAAAATTGAATCAGTAACTGATCCCAGCCGCACCCAGATTGTAACAATCGAAAGATTAAAGAAGTACTATCCGCGAGATAGGTTGACTTCGGAGGAGGTATCTGGTGACAGTGATGAGGATTAAGCAAAAAAAATTATTTTAAAACAGAAGGGGAACAATTACACTACGGTGTAGCCGCCTTGAGTGTGATGAACTGGCGCCAAAATTCTCACCATATTCAATGCCGTTACGTTATGAAGAAAACAATAATTTTAGGATTAGAAATAATATTTTCCCTTCTATCCTTGGAGGCTGGAAAAGAATCTTCGGCAGCTATAAAGTATGAGTTTGTCCGAGCGACGGAGATGGTCGGGAGGATGCTGCGCACTAAAAACTTTTTTAAGTAAAAATATATATAATAAAAAGAAAAGAAAAGAAAGAAAATATCCCCCTTCTTTCTTAACTCTTGCTCCCCCATCCTCCGGATTTTAACCTACTCAAGCCACTATATATAAAAAAAAGTACTCAGGAAGCTTAAACCTAGGTTTAACCAAGTTAGTATCAAAAAGGAGCTCCTTACTTCAGAAACATGAAAAAGTTACACACAGAACTAAATCGTATAAATAAAACCGTACGATGGTTAAACATAGGTTAAGCACAATGTAAAGAAAGAATCCACTAACTAGTGGTGTTGGGATTTCTTAAAATTACAAATACTAATAATAGTAATAATAGTACTATTCAGTAGTACTAAAAGGGTTCAGCATTAAACCCAACAAAATGGTAATTTGAAAATGATAATTTACAAATGTTATTACTCTTTTGGCAGACAAAACACTTCTGGTTGAACACCAAAACGAACTGGTAAAGTGTATAAGGTCAAGTAAGTTATACTGAAACCCTCATAAAAACTGCTTATCTGCTTGACGCTTTTTTTTTAAAAAAAAGACGATTTTAGGATGGCTACGGCAAATACTACGACTATATCACCTAATGTTCCTAGCATCAAAATTGATAATTATGGCGGAACCCCGGGAGAGTCCCTGGAGGACTTTCTCCAAACCTTCAAATTGGCCGCAAAGCTATATAAATGGAATGATACTGATTGCATAAAGTACCTTGTTGCTTACTTGTACGGTCCTGCACGTGACTTTTATGAAATACATTGTGATGAGCTACAAGCTCTAACTAAATTTGATGACGCAGAACAGAAGTTACGCGCTGCTTTTGGAAACACTGACCAACTCTCAGATAGTTATGCTAGCCTTCATAATAGAATGAAGAAACCGACCGAAACATACTCACAATATTACTATGCTATGATGAAGCTATGCCAACGTGTCTCTCCGCATATGAGTGACGAGGACAAATTTCAGCACCTATTGCGAGGCTTACCGGCTGATGCCCTTAGTTATGTCATTGAAAAGGGGTGTGACACCCCGGAAGAGGTAAAACTGGCTCTTGAGCGATATGAAAAAGCTCGAGTACGCTCGCAGTTGCGACGAGAGCAAATTTCTCTACCATCCACCACTAAGCCACCACAAAAAGAAGTAAAGACTCAGTTAGCCCGGAAGATTCAACCCCCAAAACCTAAATTCTCCAAATTGCAATCTGTTACGGTTGAAAAACCTCCAAATCGAGGTCCCTTGAAGTGCTTTAGATGTGGACGACCGAAGCACTTGCGTGCTCAACGTTGGGCAAAGACTCATATTTCAGGGACATCCCTCACTGACAAAGCCCCAGCAGTTCGCCCACAAGAGCAAACAAACACCCGTGACATACAGAATAAATGGAACCCTAAAGCAAATGGAGGAAGGCCAAACACATTCGGCCGGACCTCACAGAGTCCACAAAAACCGATAGCGACTACAAGGAATCAGACTAAGGAAAATAATCCTTCAGTCCATCCAAACAAGCAGAAATAATAAACGATTTTTTTTCTGGTGAACATTTTGTCAGGCTTAACCAATAATAGTTAGTCACTGGTATATAGAGGTAAGGACAAATTTAGGTAATATTTAAATTAAAGTTAAGAATAGAATAAGGTAGGCTAAGTGCAACCAGACCATGGCAGCACCAAGGTCCAATGTTGTATTTTCCCTTTAATTATAGAATTTATACTCTGACATGGCACATTTCAGGGAAGAAAAGGAAATCCTACAACTGGATAACGAGGACGCGGAAATAAATGAAAGTGTAAGCCAAACGGACAATTATCACATTGCTCCCGCTTATTTCTTCTCGCTGGAAGGCCTTCAACTAGCGCCCGGAATTCAAATATTCAAGGAACTATCAGTTTTGATAGTACCCCCCACGGTCTAGTCAACAACTGCTAGAGTTCGATCCTATTAATTATATTCTAAAACCCTACATCACCTATGACCAACTCACCCCAGATCAACAAATTACAGTATGGCTCTATGAACAAGTTCAGTCGCTAGAGTATGATCAAGGAGAATGTTATTTACATGAAGCGTTTAGCGAGCTCAAAAACAAGATCCCAATGGGATCTACAGTGTTCGTTTATGGCGAGCCGACGGCAGCCATTTTAAGAGAAGCATGCCAGGAATGGTTTATTCTGGACCTAAAACCTTTGATTAATGTTTCCCTGGACCAGTTGCCTGACCCAATAGTACCCTGGCACCCTTCAGAACACTTACGAAATCATTTCGAATGAGGAATCCGACAAGTACTAAAATTACACAGCTGGTACTCTAGAAAAATAGAATCACCCTCCTGGGCGGATCCATTTTGTATGTTAGAGGACCTAATTTCAGAAGGAAAAGGAGAGCGGTAAAGCCATATCAAAGATTAATACTCGTGATGGACCTTAAGATCCTTCCACTTTACATTTCATACGTACCTCCTTCATCTTCGACATTTTATTGATGATAAAGGCTCCTAGATCCCCGATCTGGAAAGAGATAAGAGAGAGGATTACTCCATTCAGTGAAAAAAATACGTAAAATTCCCTGCTAATAATAAATAAATAAATAAGTAATTAAATAAATTAAGACATAATATAACAGTAATAACAATATTAGTGATTAAGTCTAATAGAAACAGACAATTACCCCATGTAAGTCACAATTCATTTACGATGGCCATATAATTATCGCTTTCTCTTTCGTAGAGAGGTCAGACAATAGAAGGTCAGTCTCAGGACAAGATTGTAAGTTAAATTTTATCACTTAGCTGTGCGCCCCATGCCGCTCTTTACTCGCATCTCTCAGCGGAAATATTTTGCAAAATCTTTTGTGGCTCAAATTCTATCTACCATTAATCGACAACTACCTCCAGACTTAGTGTATGTCCATTTATCCGTAGATTTCCTGGAAGCCCTAGAAATCATCTGCCTTAGCCTAATATACCGACAATTGTCCCCCAAAGCCTTTGCGGATACGGTTAATAACTTAACGGATCAAACAATAGCCTATCTTCGGTATGTCCAACATCGCACGATGGATACAGGAACACTGTTCTTGTTGTCTCTCTCCGGAAACGGATATTCCTATGGGTTCCAATTCTGGAGATCGACGCTGGCATATCGCCACTAATAGGAGTAGTGTCATTCCCCTACGAGTATGGACGTACATCACCCTGTGGGAAAGAAAACTCTGGAACAGGCTATTTGCATTCATCCCCTACCGACAGGTTTCCAAGATATTTCCACCTTTTTTTCCGATACTATTTGCGGCGCTATCTTGCATTTCGATATTGTCAGATAGGAAACCTCATCCTTTTCAAGGGATGGTTGAAACTTTTCGGTTTAAAAACCACACGTTGGATGAGAAGTGTGTACGCTACGTATGGGTTCGCATTTCGCATTTTCCTGGTAATAGGAACAAGTGATTCAACCCTCCAATTGCGAGTTGCCTCCAGACCCGTCACATCGAATGAGGTTTTGGAAGATGAATACATTTCTTTCTAGCTCGTACCCTAAGGCAAGGAACCCTCAATTATATAAACCCCACAGTTAGACTATACGTATTACCCTACTTCATTAAATACCAAATGTACGCTTGGACTCACCTACTCCAGTTAGATCAACTGAATATGTAGTTCTCTTCGATCACTAGTACCGCCAGTTGTGACTGCATACTCGGATCTAATCCCACGCGTTACCAGATCTCTCCCCGACAAAAACACTTTCCACGCCACTAAAATTTTTTTTAGGTGTATAATTCGGCATCACGACTGAAAGCAACCCTTATAACGATTTAAGTTTTCCAGAGGCCACCAATACTGGTAACACTTCACTTTCACTCCACGACCACAACTTGTTATAAAATTTAGCAATCTCACGATTGTATAAATATTCAGGAATAGCGAAATCAGGCATTGTCACTACATAAACGAAAGCTCTTACTAGTCAATAAGTATATTTTGTTTAAAAAAACGGACGCTCCCGGACATCCGACCCTTTTTCAGCGGAACCGGTAGAACATGTTAAATGAGGAACAGATAACCTCAATTTGCGATAATTTAAAGTTGATAAAATAGTTGATTGACCTATGCGAATAAATAAATAAGACGTTCTTATTATATCGCCGCGAGCCGGACTTCTCGGCGATATGTTATCTTATATAATTATTTCTGTTTATTGTTTTCTTTCAGAGAAATGTTAATTCGCCATTATCTTTTTGTTATATTGGGAATTGGAAGTTCTTTTCTTCCACTATCCAACCAGGAAAGCGTTCTTCCTGTACTTGCTAATGCAGGAGTGTTTTGGGAACTACTCACTTCTCAGGTACCCTACCATAAGTTAGCTATATTGGCTTATACCATACCCATATACAATTTACCTCAGTTGCATGATGAATTTCAAACTCTTCAGCAAGCATTCACTTCCGGTTATTGCGATCAGACTGTAGACGCTTCTGAACATTCATGTACATTGTTGAACTCAATTGTAGAGATCCAAAAGATCACTGACTTACAATTGCAGCAAGAATTTCTTGACCTCACAGCATTTCGAACAGATAAAGCAAAACGTGGTTTAGATTTCATTGGTAGCTTCCTCTCTTGGTGTTGTAACACAGTTTCAAAAAGTACTTTCCAAAATTACGTTACAAGCCAAAGGAAAATGAGTGAATTGTTGAATCAACTAGTAGATCAAATACATTCAGATCATCATAACATTCTATTGACTCGAGACTCTACAAGAAATTTTTCTACCCAAGTGAACAATGCTGTACATTCCATTCAGGATAAAATGAAATCGCTTCAGAAAGCGGTAAATAGGGTAATCGAGCAAGTGGCTCATAATCATGATACCGCATTGTCAGTGCAAGTTCTAACCCTAAGCAAGCTCCTTGCTACACTCCAATATGAGCGCCAACATAAGGACATCCACACTGCTTGCATCGAGGGAAGTATGTCATTAACAGCAGTCAACCCCAAACAATTAGCGCATGATTTACAGGTATTAGCGCTTCGACTTCAGAAACAAGGATACTCATTGGCTATACCACAATCAGAAATATTTCGCCACTATAATTTACGTACAACCACCTGCCACTTTGTAGGAATCCGTGTGACGTTAATTGCCAAAATTCCAATCATTCGTGGGGCTCACCCCATAAAATTGTTCCGTTTGATTCCATTACCATTTCATTACCAAAATCAAACGTGCAAGGTAATACATGAACCTGCCCTACTGGCTACTAATTCTGAGTATGAAACTATCTTAGCCGACTACGATCTTATCACGTGTTTGAATAGACCTGATGGACTTTGTAAAATACCTGAAATAACAATTACATCCTTCCAAGCTCCAAATTGTATCTATCATTTGTGGCAAACATCTTCGGTCGCGGAAATCAATCAATTTTGTGCATTTACCTGTCATCCACACGTACAACCCATCATCACTCCCTTGAATGAAGACACCTATCTTATTACTAACCCTCCCCGTCAAATGGCCAGGACATGCCCACACAAGAGTGAAATTCTTAAACAGGATCCTTTTACTCCTGGGTCCCTCAAAGTTAGTCTACACTGTAAATGTGCATTGGAAATTAATCCTCAATTACGAATTCCTCCCCGTTTCCCATGCCCCAAGGACTCCATCATGGATCCTGCAGTCAAACGTCTACTACCCTTAACCTGGTTACCTTTAGAGACTCTTAAATTACCGAAAAATCTCTTAGGTGAATTGGAATTCACCAACCTTAATGCGACGTTAAACCAAAATTGGTCAGTAAAGGTAACGTACTAGGAACCGCCATTACAATCTCATAGACTAACCCCCATCGCACTTCCCCAAACAATTAAAGTATCAGATATCAGTGGTAGACCGTACCTTACTATTCTGTTTGTATGGAATACTGTTCTTACTTTAAGCATAATTTATATGACCCTTCGTTTAAAGAGCACTCTGTGGCCACTTCTGCTTACTTATCCCCAGCCGGTGAAAGCTCAAGGCCTTATTCACGATATAACTGAGCCACTACTTTATGCCGTTATTGGGATAACGATCTCGGAAATTATTCTTTTTTGTTGTTATAAGACACTTTGTCTTCGAGTTTTTCTGTTCTTCGCAATCCCCCTCCATCTACCTCCCAACCCCTAGAGGAACCCTCCTCGAGTCAGGACCGACGTCCCCCAGCTCCCCCTCGTACTACTACTTTATGACTAGCAGCGATCACGTTACTATTGCATGCTACTAGTGAGGCGCATGCCCTAGAACTTTCAACCCTTGCCCAATCTGGCGTTATTACAGACAGTGATCCGCACGTTATCCTTTATGATTCATCGTTACCGCTAGTTCTTGAGTTCCTATACGAGTCGTTTGTACCGCCTGATGGACAAAACATTTGGAACAAACTACCTCAAAATAACCTAGAAGTCCTCATGCAAGATCATAGTCAGCAAGGCTATGCCTTCGTCTTTGTCACGAAAGTCCACGTTAAGCAAGCTTGGATTACTAATACACAGCTTCAAACCTTTCTTGGTAACTTGAGATTAGCTCAACATGCGTCCATGATTCCTTGGAAAACCTTACGAACTGTCCATAAAATTCAAACTTTAGATCAATTGGTTGCAACATGCTTAACGAATTCTATCACCCCTACCTTACTCGCTCCTGATTTACTCTTTAACTTGACTTATGAATTAGAACAACGGCTAAAGTCAACAGCATATGAGTTAGTCATAACCCCATCAGATATTTCGATTCTCTACTCGTATAAACTTAGTGAATGTATCATTGCGCCTACACAAGTCATCATGGCTATTAAAATCCCCTTACGACAACGCGGAACTACCTTACAACTTCAACATTTGCGTATTATTCCTTTCCAAAGGGGGAAGGAAGTATGTCATGTGGATCTACCTACCCAACATATAGTAACCCGATGGCCATCCAATAAACTTATGACGGTAGACTGTGATTTTTCAAAGGAGACCATTTGTTTAGCCCGTGAATTTCAACCGCACGAATTCTCAATAATATCTTGTCTTCTATCGCTTCTGCACTAAAATTCTTCGGCCATTCGAGACAATTGTCATCTGAAATGTAAATATTTACCGTCGGTTGATCTATTTCACCGGTTAAATTTTACTACTGTCACTATTTTTGCCCGACGCGGATTGTCGATTCATATCTCATGTCCTGAAACGGACATCCCAAATATGATGTCCCCCGATGATTATGGGAGTTTTCTGATCAATCTTGGTTGTAGATGCTCTGTGCGACTACAAGGGGTTGTACAACAATCTATCTATCCTTGCATTACTCATCACGTGGAAAAAGCACGAGTTGTAAAGCTAATTCCTGTGCAATGGCTTCAAGACATAACAAATGAGGCTGTACCTTTCATTTGTCACCCATGTACCCTTCGTTCAGGGTTCCCATCTTCAGAACCTATGTTAACAGATTATTCGACAATGTTTATTATCAATATCATATTTATGGTAATTACCTTGATCATCGGACTGTTGTCTGTTATTTTAACTGGTATTACACTGCGTAGACGTGCTCTAGTACGAGCTCGCCGTCGACCATACTGCCAGCAACAATCGCCGCCGCGATACTTAAGTGTTACTGGATAACACCAAACCTATAAAATATATAACGCAATCAATCAATGAGCATTGGCATACCCAATAAATACTTTAAGATATGATTATAAGTACAACAATACTACCCCTCCATATCACTCTCTCTCTCCAGATCTCTTTCTCTTAGGAACACTATTATATCTTATTTTTTTGTTATTGTCTCCTCCTCCTCTAGCCACCATGGAACCTACACCCACACCATCTGCGCCTGGTCCATCCATGGATGCTCTACGTGATGAAACTGTTCGATTATCAACTTTTACTGATTGGTCGGTATCTTTTATTTCGCCCGCTTCGTTAGCACGCGCTGGATTCTATTTCCTCTTTAAACCAGATAGAGTAGCTTGTATATTTTGTAATTTGCAGATCGGCCTTTTTGAACCAGGGGATGATCCGGATGAATTGCATCGTCTGTGTTCCCCTTCTTGCCCGCTCTTACAAAAATTTCCTCAGCGTAGAGACGAATGTGGCACCTATCATTGGACGTATATGCCCAATTTCCACTCTTTACGTCTTTCATCCTCATGGAGGCCATCCCCTAACATCGCAGGTACTTCAGAAATCGTAACGAGTGGACCCAAATATCCTCACTACACTCTCGAAGAAACACGACTAGAATCATTTTCGTTGTGGCCCCCCGCTCTAGCTCAAACTCCACAGGCATTAAGCCGAGCCGGTTTCTTTTATGCGAAAAAGAGAGACCAAACTATCTGTTTTTTTTCTGTGGTCAGGGCCTTCATCGATGGGAACCCACCGATGACCCCTGGGTTGAACACGCGCGTTACGCTCCCCGCTGCGCATTCCTTTTACTTTATAAGGGACATGATTTTGTAAATCGCGTGCTACAGACGGCATCCCAAGATCAACCCCAATCACCCCCACAGCCAGTAGTTCTGTCGGATGCTGAGATTCCGGTCGCTGCTACTGAGATTGTTGAAAATTCCGATCACACCTCAAACGATCACACCCCCACCCCTCAGAATTCCCTGTGTAAAATTTGCCTACTCGAAGAAGTCAAACTAGTATTCCGACCATGCAATCATGCCGCCACTTGTGTTGCTTGTGGACTGGCGGTTACCCACTGCATTGCCTGTCGGGCACACATTACGTCAGTGTTTCGTATTTACATCCCCTAACGGGTAGTTGGCCCGCTTTTGTTTGCTTTGTGCTTACTTGCTAAATATTATTGTTCCTCGACTTTTCTTTTGTATATACTCTTCCCAGCCAGTAAATGCTGTCAATATATCTGCTGCCTGGATTTGCTTCCTCTCTATTACATTATATATTCTACCTGACATTTGTTCACCTCACCTGCCAGGCTCCTCATATGTTGTTTTGTTCTTATTTTTAGTTTTTAAGTATTGTTGCTTTTTATTCATTTAATTTTTAAGACTTTAAGGTTTATCGCTCTAAAGTTGTTATTTTATTTTATTTTTTTTCTGCGGAGTCTGGGCGGGAAGGATTATATATATATATATATATATATATATATATATATATATATATATACATATATATATATATAATAAAAAAATAATAAAATAAAAAAATTGATGTATAATGATATCTTATGGTAAATAGAACTAATACAGTAGTAACTGATTAAGTGTTACAATAGCTCTTAGATATTAATTTTAGTTATCCTTTTTGAATTCGCATCCTACGTTAGTTGGGTTTCTGCTTACTTAGGATTTTAGCTTTGGATTTATTTTTTATGTTTAATTTTTACTAGTAAGTTCATTTGTGTCTATTTAATTTCGATGGAAATTAAGTTAGATAAACATAATAAAGTTAAAAACCCTCACGAGTTGCATAATATACAGTAAGGACACTCGAGTTCTGTCAACTTGTTTTCACTAAATCTGGAATAAAATAACTTAATTCTACTCAGAATAAAAACCTTATAATTAGGTCAAGCAAAAAGACTTAATAACTAGAAGTCATGAGACTTTCAAATTTGGTGGCCTCCTCCATAAGCGGCCCTGTTTGATAGATGGAAAACACCACATAACAACAGCGCACAAGCACCGTTGACACACGGTAAGTCAGATAATCCGTGAGAGTGATAGACAAACTTTAGGATATAAATATAAGAACTTGACGTTAAATAGACATTCAAGTAAAATAAGTTAAAAGTCAAATTAATCAAACAAAAGTAATACTCTTTCAAACTTAAAAGTTAATCGAATATCATTTGGTTTGATGCAAATTCTTACAATGTTCGCGGATACTTCCTCAACACCCGCCTTTCATTCTGCATTAAAACTAAAAGCAAATTACCTCTTATCGGGTGACGGAAGTGAATCCAGCTGCTAACAAGGACTCAGGATGTTGTTGCGTGTAACGTCAATATCGAAGAACACACCAGCATTTATAACAGGAAAATAGATAAATAATTAAAAACAGGGGAACGAAACTACAACGAAACGAATTGGTATTTACGCAATTGTATCCAACTTTGAAAGGAAACAGATAAGTCGGAGATCGAATCCCGACTCACGCACTTTCTGTATGAGTGACACGCACAAAACACCGTTTTTGTTTTTCCTTAGGGAAACACTTACTAAATTCACAGGTAATGCAAAACGCACTTCTTATAATCACTGTTTAACTACGACTTTGGTCACTATTTTTCGTTGTGGCTTTCACTTAATTCAGTAAAGGTAATCGGTATGGGATACTCGCAGGATACGAACTTCGACTTCGTTGCACACTAGGGTTCAGCACTAAACTATGTTAACACTCAATGGCTAAACGAATTGGTAACTTAAAGTGAAGTAATTGAAGACACATGCTTCAAGCAGAATACACTAACACTTCAGGGAGATAGTACTTACCCCGTAACAGGAGACCTCCCCACATTGTCTTTGGAAACTTAAGTCTTCCTTCTCTTTTCTTTGCGTTCTTCAAGCAAAAGATGATACGTATACCCCAACAGGCTGAAAAATATGAACCACAAAGTTAAGAACTTATTTAAACTCGTTTGTTATTATACCTAATAATTAGCCTAGTGTAGAAATTTGATAAATGAAATTATTAATTAAATCCAGTAAATTTTTAACTAACAAGTTCTTTAAATTTCGACTAATAAGTAGTCGCGACACTACGGACACACTCGAGTCCGCGGGTTCAATCTGTAATACTATGTTTGTGCGTGAGAATTTTTCGTTTCAAAATTTTCCTTTCAGAAGCTTAATAGCAGAGCCTGCCCAGGTGAGAGAAGTGAATGAACCTGCGCATTGGAAATAACTGAGTATTCAATTTCTTTTTCATTTTTTTTGTTAAAAGTTGTAGATTTTTAATCATGTAATTATCAATTTACTTCGAAAAAGAAATTTGACATTTTTTCTTTGTCATTCTTACTAAGCTACCTACAAAAGCATGCAAATATAATGAACAAATCATAATGTGCACAAGATAAGACTGCCTCCTCTGAGGGCTTAGTTTGTCAATAATTAACGTTATAAAGCTCAAAACCCTAAAATATTAATTCAAGAAATCTGTAACAATTGAGACAACATATCATAAAGGATCTAGTGAGACACTATACAAAAAAAAGAAAGAAAAGAAAAGAAAAGAAAAGAAAAGAAAAGGAAATCAGCATACAAGTGTGGAAAACATGAACGTTAATGGAAAATTTCTCAAATGCTAGTTGTGCCCTACTGTGGGATAGGTCTTATCTTGAACACTATACATACACAAGTTGTAATAAGGAATAAAACTAGAAATGAAGTTCAATTATGAAATATTACATGTTTCAAATCTATAACAGTTTGCTTGAGATATTTTAAATTTTTGGTTCAAATTAATTGACAACTTTTGAAGACACTTTGGAACTAATGCTCCTAACTAGCATACTTACAAAGGTATAAAAAAATTTAATTAAATTTTGTTGAATCTAAGATCTGCTTAATAGACATATAATTCACGAAGTTACTTAAAAGCATTGCATCAACTTGTTAAGTTTTATCTTTGTTAAAATTCAATTTAAAAACAAAAAGGGTAGGTAATGTTAACATTTCAAGGTATAAAATACCGTATACAACACACTTTTTGTACACATGCATAGCAATCCAAACGATTGACCACTCCTATTCTTTTATTTAGAAATAAATACAAATATACTTATCTGACAATGTTAAGATGTCCTTGGTCTGAAGCCCGCGTCTGCAACAGTATACTAGATGTTTTCTCTCAGTTTTACAAGCCACATATCATTATACCAAGCTGTATAATTAGCTAACTTCCGCCAAGCTGACTCAATTCAAACTTCCTGTTAACACTCTATTCCTCAACCTGACTACATCTGAAAACAAAAGTATGTCAATAAGGCAATGTATGCCCTGACATTTTAATAACAAACAAAGTATTGTCCATCTTGCAAAGTACCTTGGATTTACTCACCAGATGATTCATCACCCATTAATCACTGCAGTAAATGAAAATTATATTTGATAATCCACTTTCCTCCATCATTATTATTTCACTTACGAAGAAACAAAGGTAGGTACATCAATCAATTTGTGAAGAACTTGTTCTACCATGATGTTATCGTTATCTTCGCACCATCACAGCTCAAACACAAGAAGCATCTAACAAAAATGTGTGGTCAGCACACTCAGGACATCTGAATGAAAAACATTTTTCTTATTTGATTCACACTTTCGGATAGCTCATTATTGGTAACCATCGCTGGTTCCATCGATCACTATACCTTTCCTAAACTGATGTGTGGTCAGCCCCATTAAAAAAAACATAATGAACAATTACCAGAAGGATACAGTGGACTTCCTATATAAACAAGTACTCTGCATAAGCCAAGGTTACTATGTAACGCATTAATGATAATGTAAGCTAATAGTCTCTTTGATTGCAGATCTCTATCCATTGCCTTCCCCGTGTGATGCCTAGAGTAAGCCCCCCCCCCACAGTCCTCAGGGATCCAGATCACAGGCTGTCGGCCCCATCCAGGGCTGATCCAGAGGGACGATATGGAAATCGATTATTGTTATTGTTCGATCCATCACTTTATCAGTGGACAACAATTATCTAAAATCTGAACTTCCATCCGGATACAGAACTTTCTCTGTGCCACAAAATTCATAAACTTCTGCAGTGACAAGGAAATCTCTTTTATCTATGGACAGACTCCCATTGACCTACTTCAGTTCATTGCTTACAGGTGAAAAACTCTTCACGTACCGGTATAAACACAAAATTTGGACAAGTGATAATACTCAAAGTAAAAGGAATAAAAACTCTTTCAAATCAGCGTTGCGACAAATCATAAGAAGATTGTAACGATAGCCAAACAAGAAAACGTTACGAGACTTTAAAACTTTCTCAATCTATGAAATAACTCAATTTCAATGTGATAACCACGGTCTGAACATATAATTTAAATTCTTATTATTCGGTCAAATGTAAGCATTATAATCGTTTCAGAAAATCAAAAAAAAACCTATATGTGAGTATGGTAATCGACCCTCTACATTCTCATTCCACTACGTTAAAGACCGTAATTTTTGGAAACTCTGTATATTTATCTTTTGGCAAAAACCGAAGCGAAAAAGAACAAGGAAGTATTTTATTAAATTATCCATTGCACATTGAATTTAATCATATCTGCATTCAACTGTTGCTCAGCAACAAGATACATACATGTCACAATGTATGTCGTCTCTATGTAGGATTATTCTCCGAATAACTAAATCACTTACACTATGTGTTTAAGATTTAAAAACAGGAAAGTTCACCACAAATGGAAACCTATGGTTGTTATCAGTCAAGGTTAGTTGAATTAAAAGAAAGAACGGAACATACTTCCGGTGATTTTTTTTAAATTCTCTAGCTCAACCATAGCTTATGTTGTGGTTAACTTTTGTGTTTAAAATCTATCCTATAAAACAACAAGATCCACCAACATGATGGAACATGATGTAACTTTACTTCGTAAATTTCCTTTGTACCCACAAAGAAATCCCTCTCGATTTCGTTTTGTATTTAAAAAATAGATAGAAAATACGAATGCTAATGCCAATACTACTTTTAATAATGATAAGAATAGGAATACTAACAATACTAACCTATAGACCCCCCAAACATCCCCCTAATTACGAAGAAACTTTATACAGTCCCCTTCAAAACATGTACTCTAGTATGGTAAATGTAACTGCATCCCTGAATAATATAATTTGTGTCCGTTATTACCATAGGCCATTAGGGCATAAACTAACACACTAACCATAGGGTCAGTTCTTCGACTATTCAGTCTCCCCCTTACTGACGGAACCACTCATGGAAAAGAAATCTAGAGTTGTTTGTATTTAACCCCTAGGTGCGCTAAAGTGCGCTCATTAGTTGGCAATTTCTGTATATTGCCGGTATACATAAATGTCAACGTGTGAGGCATGGTGCATACCACACAGGATGAGAAAAACCAAATAAAGAAAAATGAGTAGAATTTAATATATATATATATATACTCTGATCACTAGTATAGAACACAATTATGCAGTAAGATTGTAATATATTACACTTATGGCAACCAATGTTGATAGTAATAGCTAATAAGGTTAGTTATATTCTTCGCCATAAACTAGGATTAGTCTTAATATCAAATGTTTATAGACGCACTTGACAATACTTATTAAGCATGGTGTATTAATCGTTAGTCGCTCATTATTCAAGTTGCATTACCTACGCGATTTAAGCAGTTAGTATGCAATCGCTTCTGTATTACAAGAAATATATTACAGGATATGTAACATTGTAATCAAATACTTTCCAAGTTATATTTTTGCTCATATGCCATAATTATTCAATATTCACTTGATTCTGGTTTTATAGGAAAGTAGAGTATCACCTATGTTTTATTAATTATAAATGGTATATTGAAACAACATAATGAATTTTGTTCACAAATTGTAAGGCACAACCCGCAAGATTTTACAAAACAAGGCAAAAACGATCGAGTGTACTATTCTATATCATTGTGTGTTTCCCATTTGGTTTATACTATAAACAAGGAAAACTGCTCTTGTAATTTTCTTGTCTTTAAAGCGCTTCACGCTAATTGTTTTGTTTTTATTTTTTGGTGTACTTAATTCTACTACTAGCTTAAAAAATCTACTAGCTTGATTTCACATGAAATCTCTTAGCAATTATAGGCTAGAAGGATACCATGATTGTAAGGTTTCATCCTACAAATTTTAAATCATAAAGCTTCGTACTAAACATGGTAATACCAAACATGGTAATACCAAATATGGTTCTTTAACCTACTAGTTTATTAGTGGAACTGTTGTAGCGTAAAAAAATGTAGTATAGTCAAAACACATGAAATCTTACAATCCCGTCTCTTGCAAGTTATTCGTTCATAATCTCCAGATTTTCAGGAAAGTTTGTTTTTAGTTCCTTAGCGCCTTACGTAAGGCCCGTTCTATATTAACCCTTTAAACCCCAGCAACTTGCCTTGGGTAACCGTTTTCGATATGTTATTAGGAAGATAACTTTCAACATTTTTTTATTTATTTTTTTTACTGAGGTCGGCGAATAACTGTTACACAATTATGCCTCGAAGTCCTAAGCCGGACTCAAATTATGGGGCGAGACGCCCGCGCTTTTCTAATTGTCTCATTTACTCTTTCTTAAGTAATCGAATAGCGTATGTTTCAATAGGAAATGTCCTATGTAGACCTATTTTTCCGCACACAGGCGTACCTCAGGGATCTGAACTTAGTCCATTATTATATATTTTGTATGCCTCAGATATTCCACGACCACCGCCTAATGTCTATATATTCCAATATGGTGACGACACAGCATTTTTATCGCTCGGGAAAACTATGCTTCAGATCAGCAGAAGCCTACAACTGACTCTCGACAATTTTCTCATCTGGTGCAGGAAGTGGAAATTAACTGTCAATTCAGAGAAACACAGGTCCTTGTTTTTCTTCCACCTAAACGTAGAACTAAAGTACGCCGAAATCCCGGTAATCTTTCTATATCAATTGTTACACAGTTATGCCTCGAAGTCCTAAGCCGGACTCAAATTATGGTTCGAGACGCCCGCGCTTTTCTAATTGGGTGTGCTGTAAAGAAAAGAGAGAAAGGGAGAACGGAGTCAGGTGAGGCTTTGATTGTATTAGCAATCTGATGCCTCATTGACGCCAACCCACACGCATGTAATAGTGGTATGACCCTGGCTTTGATTTACTCAAATCACAGCGCCGGGTCGCGAATGCAAATTTAGTTAATACCACGCAAGCAATAAATACATGAAAAACATTATGTATTTGGAGCTATGCGTAAAATAAAAATGTAAATGAAATTATAAAATAGATAACTCAGCCCCGGCGTGATGGGGACAAATCATAGAAAAACTGGAAGTCTGGGCCACTATTGAGCATGATCGTGAACAAGCTTCTCCAAGCTCGTCAAGGCTCGTGACGTAGCTCTAGAGCGACGTCAGAACTGGCAGAAATGCGTGGGACGAAGTCCCTATATAAGCGAGGCCTGTCGCCCGTCTCGAGTGATTCTTCGCCCTGCCGTCAACTTGTGTGTTTCTCTCCTCGTCACGGACGCTCGTCGTCAAATCAGGTATGTGATTATTTTTCTAAGTCCCCCCTCGATTCGGGATGAGCACCTTGAGATTTGTTAGTGATACATATGAAGTTTAAATTCTAACATGAGACCAAATTCCCTCTTCAAGAATTATCATTTTTCCCTTTGGGCCAATGCAAGTTGCGAGTACGGATTATCAAATTCACTATTTTCAATAAATCGCGGCTTAGCATAAAAACCTTCTAGCACCCATTTGATATGGAACGGGTTGTGCCCATAAATGTGATGTAGTAAGAAGTTCAAGTTGTAATTCCAAGTAACCGATTTGTAAGATTCTTTTGTATTTTCATTTTTATTTCTTTTATTCTTATAAATAAACCGTACTATGGAAAAGGTCTCTTTAATTTAGTCAAGCTATCCCTCCCTATCTAGATTCAGCTCACAGTCTTCATATGTTACATGGGTTTCGATTTCCAGTACAAGCTCTACCTCTGAAATACGAGTCTCCCCCCATTATTGAGACTTTTAGTGCACTTTCTCATCATCTTCGAACCAGTAGGCCAAAGACGTTTTCAATACCGAGGTTTAAAGGGAGTTGGACTCAGAACCAACTCTGTAATACTGGGTGGAGAGTAGAGGAGGGATCTCAAATACGATTTCACGAAAGAAAGTGTATACAAATATAAACGACAATCCCAGAAACAACACATAACAATATATATATATATATATATATATATATATATATATATATATATATATATATATATATATATATATATATATATTGCATCACCGATAAATAAAATGCTTGGATTGTATATCTAAAAGTCGCCCCTGCCAGTAAAAAACTTCATTCGAACTCGGAATCGAACAATTGCATCTGTAAAGCAGTGCTCAGTTGATTTTAACGTTCCTTTCAGCATCAAGGCTGTATGCGATGTGGACCCACAGATTAATCTGGAATCCGAACCACATAAGCTCCGGCCGGGAATCGAACACTGGTTTCCCACGCCAAAAGCGTGTACGCTAACCACTTAGCCAGAAGGAGCTCATCCGCATGGGAAATAAACGTCAATCAAAGTGGGCTCTTTCTTATTCATTACTTCATTTATAGTTAATTCCTTCTAGAAATAGTGAAACGATACTATGAAGAAACACTAATTAAACTGATAACTATTACGTTGTATTTCTTACCAAACCACGAAAGTAATATACCGTTTTTACCAGCCATAGAATTTGAACCTAGTACTATACTGCATTAGTCACGCCGTAACAAAAGCTGAAATTCAAAGCTTGTCACTCGTAGCTGTTGAATCTGTGTTGTAGCTATATCACGCGGTCTGCGTTGCTACTCCTCAACATAAATACGTCACAGCCCAAAGCCAGGAAACATCACAGACAAAACCAGGGGCGAAAGCAGTGCCCGAACTCAAACCCGCCAAGACTCAACTCTACACGATTTTCGATTACTTTTTTATTTTTATTTTAATTTAGTTTAGCGTCCCGTTCAGCAGCGAGGCTATATGAGACTTGGACCTACTGATTAACGTGGAATCCGAACTACCGAACCACACCACGTGGAATCGAACCCGGGTCTCCCACGCCAAAGGCGCGTACGCTAACCGCTTAGCCACGAGGGAGCTCTTGACTTTCAATTACGTTCTAGAAACCAAACCAATTCTAAGGCACAAACTCACCAACTTACTATATCAAAACACAAGAAAAAAAATTCTAACTTTCTGGTTCCAAAGTGATGACATAACAATAATACTGAAAAGGTTTTAATTCTCAGTAACCAAAACATTAATTAACTAGGGAACATAACAAGCAAAAATAAATAAATAAAAATAAAATTAAATTAAATTAAAAAATAAAAACCTGACAAGTAAGCTCTCTGTGACTACTTTTTTTAAATTTCAGTGAGACTGTAAAATATGTCAATATCTTCGTAAAATATATATATTTCAATGTAAATAAGATCTTTAAACAAAAGAAAGCTCTGTAGTAGAGCGCTTACCTCTGACCCATTAGGTCCGTGGTTCGATTCCTGCTTCCGACAAATAAGCTTTTGGTGAACACTATAGGTGTGGTTATTCTTAAGACTCTCCAGTTTCCTTACATTTTCTTGATTCCACCATTATCATGTATGTCATCGTCACCTTCTCACTTATATTGATATACAATCATGGGGCGTTAAACTAAAAGCTAAAAAGTCTTCCAAATATCCTAGTAAAAATGGGTTCTCTAGAATACACAAGTGGCCCCGCGTAGCGAAGTCACTAACGCTCTCGCATTCGGGCCGAACGGTCCCGGGTTCAATCTCGGTGGGGGAACTCGGTCGAAAAAGTATCAAAAGATTTTAACTCCAGCCATCCTGATTGAGGTTTTCCTGGGTTTTTCTCATTCACACTAGGCAAATGCCGGAGTGGTACCTAACATATAGGTCCCAGGCCGTTTTCTTCCTTCCCCAATCCTTTCTTCCCTTCCTTTCCCCGGATAGTGTGCTCACCGAGGGACGTCATTCCTCATATGTGACGTGCTAACCGGGCCATTGATGCCGAAAGCCTAGAAATCTAAATCTTAAATCTTCAGTACTCAAGGAAATTTTCGCGCTGAAAATGGTTTCTTAGTAATTATGTTAAGAAGTCCTTTAGTAAATCTGAACCAAGTAATAAATCGTCACACATAAAACGGAATGAATAAATACATAACATTCATTTTGATACCTTGAAACGTAAAATGTTTCAAAACATTAATATTCAAAGATTTCTCAAAATTCAGATTCACCCATTGCATTCTCCTCTACCATTAACGAGTTACAATAGTAAGAACTGTAGTCATAAACTACATTACTTAGTTAGTACTATACAAAATCAACTTACACTAAAAGAGTATATAATTAAGATAATATTTAACTAAAGTAATAGTTTACTATTGTACTTGTCCAGGCTTTTGTTTCCTTCCTCTCTTCTTTTCCGTTTGTAAACAAGCTCGTTTATAAACCAACTCGAAAGCAAAAGACGGTAGTTCAATGACGTCAGCTATGGCAAAAGAAAGAGTATCTATAGGCGGTCAAGATCTTACACACAGATGGACGTATATAACATATAGCTGAAGTATTTAACATACGTATACGTATGTAAAATACGGAAGATTGTTAGATATTAGACATCCTGCAGCCACATGATGTAACATCTAAGTGGGTAAAATGCAGTACCTATGTAGTTTATGGATAAAGTACGCTCCGTACAGATTTCCTTAGTAAACATAACGAATCCTTGTATTTGTACAATATACCGCTGTCCGGATAATGGATTTTTCTCAGTGTACATTAAACTGTAGGTCCACCTTTCATATAGCCTAGCTGCTGAAAGAGATACTAAACTCAGAAACAAATCTAATCGACGTATCTTACCGATCATAGAACCCTGGAGTTAGCATTAGTATGATCCTACCACCATCAACACTCAATACTTTATCTCTAATTATGACTGTACTCCACCATATATAATTCTTGGTTAGAGGGAAGCAAACAGGGCCCCATCTTTTATCGCTTGATTCTTGTAGTACATGACAAGACAAATACGATGGTACCAAAATTATCGAACTTCACCACAAGAACATGGGTAATTTGGGACAATTTTTCGATGTTTTAGAGAGGAAACTTAGAGAATAAATGAAGAAACATAATGTTTTAGCTTTTGTGCAAACTTCGTATCAGGTATTGTAAAATTTCATTATTATTATTATTATATTTATATCAAAGCGATAAATTCCGGTTTTAAACATGAAGCAAGTAGCAAGGGTGTAAATCACCCATAACTTGCTTCTCAAAAAATAAACAAAATTTACTTTGTTCCAACAAACAGACAATAATGTACGTTTTTTTTAAGTTTAAGCCGATCAAAGGGTTACGCCCTTTCTTCGGGACGAGGATTATAGGTATGGGGAATTTTCTTTATTTATAGGGGGCATTGAGGATTTGGAGCATTATTTCATTTTACTTCATTCTTATTTGTGGGCATCTTTTTTTATTTTATTTTTTTTATTTTTTATTACTTTTTTATTTTTATTTTTATTTTTTTAATTTTTTAATTTTTTTTTTATGAGAGATGAGGTGAAGTGCAGGTTGACGTCACAAACACGAGGTTATATGTTAGTATGGACGAGTGAATGGTTATCTTCTGCCCTGGGGCGTCACAGGGCTGATGTAGACAGATGAAGCCCGCTGCTAGCAACATTGATGGAACACTAGTGCAGAGATGGATAAATGCATGGACTAAGATGAGGTGGATGATAGATGGCAAAGTCGGCCTTTTGAGGGTCATCGTCGTCTAGAGTGTTATAGTATAGAGTGAGAAGATGTTGGAGAGGAGTGGCTTGGTGACGTGGGGGCGTATCATGTATTATGTCCTGTTGAAAGGTGTCTAGGAATATCGGATTTCCGTCTGCAATGACTTTTGTAATATATTTAGTGCGAAGTGTTTCTAAGTGTGGAAATATTGTTGGAAAGTTGATTCGGCGATAGAGGTCGGCAGCCGGTGCTGGTAGTTTGATACGATAAGCAAGTCGCAGAGCATGTCTTTCGGAGATGGCGAGTCTATTATATAGTTCATCAGGGGCAGAGATCCAGCAGATATGGCCATGTGTGAGAGCAGGTCGGAGGAATATTTTATAGGTCGTGATGACGGTGTCGGTATGTAAGCCCCAGGTTGTGCCCACTAGCCGTCGGAGAAGGTTTAAGCGGTTCGTTGCCTGTGATCGAATCTTCTGTAGGTGGGGTTTCCAACTGAGTTTAGAGTCAACGATGATCCCAAGGTACGTAACTTGTGATGATGGGAGGATAAAAGTGCCGTTTACATTAATGTGAAGAAGGGAAGGATTGCGATGGATTCTAATGTACGTTGTTTTTTTTTTTTTTTTTTTTGCTAGTCACGGACGACTAGCTCCCGCCCAAAGGGTACCGCCCTTTATATCGGGATGTGGAGTGAAGGAATGATGGCTATTAGGAAAGTATGGATGGGTACTGATAGATTTATTAAACTTTATTTCAACATTATATTGTACATAATCATAAATATAGGGGGAAAGATATTAAACTTTATTCCAACATGATATTCTTCATAATCATAAATATATTGGGAGGACATTTACTGATCAAGAGAGCAGTAAATCATATATTAAAGGAAGAGGTGGACATTATGGCCGTTAACCATAATCATAGCTTAAGGTGGATGGGATGAATGGAAATGAGGTGCACTAGACGTCACGACAACGGGTTTTGTTAGCAAAACAGATGTGGGTTATCTTCTGATCCGGGGGCAACTCCGGATCTGATGGAGACAGGGGAAGCCCAGTTAAACAAGAGGATTACTGTGCATAAGATGGAATGATGCAAGGTGATGCTGTAGCGGTGATGTAGTCTGTGATGAATAGATGGTCGGGACTGTCAGGGGGTAAGGAGAAGTGATAAAGGGTAAAGAGGAGTGAAAGAGGGGTATGTCGGAGAAGGACATTTGAAGGATGTAAAGCAAAATGATGCATTGTCTCTAGAAGCATGGGATGACGAGTTTGAAACCGAGAAGAAATGTATCGAAGGCGTAAAGTTTCAAGATGATAAAGAATGTGGGGGAATGGAGTGCGATCGTAGAGTTCATGTGTTGGACAAGGAAGGCGGATACGGAAAGCTAATCGGAGGGCGTGTCGTTCAAGAATTTGAAGTCTGGTATAAAATGAGGGAGGAGCGGCAATCCAGGCGGTAAAACCGAAGGTGAGAACTGGGCGGAGAAAGACTTTGTAGGTTGTTAAGAGCGTGTGTGTGTTCAACCCCCAGGTAGTACCAGTGATACGTCGTAAAAGGTTGAGGCGGTTGTAGGCTTTGGTGCAGATGGACTTCAGATGGGCCGTCCATTTAAGATGTCTGTCAAAGATTATCCCTAAATAAGTGACAGTGTTTTGAGGCTGAAGAGGAACGTTGTCTACGTGAACAGAGAAGTTGTCAGGGTTGCGGTAGACGCGAGAACGTTTGTTCGGAGGGAGAAAGATGATGGACTGTGTTTTGGCAGCATTGAGTTTCAGTCGCCAGCGTCTGCACCATGAGAGAAATGTATCAATAGCAAGCTGCAGTGTGCGGTTTATCTCTTGGATAGTATTAGCTGTTGCAAGAAAGGCTGTGTCATCAGCAAATTGATATAAGCTGATATTGCCTGGTAATGGTGGAAAATCGGCCACATATAACAGGTATAATAACGGAGATAAAGAAGAACCTTGAGGAACGCCAGAATGGAGAAAAACGGGATGTGATAGATGATTGTTGATAGATATATAACTAAGGCGGCAGGAGAGAAAGTGGAAGATGAAACGGATATAACACAGAGGAAGGCGGAAAGAAAAGAGTTTATATATAAGACCAAGATGCCACACTTTATCAAAAGCTTTTTCCAGATCGAATAAGACGAGGCAGGAAGGTTTAGATGTGTTAAACTGCATTGTGATATTGGTTGTTAGGCGCATAAGTTGATCAGTGATACTGTATGAAGGCCGAAATCCTGCTTGAGGAAGCGGAAGAAGATTATGAGCTGAAAGATGATGATGTAGACGTGTGACAAGGATGCGTTCCAGAATTTTGCTAAATACAAGGGTGAGCTGAATAGGACGGTACGAAGAGACAGCATGGTGTGGCTTATTTGGTTTGGGAAACATGAGAGTGATTGATGTTTTCCAGTGAGTCGGTATGAAGGCTGTGCGTAAAATAAACGTATAAATAGCAGCAAGTAAATGAAGAAGAATATACGGTGCCTCTTTAACATGGCGGTAGGAAATACGGTCAGAACCTGGGGCGGAGTTGCGTTTGCGGGCGACTGTGCTGCGGATATCTTCCACCGTGACAGGAGCCGTGAGAAGATTGTTACCTGGCAAATGATGATTGAGATTAGGTTGAAGATCTGGTGATGAAAGATTTAAATTATCTGCTGGATGACGGCGAAGAGACGGATCAGGCGAAAGCGGAGTGAAAATTCCTTGAAGATAGTGAGCAAAGGCGTTTGCTTTAGCTGTATCGTCAGGAAGTGGTTCGTCTCCATCTAAGAGAGGGTAAGGTGTTCGAGATGATCGGCCAGCGAGTTGGTGGAACCTCTTCCAGTACTTTGTGGGATGAGTGGTGCTGGAAAGGTCATTGCAAGTAGCGATCCAGCGACGGCGTTTATAAGCAACCAGGTAGTTGTGGACAGTGCGTTGATACTGACGGTGGAGACGGAGTGACTCAAGGTTACCAGTGCGAGTGAAGTCTCGATAGTGGGCCCGGGAACATTTGATGAGTGCAAGATACTGAGGAGGTAGAGCTGGTCTGGAGGCATGAGCGGTGCGAAGCGGAATATGTTGGGCAGAGGCAGTGTGGATGGCAGCGGTAATAGTATCTAATGCGATATAAAGGTTATCTTCTGTCTCAGGTTCCGGGATAGTTTCTAACTTATGTTGAAGTACGGTGCGGTAAGCGTTCCAGTTGGCTTTGTCGAACATGGGATAAGAGCGAGAGAGTGGAGGAGGAGTGCGAGAAGCAGAACGTGGAGTTGTTATAGTCAGAAGTATTGGCACATGGTCACTGCCAAGAGGGTCCAGGATATCTACCTTGCAGCGAGTCTGGAGATTAAGAGAGGAAATAACTACATCTGGCGTTGTATTACTACAAGGTCGAGTAGGCTTGGGTAGTGGATGAAAATGGCCGGTAGTATGCGCGGTAAGGTAGTTGCGGAAATCTTGTTGCTGGCGGTGAGTGCGACTATGAAAATTCAGATCAGCTAGAATTATGTAAGTGCGATAGTTATCGGAAATGTATTGAATAAACTGATATGGAAGAGGATGTCCTGGACGAATGTAGATGGTCGCAACGGTGATGTTGAGTTGTTTGAAATATAAAGTAGTAACTAGATGTTCAGGTAAGTTGTGTATTGGAAGAGAAGTGCGTCGAAATGGTAGAGATGGAGAAAATCCTATAGCGACCCCACCATTTGCCCTCCTTGCTGGTGTCTGGTTATCGGATCGAAGCATGGTATAGTGCGGCAGATTCACATGGGTGCGGACTGTAAGATGTGTCTCGTTCAAAACGAAACACGCCACATGTTTTTCGAAAAGGAGCTGCTCAAATAAGATTTTATGTTGAGGTAGAGAACGAATATTCAGAAAGAGGAAAGGAATATCCATAATGATGATAAGGTAGTAGACTGTGGAGTAGTAAGTCTTATACTTCTGTTTGCAATGGATCTGAATGGAAGTAAACAGTTTGGCCAGAGTAAGTAGCTGTGAAGTTGATGTTTAGGATGGCTTTGGCAGTTTGTTGAACTTGGCAGAGGATATGGTTGCGCAGTAGTGGATGAATATTTTGTAATGTAACTGTGAGAAACGACAAGAATTGGGTAATTGTGATGGGCTGACAGATATCCTGAGGAGCAGATGCAGCTTGGCTAACATGTGGTTTCAATGGTACTGTTAATTCTGGCTTGAATGGGTCCGCAGTAGGTTTAGCCTTGCATTTGTAACTATAGGTAGCGTGCCCAGTTTCATTACAAGTGGAACATTTAGGAGTTTGGTTCAAGTTAGTGCAATTGCGGGTGCTATGAGGGCCAGTGCAGAATCCACATTTAAGTTGGTTTGGGCAGGAACCAGTTGGATGATCATTGTAAACTTGGCACTTTTCACAGCGCATAGGAAGTGGATCTAATGTACGTACCTTCCTTCGAGACCCAATTCACCTTCCCAAATATCTTACTAATGGTTATTTGGAACTTTACGCTTAGCAATTACAAATATTTTAAATTATACATACTGCAAGTAAATTGCGTAAGTACATGTTTTACAGCAAATACGGATCTGGATAAATTGTTCAATGCCTGTTTAGCTTTTACCGAGATTGTCCAAATCAGATATTTGTAACATGTGCTGCCATCTCTTGATACGATTTTAACTATATCAATTTTGAAAACTGCGATCAAGCACTTTATTTAGTTAGGTACTTTATAAGGCATTCTTGATTTCTTCCTTCTTCTTCTATTAACAAATACAGGTACAAGAAAAAAAGAACGCCTTCTATGTGAAGTGTGGAAGATACGTTTTTCTATATTACAAAACTAAAGAAATCATTTTTTTAAAATTTATTCTTCGAAGTTGTTTACCAGCCGTTTTCATAGACGGATTTTGAGGCGCTGGGAGAAAGGACAAAGCGTTTCCATAGTAACACATATAAAAAAAATAAATATAAAATTGATTCTCATTCATAACGGTGTAATGGGTAAAGTGTATTAGTATACCACAATAATGGAACGGGTAGTATAGTGGGATTAGAGTTATAGTGTATTGCCTGTCACATGGAGACTATTACCCAAATGATCCATGACATTTCATTCAGATGTGACAGATAGTAAAATAAAAGAGATTGAATAAAAATAAGAAGAAGAATGCATAATGTACTTAATTAATATTCAGAATAAAAGAAATAATTACACATAGCTATAAGTCAAATGCACAAATATATTACGGTACTAAAGAAAGAAGCATACAATAACTACAAATGCATGTATATTGCTAATAGATAATTTTGACTTGTTATACTATACCATACATTAGTTATAATTTCTTTTTGAGTTTATATTTAATGTCCTGACGACAGCTACTCAGAGACTTCATGTCGAAGCTCTGAACGGAACGAAGTGAATCCGAAATGGTGGATTCCGAATGAATGATTCCAAAACAATGTATGCTTGGTTTATAAAATCTGTCTTTTTATACTCGTAAATGTTCTTGTTTGTCACAACTAGTTGGCACTATATTTTTGAATCTTAGACCAGTCAAAAAATAGTTTCCTAATACATATTATTGTTATGTATACAAATATAAAGGTTATTTTTGTTTTTCCGTTCAGTTTTGGAAAATCCGTGTATTTGTCCACCAGAACATCACCAGATATTGTGTTTTTAACTTTTCCTGCAAACAATTGTGAGATCACCGATGCACCTATCGAGGTCAGCTAGGTGTTACGCTATAGCTTGTTATGGGAAAGTTTATTTTCCAGTTCACACAACTTTGGCCTCAGGTTATTCTTATTTTTGGATTCTTTGACTATTCGCACTGAAAAATATTATTTTAATTGTCCATTTTGTTCTATGTTAATAAAAAAAAACTTTATGCACTATTGATAATTCACTTATTATATGATAATCCCCCTCTGGGAATTAATGAGCGGCTACTGAAAATGTCCGCATCAATAATTAAAAAAAAAACTTTATGCACTGAGAGTTGGTGCGTCGAATCTTGGCGAAGCACTGACGGGAAGATGTGGTCCGTGGTGCAGCAGTCGATCAGCGTCTGTCCACACCTGATGAAGGTCACCCAAAAAATACATGTGGTCGGGGTGTCAGGCCGCTGCTGGAACCATCTGGAGCTTCTGCTTTAGGATGAGCTGGTTCATGGTAGAAATCCATACTGTCTCAGTCCACCTTGTGGCTGACTCCGAAAAGAAGGGTCGGGAATACTGGAAGTGCTGGAACCATTGTCTCTGGAACGTCTGGAACTGAAAAAGAAACTCTTGGAGGTGCCATGTAGCCGAGAACAGGAACAGGACGTGACGAGACGGAAACTGGAGATAGCATCGTGCAGGTGAAGGCTGGCTCAGGAACATCTCGAACTCAGTCGTGGAGATGCTGGAAATGGCCATCCGCAGGAAGATGGTGCCACTTCTGGTAGGCTGGAGAGTGAACTGGCATCTGGAAGTGACATCTGTGGGATCTCGAAGCAGGTGAATTTTGAAAAGAAAAGGATTGCATTAGTTTTAGATTTATGTGTTGAAAAAAAAATGTATTTTTCTTCTCTTTTTGTCGTCGGACTGGAATTAGTCTGAGATATGTATATGTATTGAAAATAAAAATATTTCGGACTGCAAAGTATGGTAAAGCAAACAATAGCCAAAAATATTTGTATTTCTTGTTGGTAAAAACCTTTCTTTCTGCAAACATTAGATAATAGAAAAAATGCATAGCAAGTGTGTTTGTTTATTTATGGTTAATGAGCGAGAAAAGAAACGATGGCACAACAACCGTTATGAGATGGAATGTCTTGATAAGAATCGCAGCGGAAAAAGTTTAGGTTTCGGAAAATCGAAAGTGTCCTGTGTTGTAGTGTATGAAAGATCGGTTAGAATTGTGTGCGTGAATATTGTTAGTTATGATTCTTAAGGATTCTGATGTGGTGTCTGCAAGTTTCGTTCAAAAAGTCTCGTGCGTAAATCGTGTTAGTGAGTAGATGAGTGATTTGTGTTAGTGATGTATTTTGATCTATGTAATAGATGGAATTTGATGCGTAAGGTAGGTCCTAGAATATTGAAATCTGCTTATATTCTGTCTTGATTATTTGAGCATTAATTGTTAGCCTACCCTCCCACTAAGTAGACTAAAAAAAAGCAGCGAAACATTCCCGCGCCCTCAATTCAGGAATATCTGGCCTTGCGCTATGGTATAAGATCGAACGTTAGCCTTCCGCCCTCGAAAAAAGACCAACATTCGCGGTGAAATATTCCTGCGGCCTCAATTTCAGGAATATCTTACCGTGGGTTATTGTAAAAAACATTACCCCACCGACAAAAGAGGAAATTCAAATACAATCGTCCGTGACGTCGAACTCCCCAAAAACGACACATATGAGAGTATGTTTCAACTCAGATTTTGTCAGGCGGAATAAATGAAGTACTGCACATGGTTTGGAACTGATTATTCTAGGAAAATACCTCTTAGGAAATAAATAGGATGAAGTTGAAAATGACTTAATGACCGAATTTGTCTGGAATACGGGAAACAAATGTTTAGAGTATGGAAGATGAATTCAGCTATTGCAGAACGAAAAAGAGAGACTTAGGCGGAAGTTTGAGGTAAAAAAAAATGAAGTTTAATAGAGTTAGCAGGTTGTGTACAAACGCCATATGAAACAAACACAAAGCTAGATTCAAATCAAAATTTGGACCGAAAATATATCTATTAGCTTTTCACATTATTGCCTAACTATTAAGAAAAAGTAAGGGGAGGGATTATAAAAGAATAAAGATTGGAACAACACAGAAGGGTTCAAAATTTAATTATTTTTTGAAAACGAAATAGTTGCTTGTTCCACATTTCCTTGGAGCAAGATGGCATCGGTGAGGGTTAGGTAGCAAAATTCGGCGCCCTCAACCCGCCGAACAAAAATAATTAAATTCTGAACTAAGACCATCACCAAGAGCCTAAGGGGTATGTGGCATAATATTAATGTAGGTTAGCATTAAAGAATATCACAAAATAATTGTAACAATAAAAGTACTAAATAACGGACAGTAACCTTTAAACTGGTGAAAAATTAATAAAACGTAAATTTAGTCATAAACCAACCTAAAATTATTTAGGCATAAATGTGCAAGTAAATAACTAAATAATCAGAATAATTTAGTGGGAAAAAATTAGCATCATGACCTCAAGGAAATTTGAAATATAATACTGAAATGTTAATGCAGTGGTGAAAATAGTAAAAATATTACCTTAAATAACATATTAACTATAAGTCTCATAACGGAGACCAACTCCCAATAACTAAGAACTATATGTGTATAGACCTTTAATACTGAATATTTCTTTAAGCATTTAATCAACATTTACAGAACCCCATAGAACAGAATCATGTCTGAGTAGTCATCCGGTGATAAGGTATGCTGGACGAGTTTATTTTGATGACTCTTGTCATCAGACTCGTAAAGGTACAGCTACACCTGAAATACCTTATACACTTAGCCGGAAATGCTCCTTTGAATCAAACTTGTGTACACATACTGGGAGATAAGGTATACCGTTCGAGCTTGTTTTACTGATACCATCAGACTCGAAAATGTACATAAATACCTGAATTATCTCATGCTCCCTGTTGGAGATATTTTATGTAACATATTATGCATGCATAAGGGCGGAAAACAAACTCGCCACTATGAACCTTAATGGGTTTTATACAACAAAAAATGTTTAAAACAATGGTACGGAATGGGGATGCTTAGAGAAATAGTAACACAAACAGAAAGACAGAGGAAACACACGATACCAGCTCGTGTCACCTCACAATACAAAATGGGCTGATGTGGCCAAAATCAGAACCCAAACGGACGAATAAGCAAGACAGGACACAGTACTAAAGGTTATACTAGCATTAACAACTAAATCTGGTGCATTAAATTCTCGAAGAATAAAACTTGGCAAAACAAGCGCAACAGAAAATAAGCAAAAAGATAAAACCACTGTTTAATGAAATTTTAATAAAATATACGGGTTTGAAGCAAATAGTTGTCAAGAGCGAATTTTGAATTACCAAAAAATAAAATAATAATAATTTGTTAATTAACAAAATATACCTAGCCTTGACTAATGAGGTCATATGTGAGAAAAAAGTATTTTGTTATAGCTGAAACACATGAATAACGGAATGCTTAATGCTAACCTATGATAGTATATACAAAATCTGTCATCAAAATGTATCTGAATGAAAAAGAAAATGTCATGTATCACTTCTATGTTCACCGGGAAAGCCATAACACATATAAAAAAATAAATATAAAATTGATTCTCATTCATAACGGTGTAATGGGTAAAGTGTATTAGTATACCACAATAATGGAACGGGTAGTATAGTGGGATTAGAGTTATAGTGTATTGCCTGTCACATGGAGACTATTACCCAAATGATCCATGACATTTCATTCAGATGTGACAGATAGTAAAATAAAAGAGATTGAATAAAAATAAGAAGAAGAATGCATAATGTACTTAATTAATATTCAGAATAAAAGAAATAATTACACATAGCTATAAGTCAAATGCACAAATATATTACGGTACTAAAGAAAGAAGCATACAATAACTACAAATGCATGTAAATTGCTAATAGATAATTTTGACTTGTTATACTATACCATACATTAGTTATAATTTCTTTTTGAGTTTATATTTAATGTCCTGACGACAGCTACTCAGAGACTTCATGTCGAAGCTCTGAACGGAACGAAGTGAATCCGAAATGGTGGATTCCGAATGAATGATTCCAAAACAATGTATGCTTGGTTTATAAAATCTGTCTTTTTATACTCGTAAATGTTCTTGTTTGTCACAACTAGTTGGCACTATATTTTTGAATCTTAGACCAGTCAAAAAATAGTTTCCTAATACATATTATTGTTATGTATACAAATATAAAGGTTATTTTTGTTTTTCCGTTCAGTTTTGGAAAATCCGTGTATTTGTCCACCAGAACATCACCAGATATTGTGTTTTTAACTTTTCCTGCAAACAATTGTGAGATCACCGATGCACCTATCGAGGTCAGCTAGGTGTTACGCTATAGCTTGTTATGGGAAAGTTTATTTTCCAGTTCACACAACCTTGGCCTCAGGTTATTCTTATTTTTGGATTCTTTGACTATTCGCACTGAAAAATATTATTTTAATTGTCCATTTTGTTCTATGTTAATAAAAAACACTTTATGCACTATTGATAATTCACTTATTATATGATAATAGATAATGCTACAATCAGAGCCTTTTCTACCATGTGCAACACGTTCATTTGCACGGAGCGGCAAGTTTCGAGGGACAGCAAAATCTGTTGTATTATTTTAATTTATTGTTGAAACAGACTTCATGGTTAAATTTACTAAGCTGACCTTCTATTTGAATAAAACATTCATAAATCACTTTTAGGTCGCATATTAGTTGAAAGTCACATGCACAATGCTAAAGCAAATGGTCAATATGAAAACATGTCTTGTTTTAGTAACAAACAAATTCCTTATCATCGAAGAGGGAAAACAAGTTTTTTTTTAAAAAAAATTTGAACAGATGTAGAAGGAAAATCAAGAAATAAAGATAAAAGAGTCAGTAGAACTGGAATTGGAAACTGCTATATAGAGACTGAAGCTCGATATTGAGTTCCGTAAAAAGATTTGTCATCTCTTCTCTGCAGGTGTGTTTCCTTTACCTTTCGTTAACATAATAGATTATTATTTAAAGTAAAAATAGACACAACAATAGTGTTTATGCTTATAGTGTTTAGGCCTCTCTCGGGATGGGCACGAGTAGAGCTAAAACTCGATTCGACTCGAGTTTCGAGTCGAGTCAAATGTAATTTTCTCAAGTCGAGTTCCGAGACGAGTCACTATTTTGAGGTCGAGTTTCGAGTCGAGTCGAGTTTGATAAATGGCTCGATCGTTCAGCTCGTTTTAACTCGTTTTGAAATCTTGCAGATTAGACTGGAAAGCGAAACCATGAGAAATGTAAGCAATAATGTGGAATACTTTTAGTGTTGCTCACGACAAGGGTGCATCTCGTCTCGTACTTTTAGTGCATCTTGCGGGGTACCTTTAATGTGTCTCGTCTCGTCTCGATAATGAGACGACAATATGTTTGTATAACGAGAAAGCTTCAAATGTGAGCACCAATATAAGTATATATGTAGTTCTTACCATCAAGGCTGAAACTTGCACGGTCGAAGTTTCGAGCCCAACCAGGGTAGTGATGTGAACCGGCTAGGTTCGGTTAAACTGCGCAAACTGCCGGCTCGATTGGGATGAGTCACCGACTCGAGCCAGCTCCGTAGAAACGAGTCCATCTGTTCGGTTCGACTCAGCTCAACTCGAACTGACTCGGTTGGGTGAGTAATCAGCTCAATTGTGTTTGGCTCGGATGAGCCATCAGTTTGAGCAAGCTCGGTTGGGTGAGCTGTTGATAGTGAATGAGCTATGATCATAGCCACTCCAGCGGTTCACAACCCTAAACCCGGGCCAATTAGTTTTAAACATATTTGGCCGGCGCCCTATGGGTTTTCACAATTTTTGCCTCAAGCCCGAATACTTGCTCCTCCGGAACTCAAACTCAAAACCTCGTGACCGATGTTTTGCCTCCTGAAGACTTCTCCACGTCCGAGATCGGCAGTCAACAGGTTTTCAGTATTCAGATAGAAACCGCCTACCTTTCGTGTTTATACATGGTGTTATAATAATAATAATAATAATAATAATAATAATAATAATAATAATAATAATAATAATAATAATAATAATAAAAATAATAATAATAATAATAATAATTTTAGTAGTAGTAATAGTATCATTGATAATTACATTCTATATATATACATAGGATACTTGAAGAGAGTATTTAGAATTGCACACAGGATTTAGCTCGAATTGGCTCGTTTTGGCTTGAGTCGACTCGACTCAAAACTTGTCCCGAATTCGAGTCGAGTTTCTAGTCGAGTTGGAGGAAATTTTCCCAGCCGAGTTCTCGAGTCGACCTCAAAGATGTCACTTTCAAGTAGAGTCGAGTTTCAAAGAAAACTCGCTTGAACTCGCTCGTGACCCATTCCTAGGCTTTTTGAGTTCGTGTGCGCTTTCCCTCGTCTTCGTTGTTCATGATGAGGTAGCAAACTTAAAATCGTGGGTTTTAAGATTTGTTCTTTCTGGAGAAATTAAGGGGGGCAAATGATGCATGGGGTGGCAAATTACCTATGCTCGGCCCTGGGTACAACAAAAGAGGTGAAGGGCAAATTTGCGGAGAAAGGTACATTTAGGGAGGGAATGTTATACTTGGAGAACAGAATTTTAATTTTGGTGGAGAATGATAACTTTAGGAACAGAATGGTGAAATTGAACGAGAAAATCAGTTGCGTTGAAGCCTTTGGAGAGATGGTCACCCATATATTAACAGCTAGATTTGACCAAGAGAGAGGGAGAAACCATTATAACTCAACCATTCCAGGTTAGTTTTTGTTTCATTTATTCGTAGTTTAACGTCGTGTTGAACACTGAGGCTATATAAGATGTGTCCCTACAGCTTCACATGGCTTTCAAAATACATGAGCTCTCAACGAGAATCTAATCTAGTTGTTTTTCTCCAGTCCTGTATTTACAGGTGGCATGGATGAGAGAGATCTAAACTGAAAATAATCTTGATACAACCAGGTCTAAATTAAGATCCTTAGAGATCTTAAGCATTTAAATTATTTTAGTACCCCCATATTCTTCTTAAAATTTAAAATCACAAACAATAATAAGCCATAAAAATTGTATTAATAGAAATTTAAAAATATATAGTAAGATGGAAAAATAATGTTTATGTTTATATACTTCTACTTTATTTATATTTGAAAACTTCTCTTTCCCTTCTTGTTGCGAAGTTCTCAATCATAACCTCTATCATTACTACTATTACAAGTTTTACTTCCGAGTTTAAGTTTCTCCCCGAAGTATATGTATCCTTCTCTGTATGTTTATTCTTTCTGAGGTGGACATTATGTGCAAAACTGTAAGCGAGAGGGACATTATGTGCAAATATTCTATTGTATTCGGGTTTACATAGGCTATATACAAAAAATTTCAGAGATCTTCTTATTATGGAAGTAAAGGAAATTTAAAATGTGAGATTTAAAGCTAACAAACAAACAGAAAAGAAACTAAGGCGTGAAACAAACTTGACGGCCTCTGAAGACGGCGCTATGAATTCCAGGTAAACGCTATTAGCAAATCAGAGGACTACGATGATGTCATCTCTTTGTGATACTTCTGGTCAGTCTATCTGCTACCTACTCGAGCTGGAGGCCATCTCCTTAGCCCCACGCCTTTACAACATGCCAATATCGCGTCAAACAATCTTCATTTCAACCCAGTACGATTAGAGTCGAATTGAGTTGAGTTTAACGTCCCGTTCAGCAGCGAGGCTATATGAGAAATAGACATACTGATTAAGGTGGAGTCCGAACCACGTGTGCTCCTACCGTGAATCGAACCCGGGTCTCCCACGCCAAAGGCGTGTATTGGTAAAATTAGAGTTTTAGGAAATGGCGGATCTAGCCCATGGTATGGAGGCCTAGCCCCCCAATTTCTTGAATCACAAAGTAATTTAAACTGTCATCTATTTTTTTATGAAAGTTTATTGTAAACTCATGATATACCTATCATAGTTTGGGTTCTGACTGCTCTCCCTCCCCAGCTTATGCCTTCTAGATCCGCGAATGCTCTTACGTTTTTGTAAACTCATGATATACCTATCATAGTTTGGGTTCTGACTGCTCTCCCTCCCCAGCTTATACCTTCTAGATCCGCGAATGCTCTTACGTTTTTGTAAACTCATGATATACCTATCATAGTTTGGGTTCTGACTGCTCTCCCTCCCCAGCCTTTACCTTCTAGATCCGTGAGTGCTTTTAAGTTTTTGTAAACTCATGATATACCTATCATAGTTTGGGTTCTGACTGCTCTCCCTCCCCAGCTTATACCTTCTAGATCCGCGACTGCTCTTAAGTTTTTGTAAACTCATGATACACCTATCATAGTTTGGGTTCTGACTGCTCTCCATCCCCAGCTTTTACCTTCTAGATCCGCGACTGCTCTTAAGATTTTGTAAACTCATGATATACCTATCATACTTTGGGTTCTGACTGCTCTCCCTCCCCAGCTTTTACCTTCTAGATCCGCGACTGCTCTTAAGTTTTTGTAAACTCATGATATACCTATCACAGTTTGGGTTCTGACTGCTCTCCCTCCCCAGCTTATACCTTCTAGATCCGCGACTGCTCTTAAGGTTTTGTAAACTCATGATATACCTATCATAGTTTGGGTTCTGACTGCTCTCCCTCCCCAGCTTATACTTTCTAGATCCGCGACTGCTCTTAAGATTTTGTAAACTCATGATATACCTATCATACTTTGGGTTCTGACTGCTCTCCCTCCCCAGCTTATACCTTCTAGATCTGCGACTGCTCTTATGTTTTTGTAAACTCATGATATACCTATCATAGTTTGGGTTCTGACTGCTCTTCTTCCCCAGCTTATACCTTCTAGATCCGCGACTGCTCTTAAGTTTTTGTAAACTCATGATATACCTATCATAGTTTGGGTTCTGACTGCTCTCCCTCCCCAGCTTATACCTTCTAGATCCGCGACTGCTCTTAAGTTTTTGTAAACTCATGATATACCTATCATAGTTTGGGTTCTGACTGCTCTCCCTCCCCAGCTTTTACCTTCTAGATCCGCGAATGCTCTTAAGTTTTTGTAAACTCATGATATACCTATCATAGTTCGGGTTCTGACTGCTCTCCCTCCCCAGCTTATACCTTCTAGATCCGCGACTGCTCTTAAGTTTTTGTAAACTCATGATATACCTACCATAGTTTGGGTTCTGACTGCTCTCCCTCCCCAGCTTTTACCTTCTAGATCCGCGAATGCTCTTAAGCTTTTGTAAACTCATGATATACCTATCATAGTTTGGGTTCTGACTGCTCTCCATCCCCAGCTTATACCTTCTAGATCCGCGACTGCTCTTAAGTTTTTGTAAACTCATGATATACCTATCATAGTTTGGGTTCTGACTGCTCTCCCTCCCCAGCTTATACCTTCTATATCCGCGAATGCTCTTAAGTTTTTGTAAACTCATGATATACCTATCATAGTTTGGGTTCTGACTGCTCTCCCTCCCCAGCTTATACCTTCTAGATCAGCGACTGCTCTTAAGTTTTTGTAAACTCATGATATACCTATCACAGTTTGGGTTCTGACTGCTCTCCCTCCCCAGCTTATACCTTCTAGATCCGCGACTGCTCTTAAGTTTTTGTAAACTCATGATATACCTATCATAGTTTGGGTTCTGACTGCTCTCCCTCCCCAGCTTATACCTTCTAGATCCGCGACTGCTCTTACGATTTTGTAAACTCATGATATACCTATCATACTTTGGGTTCTGACTGCTCTCCCTCCCCAGCTTATACCTTCTAGATCTGCGACTGCTCTTATGTTTTTGTAAACTCATGATATACCTATCATAGTTTGGGTTCTGACTGCTCTTCTTCCCCAGCTTATACCTTCTAGATCCGCGACTGCTCTTAAGTTTTTGTAAACTCATGATATACCTATCATAGTTTGGGTTCTGACTGCTCTCCCTCCCCAGCTTATACCTTCTAGATCCGCGACTGCTCTTAAGTTTTTGTAAACTCATGATATACCTATCATAGTTTGGGTTCTGACTGCTCTCCCTCCCCAGCCTTTACCTTCTAGATCCGCGAATGCTCTTAAGTTTTTGTAAACTCATGATATACCTATCATAGTTCGGGTTCTGACTGCTCTCCCTCCCCAGCTTATACCTTCTAGATCCGCGACTGCTCTTAAGTTTTTGTAAACTCATGATATACCTATCATAGTTTGGGTTCTGACTGCTCTCCCTCCCCAGCTTTTACCTTCTAGATCCGCGAATGCTCTTAAGCTTTTGTAAACTCATGATATACCTATCATAGTTTGGGTTCTGACTGCTCTCCATCCCCAACTTATACCTTCTAGATCCGCGAATGCTCTTAAGTTTTTGTAAACTCATGATATACCTATCATACTTTGGGTTCTGACTACTCTCCCTCCCCAGCTTATACTTTCTAGATCCGCAACTGCTCTTAAGTTTTTGTAAACTCATGATATACCTATCATAGTTTGGGTTCTGACTGCTCTCCCTCCCCAGCTTATACCTTCTAGATCCGCGACTGCTCTTAAGCTTTTGTAAACTCATGATATACCTATCATAGTTTGGGTTCTGACTGCTCTCCCTCCCCAGCTTTTACCTTCTAGGTCCGTGAATGCTTTTAAGTTTTTGTAAACTCATGATATACCTATCATAGTTTGGGTTCTGACATCTCTCTCTCCCCAGCTTATACCTTCTAGATCCGCGACTGCTCTTAAGTTTTTGTAAACTCAAGATATACCTATCATAGTTTGGGTTCTGACTGCTCTCCCTCCCCAGCTTATACCTTCTAGATCCGCGACTGCTCTTAAGTTTTTGTAAACTCATGATATACCTATCATAGTTTGGGTTCTGACTGCTCTCCCTCCCCAGCTTTTACCTTCTAGATCCGCGAATGCTCTTACGTTTTTGTAAACTCATGATATACCTATCATAGTTTGGGTTCTGACTGCTCTCCCTCCCCAGCTTATACCTTCTAGATCCGCGACTGCTCTTAAGTTTTTGCAAACTCATGATATACCTATCATAGTTTGGGTTCTGACTGCTCTCCCTCCCCAGCTTTTACCTTCTAGATCCGTGAGTGCTTTTAAGTTTTTGTAAACTCATGATATACCTATCATAGTTTGGGTTATGACTGCTCTCGCTCCCGAGCTTATAACTTCTAGATCCGCAACTGCTCTTAAGTTTTTGTAAACTCATGATATACCTATCATAGTTTGGGTTCTGACTGCTCTCCCTCCCCAGCTTATACCTTCCAGATCCGCGACTGCTCTTAAGTTTTTGTAAACTCATGATATACCTATCATAGTTTGGGTTCTGACTGCTCTCCCTCCCCAGCTTATACCTTCTAGATCCGCGACTGCTCTTAAGTTTTTGTAAACTCATGATATACCTATCATAGTTTGGGTTCTGACTGCTCTCCCTCCCCAGCTTATACCTTCTAGATCCGCGAATGCTCTTAAGTTTTTGTAAACTCATGATATACCTATCATAGTTTGGGTTCTGACTGCTCTTCCTCCCCAGCTTATACCTTCTAGATCCGCGACTGCTCTTAAGTTTTTGTAAACTCATGATATACCTATCATAGTTTGGGTTCTGACTGCTCTCCCTCCCCAGCATATACCTTCTATATCCGCGACTGCTCTTAAGTTTTTGTAAACTAATGATATACCTATCATAGTTTGGGTTCTGACTGCTCTCCCTCCCCAGGTTTTACCTTCTAGATCCGTGAGTGCTTTTAAGTTTTTGTAAACTCATGATATACCTATCATAGTTTGGGTTCTGACTGCTCTCCCTCCCCAGCTTATACGTTCTAGATCCGCGACTGCTCTTCAGTTTTTGTAAACTCATGATATACCTATCATAGTTTGGGTTCTGACTGCTCTCCCTCCCCAGCTTATACCTTCTAGATCCGCGACTGCTCTTAAGTTTTTGTAAACTCATGATATACCTATCATAGTTTGGGTTCTGACTGCTCTCCCTCCCCAGCTTTTACCTTCTAGATCCGCGAATGCTCTTAAGTTTTTGTAAACTCATGATATACCTATCATAGTTTGGGTTCTGACTGCTCTCCCTCCCCATCTTATACCTTCTAGATCCGCGACTGCTCTTAAGTTTTTGTAAACTCATGATATACCTATCATAGTTTGGGTTCTGACTGCTCTCCCTCCCCAGCTTTTACCTTCTAGATCCGTGAGTGCTTTTAAGTTTTTGTAAACTCATGATATACCTATCATAGTTTGGGTTCTGACTGCTCTCCCTCTTCAGCTTATACCTTCTAGATCAGCGACTGCTCTTAAGTTTTTGTAAACTCACGATATACCTATCATAGTTTGGGTTCTGACTGCTCCCCGTTCCCAGCTTTTACCTTCTAGATCCGTGACTGCTCTTAAGATTTTGTAAACTCATGATATACCTATCATAGTTTGGGTTCTGACTGCCCTGCCTCCCCAGCTTATGCCTTCTAGATCCGTGGCTGCTCTTAAGATTTTGTAAACTCATGATATACCTATCATAGTTTGGGTTCTGACTGCTCCCCGTTCCCAGCTTATACCTTCAAGATCCGCGACTGCTCTTAAGTTTTTGTAAACTCATGATATACCTATCATAGTTTGGGTTCTGACTGCTCTCCCTCCCCAGCTTTTACCTTCTAGATCCGCGACTGCTTTTAAGTTTTTGTAAACTCATGATATACCTATCATAGTTTGGGTTCTGACTGCTCTCCCTCCCCAGCTTTTACCTTCTAGATCCGCGACTGCTCTTAAGTTTTTGTAAACTCATGATATACCTATCATAGTTTGGGTTCTGACTGCTCCCCCTCCCCAGCTTATACCTTCTAGATCCGCGACTGCTCTTAAGTTCGAAAATATTCTTAAGAATTCGGAGTTTTGTGAAGACCTGTATTTTGATGTCCTCGGAATATCATGAAAAGTGTATTTAACTTCATCATAGGTTTTTCTTTCTTCTAGGAAGAAAAGAGGGAATTCTAGGATTATGCAATTATTTCGAAAATTATCAACTTTTCTAGGAAAGAGTTAAATCTATGATAAAAGTTGTAGCATATAAAATTCTGCACAGAAAACTATCCTTAGATTTTTTTCGTAGCATCAGTATGATAGTCGGAAGTGAAAGGCAAGGTCGATTGCTTAGCATACTTCTAAGTAACTACATCGAAGAGAACGTAGTCTGGAAGAGACTGTAGTATATTTAAAAATTATTGACGGGTTATCCTCAGGTGGATTTCTAAGGGAAAGAAATGGTTTAAGATATATACTAAAAATAGATTTGAAACAAATATATCAACGAGCACCTCATGCCAGGAAGATGAAACGTAGTTTCTAAACTCATTTTCAAAACAAGTGGACATATGGCTTACAACCTGAAAAAATACTCTGTGGGTAGAAAAGAAATAGCATTGAGAGGATTGAGATGCTCGTGACAGAAAAAAATCATCGAGATCATCTTATATTATTGTCTGATCCATGGTTTTGGGGTCTGCTGAGATGAATAGTGACACTTTGGAGGCCATTTAAGTTTAAGTTGAGCCACCATCTTATGTGGGAATGAGAAGATATGAAACCATGTCTAAAATGACCGAAATTAGTGCCGAATCAAAAGTTTGCGAGTTTTTAAGCTTATTGGTTACATGCCCGATGACATTTAAGCCCAAGTTAATTCCATATTAGCTATCCCGGGAATTAATAGGAGCTCGTCATTTAATTTATTCACATCTTTAAATTCAGATATTGTACACAAATAATATTCTTTGAGTGAAGCCGGGTACCTCTACTTTTATGTATATATTTAAAAAATATATATATGCAAAAATTATATTAGAAAAAAAAATCTGATCACAGTGCCTCTATCACTAAAATTTATAATTCCTCGTAGAACCGAAATCTACAACAAATGCTGATTTTTATTTAAGTTTCCAAAGTTGCCCCCGCCCCCATCTTAGAGAATGCATAAGTAAACTAATTCCAATGCTGGCAAACTTTCCTACTTCAAAATATTATCCTTTTTATTTCGAGCATTGCTTTATTTTTCGTTTATGTTTATTTTTCCAATATTTTAAATTTTCAGTTAGAAACTTCACACTCTATTTCTGTTCACACATAAGCCAGTGTATGTCCTAGAAACGTTTGGCTCTGGAGGCAAAAGGGTCTAAGAATATTTTCTATGTACAGCTTCATAAACTAAAATTTTCCTCATGACTATTTTCTTGGGAAAATGATATTTTTCTCTATAATTGCAAACTAATTAGAATTTTCCTCCTTTGACTCCCTAAAACACAAAATCCACGGCTCAAGTCAAGGACAATTTTAGGAGATATTGAGCATATCAAAACAAAGATATCCAGAAAAATCCAATTTGTTCGGAATGTTTTCGAAGTTTTCCATCCCTCCTTCTTTTTTTTTTCCATCTAAGCTTCGTGGACTAATATTCGTATAATCATCCGTGTGTTCTACAACGACTCAGCAGTGTTCAGAAGCATTTTTCAAGGAGTAGATTGTGTCCATGAATTATTTTTATAAGAGGGTGGGTAAGCGAATAATTTTTCATTGAAATTGCGCAATCGAACTGCATTTATACCATGATGATTTTGAGAAAGCTAACTGTGAGAGATAACTTAATACGAACTACACTTTAAAATAATTAATTGTCATACTAAAGAATTTATTCCCTTTAGATTGAATGCTTGGGTTATGTGGTCCGATACCAGCTAGCGTCAGCTGGACTCTATGGTGGAAAGACACCATGTGTGGGAGTTTCCTCGGGACTATCCCGTTTTCTTCTACTTTCTTCATCCCACCGTTTCAATCATTCTCATCGTTCCCATCTCCTTCACCCTACACGACGTAAAACTGAAGGATTTCATTTCATTTATTTTTTGATTCAAATGAGATAATTTTAACGTAAGAAGTAAGATATTACAGACTGATGTGTTTAAAAAGTAGGGAAAACAGGCTACCAAGTAATCAGCTATGCGTTTGGCATGCAAATTAATGTAGGAATTCATTATTTTTGGAGAGATTACACCCAACAATGGGGAGGATGAATATTGCTGCAGTTTTATTTTTTTTCGATTCTTTCCGAATTACCATGTTAATAAATATGAAGGTTAATGTTCTTAAGTGATTTTTACAAAATAGATTGTGAAATTGAATGAATTTAAGTTTATGACTCTTTGAACATCAAGGTTAAATTGGACATTGACTTACAGCTTAACGTGGGATACAAACAACACGAACTTTCGCTGGAAATTGATGTCGGATTCTCCCGCGCAGAAGACAAGTCAGAAATTTTAACTGAAAGAAAGTTGAGCAGTGTTAGCAACACAAACAGTTTCATACTTCTTGAATTTTTTGTACTAAGTAAAATATTTAAGGAGAAATTTCATTATTACAGGGCGCGAGGGATAGCATGAGCTATGACCTTGAAATCCGCAACCAACACACTTGAAAGGATCGGGCAATCCTAATAGTGTTACTAACTGCCACAACAGTGAACTAGAATTTGGCGATTTGAAGCATTTCTGGGAAGGGATGACAGAGACACTTTGAATCAATCTGCAGCCTTCCTTTTCTCATCTTCATTTAGAAATATCTGAACAATAAATTGGTCAATTTATTAAGTAAGATGTAAAAGTGCACTCGGTGCAATAAAGGTTTCCTTACTCGTTCATTGTTTCTTTTTATTTATTTTTTTAAATGAGTTGATTTTGAATTTAACGTCCCGTTCAGCAGCGATGCTATATGAGACGTGGACCTACTGATTAACGTGGAATCCGAACCACATGAGCTCCCGCCGGGAATCGAACACGAGTATCCCACGCCAAAGGCGCGTACGCTAACCGCTTAGCCACGAACGAGCTCTATTTTTTAAATGAGTAAGCGAAAGTAAGTAAAACTTACATCATATAACACAACCTATATTTGCAATTCATTCATTCTGGAGACCACGACTCATGTCACCGCCTTAGGGAAATCGTGGCTACAGACCTGTCAACTTCTTCTTTCCCCCTCATACAAGGAAGTTTGTCATTTTCGCTGTAAAACAAAGTGGTCCTATTAGTACCCTTCCTAGGGGTAGTTATTTATGACACAGGTGGGAGCGTCTTGAGAGACACATGAAGAAGCCGAACCGGACACAGTGTTCTTGTGTTCACTGAAGTGTGGTTCTTTGTCTATAGTTCTGTGTTGTTTTCACTTATGTTGGAGGTTAGTATCAGCATGGGTTAGAAACACTACCAAAAAATCTTCCTCCTCTCTCCACTGTCACCCTCGCAGCGAATAGCATTCCTCCTACCTCCCGCTTCTCATAGCTCATGCTATCTCTCACGCTCTGTATGTAACATACATACTGTACATAAAATTATGCAATGAAATATTTGTTATTTTTCCGTAATATTTGTGGCATGTAAGAATTTTAACAAATGTTTTGTAAATAAAAAAATACCGGTGCACCCAGATAGGAGCCGGTTTCAGCTCCATTCTCGATATTACTTCCCGAGCTGCTTCCTGGGTGAGTGGTTACGTATGCGCCTTTGGTGGGATCTCATGTGGTTCGGATCCCATGTAAATCTGTAGGTCTACGCCTCATATAGTATCGCTGCTGAAAGGGACACTGAACTCATACATCAAGTTACATTTATGTAAGTTTACTCTTCTAGGACCCTGAAGCCACCACTAGTATGAGCCTACCATGAACTACGGTCAAAAGTGTATGTGTAATCGGGAGAGTACTCGATCATACATATTTTCTCTATGTTACGGGGAAACTTGAGAATGAAGGCCGACATATATTTTAAACTTGGGGTATACTACATGTGAATAATTGCAAACTGCAAAGCTTTGTTATTCACAAACTTTCCTTATTAAGATTCTCTTATGCTTATATATCCTTAATCCAGGTATAAAATCGATGTAAATGAGAACGATGAAGCAAGGACATAAGTCACTCATAACTTGCTTCACTAAAAATTACACATTTTAAATTTTAAATATTAAATTAGTACAAAGAAAAGACCCTAGTTCCAACCCCAATTCACGTACTATAATCTCTTACTAATGGATTTTTGGAATTTCACACTTAGCAAATACAAGTGTTTTCAAATATGTTTCACTTGGGTAAATTATTTATATACATATTTTACAGAAAATGTGTTCCTGGATAATATTTTTCAAAGTTTTTGTACTTTTAATGAGGTTCAACGAGTGGAAATATTAGAAGAGTGTTCTGCTGTCTACTGACATCTTTCAAACTATACAATTATTTTTCTAAAAGAAAAGATTCGACCATGCTCTCTGCCTAGTAAGATATTTTGAATGGTATCTTTGATATTCTTTATTTTCCTATTAACTACATACATGTACAAAAAGCAGGACCTCTACGTGAAAGTCTGAAAGGTTCCTATTTTAAACATTGCAAAGCAAAAAATAGTTTTTATTTATTCTGTGAAATTGTTGTTAGGGGTTCCCACTGCTGGTTTTGGGGAAATGAGTACGTCATAGAAAACATTTTCGAGAACATTGAAAATGGTACAGACAAACTGGTTATGGATAAATTTGGAGGAGAATGGAACATTTAAGGGGGTAGTAAATTTGGAGAAGAGAATTCTTATTGAAAGTGAAAACGAATAATTTGGAAGCAGAATATTAAATTTGAATGCCGAGAATGGGTTGCGCCTAAGCCTTTGGAGAAATGGTCGCCCCTATTTGACTTCTAGATTAGACGAAGAGAGAGGGTCAAGGCTATTGCAGGTTAGATTCCGGTTGATTTGTTTATGGATTAACGTCGTTTTCAGCACCGAGGCTATATCAGTTGTGACCCTACAGCTTCAGATAGCATTTACTGCATGAACTGTCACTGGAATCTAATTCAGTTCTCTTCAGTTCCAGGAGCGTATTTACGGACGGTATGCACGAAAGACAGAGATCTATACCGAAAATAACGTTGATACATGCAAAGCAAGATTAAAGTCCTTAGAGGTCCTAACCTAAGTACTTGAAACATATTGGTGTCTCCATGTATATTTATGAAATTCAGAATAAGAAACAGTAATATTTATTTATTCACTAAGTTTCATACAGCACAAGGCAAATTGGCTGAAAATGATTAACATAAAAAGGATAAAATCACGGAAAAAAATACATATATAAAATAAGTTTCGCCCTTAATATATAATATTTTTTCAGTTGAGTTCTAAAACTGCGTTCAGAAGTAAAAATGTTAAGAAGTGATGAAACAGTATCGTTATCGTGCGTGTGCTAGTCTCTAGAACAAGGAACGCTTAACAATTAGTAACCTAGGTGTCTCGTAAGCCAGCAAGTTAAGAGAGTAAGTTAGCCGCGGAGGAACCAGAAAGTTAATATGTTTTAGGAAGAACTCAGAATCAATTTTACTATTGATAGCCTTATATAGATAAAGTAAATCAGCATCGTAGAGTCGTTTGTCAAGGGTACATAGTTTTATTAAAGACATTAATTCCTTCCTCGAGTGATCACGTAACTCGGAAATTCTAAATCTAACTACGACAAGAAATTAGTTTGAAATCAATGTGATATAGATTAGTAGGTACTGTCATATTCCATACACATGAACAAGATTCAATAATCAGGAAGAAGAAAGCCTTATAAAACATAGTGAGCGCAGGAAGACTTTCAATTTCAGGAAATCTACAAACAGACCAAGTAGTTACATAGCTCTGGACGAAGTCAATGTGATGGGATTCGCAAACAGAGTTTTCTTTTTTCTTCTTCTTCTACTAAGACATCACCTAGATCTTTCTGAGAAGAAGCACATTTGATAGGTACATTGTTGACGTTATATATCTCGCGAAGTACATTCTTTTTTAAAGAGATAGAAAGGGTATAACATTCGTTGAGGTTTAAAGACAGATTCCAGTTACAGCACTAGTTACTTAACACATCTATATCAATTTGCAGTGTAGTGCAGCATCCCCTTCAGAATTGATGATTCTAAAGCGTTTACAGCCAACAGCGAAACGCAAAATATTTGTTGAAGAGGATGAATAGATGTTAGGTAAGTCGTCCCCGTAAAAACAAGACTGGATCAAACATACTCCCCTAAGGCACTCCAGATAAGACAGGACTACAAGGAGACAGGGATCCACAAAGAGTAACGCACTGTTCTCTCCCTGAGAGATAACAATTTATGAAAGAGAGGATCATGTTATGAGTGTTAAAAACAAAATGTTATTAATCGAAATTTCTTTAAAGAAGGGCGCTTCCGGTCTTAATCCCCCCCGAAATTTTATTTACTATTTTAAAGTAAATTAATTATCTTGCAGAATTTTCACATATCCAAAACTAAAGTTACCAAAGCCCTCCCCGAAAAAAAATCCTAAATACACCGCTGAAAGAAAGTACATAGTAGTGGAAAATAATGTTTATTTTTGGATACTTCTTTATATTTGAAAGCTTTCTTTTATTTTAACTTCTATAATTAAAACTATTATAGTTTTTACTTTCACCAAGGAGGTTAAATTTGGGCGGAGTATATGTATCTGTCTCTCTGTGCGTATATGTTACTCCCACTGACGGTGTACAGAAAGAATACAAATTTCACAGACAGCATACAACGTTTGTTCTGCTCTAATTTATGTGTGAGAATATATTCCTCCGATTCCATGACTTTTCGCGGAGATCTGCATATTCTGAATGCTTTTGTTATTATGATACATATCTGTACGCTTTTTTTTAAATTTAATGTGGGAGCTCCTTAGCGAAGTCTGATTCAGCTAAATCATTTTTGGTATAGCAACAAATGGCTCTCGATCTTGCTAAACTCCACTATATGGAAAATTTCTATGGTGCCCCTTTCCCTTGATTGCCTTAAGCAGGTGATTATTTTGCTTAATGGTTAATACAATCCTAGACACCACATCCCGGTCGAGTTTGATGCAAGAAAGACCTGAGGCTATTTATTGGTTACTGTCTACAGCGTAATTCGTGCATTGGGTTCTGTACATCTCACCTCGAAGTTTAATGTAAGCAAACCCAGCAGATGTAAGTGTAAGCTGACCAGTAACCTCGCTAGAGGGGAGGCCAAAAGGGTGGGCGCACCACTTGACGCTAACCCTTTTGATATTATGTATTTTAATGTAAGTGAAGTGGTATAATTGTATCTATTTCGGTACAAAAAACAAAAAAAGCCCCCTTTTTTTTCTGGTCCTGTACTTGGCAAACAAGAAAGTAAATCTATCGTCATCGCAGAAGCGTGCAAAGCGGTAGTTGTTAGTAGATGAGTATTTAAGAGTTTTAGTAATTTTTGTTTTTATTTTGAAACCTACTAACACATTATAATGTTTTGTCGTTTGTCAGCTTCTGTGTTTTATTTTATTTACACACAATTAAGACACACACAATTTTTACACAATTTTTATATCATCTAAAAGCATTAAAAATATGAAACAATGTGTTTATATAGCTTAAGAAATGGCAAAATATGATCAAAAATATAATATTTACAAAAAAAACGTCGTTGTTTTCTTAATCAATACTACCGGGTGTCCAATATACAATGCAACCCGGTGTTTGGGATATTATAACTTTTGAACCGGAAGAGGTACACAAATAATGGTTATACCAAAATGAAGCCTTGTTCATGCATATATTTTTAAATTAGGAAGCAATGATTGAAGTACACTAGGAACCGCACAGTGTTACCAAATGTAACCGAAGGTGTAAATCATTTTTTTTTATAAGTCACGTAAATTGACTCATAACTCATACGTATAGATGTTCTGTCGTTAATTTTCAGTTTGTGTAGTTGAAGTAGCTTTGAAACCATGGAATAGTAAAAAGAATTTTTCATTTCCACCGATAACTAATCGGATGAGGCCTCTCTAAGGGGTTACTAGGGAAAACGTTGTTTTCATAGATTAACATTCTGAATTGGCAACAGTGCTGATGTTTCAGTGCATCAAAAGGTGTGTTGAGAATCTGTCTACATTATGCAATTTCTGAAAACAATGAAAAAGAAACTGAAATTATCGTGATAAAACTTTTACTTACATATACCCTCGATGTAACTTCCCGATCTCCCTTGTGGCTAAGCAGTTAGCATGCGCTCCTTTGGCGGAGCTCATGTGGTTTGGTTCCACGTTAAGCTGTAAGTCCAGGTCTCATACAGTTTCGCTGCTGAAACTGACGCTAAGCTCAAAATCAAATCGATATTACTTTTCTCTTGCATAATGCTGGGGCCACCACTAGTATGAACCTACCACTAACTACGCTCAAAACTGTAATCAGGAAGCTACTCCACCATACATAATATTTCTATATTTCATCTGTAATACAGAAAATAGTGTTTTGTCGATCACGAACAATTCCATCATTATGAACGAATCATGTGAATCAAATGAATTATGATTCTTTCTACAAATGAATCGATTCTTCTAATGAATCATTTGTACTTCTCACTGAATTGCTACGACCCGCTCGGGAGAGTAATACTCCAGGAAGTACCTTTTATTTCGCGCGCTACTCTAGCTAACTGTTTTACGCGCTATCCTAGTCAGTTGTTTTAAGTTGGTCACAAAATCTATATCATTTAGTACAAGGGGAATAAAACGAGCCTTATATCATGGAGTACAAGGGCAACAAAACGAGCCCTGCGGGGCTTCTAACCCGTTCCTACTACTACTACTACTTATCTGCACAAAAGTAAGTACATCACATTTTTGAGTATTATTTTCGTATTATTTTAATTTAAAAAGTGTTATAAAAATATAAAAAAAAGTTTAAAGAAACTTTCCTCGGGCCGGGTTTGAACTCACGACAAAAGCGTTTTTCGTTACTACCATACAGCACTAGCCCACTCGGTCACGAGGACCGACAACAATAATCGTCTGAATTCTGCTATTTGTATGCAACGTGGCAAGACATAGATAACGCCAACCGTGTTTTCCGTTCCTACTTCCGGGAGCATTACTCTCCTGAGCTAGTCCTGAATTGCTTGCCGTGATCGAAATGAATTGTGAATCACAAACTGCCAGCTCGTGTGAGAGAATTGGTAGGGTTGTTTCTGTAAATGCGCTTGTAGTTCACGGGGAGTGAAAAAAGAAAGAACATATGCGCGCTTTGGGTGATGCATAAAGATTAGTAAGTACTAGTGAGTATAATCTCACCTCTTCAAGGAGATTAATCTACAAGTGAGTTCTTGCTCATAATTCATATGCATAAAAAGAACGAATAGCGAATGAGAATATTCTCACTGTGACATGCAGTTCCGTCTCATGTGAACTTGGCTTTGATGACGTCTCATACAGAAATGACGTAGTGAAGGCGAGAATGTTTATTTCCTTTCCTTCTTTAAATCAGGAATTCACAAGTATACAGCAAGTGAAAACGTGTTATAAAATCAAAATCAGTAGCGTTATTTACTAAGCACAAAAGCACTATTTTTGCTTTTAGTTGGAATAGAAATTAACTACGGCTACTTTCGTTTGAATATTCCAGCAATATAAAACAGTAACAACTAACTTCTTAGCACTATACATCCGCAAATGTGCTTCATGTTTGAGGAGCCAATAGCTATTGCACTATCGTCAACTAACCGCTTCACTGGGTTAAAAGAAGAAACATTAGTAATAGCTTCCGTTAGTCAGCCAGTTTTTACTATTACTCTCAGATATACCCATATCGCTACTGGAATATTCAAACGAAAGTAGCCGTAGTTAATTTCTATTCCAACTAAAAGCAAAAATAGTGCTTTTGTGCTTAGTAAATAACGCTATCATTCTATAACGAAATATTTTCTATCATTTTTCTGTATCTCTTCCTACCCTCCCTTAAGTTGCAGGGCTGAATTTTGATTTAAACAGCTTCAGAAGTATCACTGTTCATCTTAGCGACCCCGAAAACTATGAATTTGGCACTAATATAAGTCATTTTCGATGATTTAATATCTCCCTCCTCCTCCTCCATGTTTCGGGGCATGACATCGAAAGTGTCAGTATTCATCTCAGCGACCCGGAAAACTATGGATTTATTTTTCATTGAGAGTGTAACGTGTACTGCTCTGTTTCTCCAGCTGTTCCAGCTTCTATTATCTGTAATGACGTTGTACAATACTTACAACTCATCATATTCTTCAGGGCCTCTCCTTTGGTTTCCAGTACACCCCAAGAAGATGTTTTGCCATCCACTGTTAATGTTGTTCTTCAAATCTATAGAACTTTATAGTCATACACGTCAGAGTCTATCAAACTTTGTACGCTTTTCTTTTTGGCTCCACTTCCATATATTCAATCATTTTGATCCACTCTCACACAGTGTGAGACTGAGGTGGTTCACGAAATTTCTAGATTAATCTCAGCTAGTTGAGATTATATTCAACTTTATGCATACGAAAAGAGAGAAATCACAGTTAGATTCATAAGTTTCGAGCATTCACTTGGGTGCCTGAGATTATAATCAAATGACGTCACGCTGTTTTGCTTTCTATGCATACATACAACCTTGAGATTCATCTCAAAATCTTCAGAGAAGAGTAAGATCTCATTTTTATGCATATCACCTATTATACAGGGATAGTACACGAAAGGAAAATGTGTTGCTAGAAATAGATTAATTTTAAAGTAACTATACAAAATAGATTCCAAGATTTTTTTAAAAAAAAAGCCTCTCCTCGCAGAGGTCTGCAGAGATTTCCAGTTGAATAACAGTTATTATATTCCCAAAATCATTAAACGATGAAAAGTTTAACATTATTAAACACTCATATACTTTGTGATTTCTACTTCGTGATTTCTCCTTGTAAAAATTCTATTTAAGATCAAGATTAACAATACGATACAACCACGAAAAACAACACGTCCTACGCAAACGGATTTTTCAGTGGCATCAAAATATAAAAACCTTCAAAGTGATAATATCAAGCTTATTCAAGGTGATGGTGTCAAAACATATAAGTTAAAATCTTTCAAGGTGTCTATTTTAAATTGAAAAAACATATTTTCCAGCATAAACAGTGCCTTGCTAAAACTAAAACAGTTTTTGTGATACTATAAAACCAGGCATTTTTAAAAATTATAATCATTCGACCTACACCTGCTAAGAGTGTGGTATGGTATATTCATTCTGCATCCAGAGGAACCACCCAGGACTGACAGCGGTGATGGAAGGCCTGTGTTTGTGAGTATAAGCTTTGCGCTGATGAACTTTTGCATGACATAAATGTCGTGAAGGGAGGACTACGTGACATTAAAAACACACGAGAGTATCAGGGATTTCTCCTTGATAGACCCCAACCATTGCACTACTTATATTTCACATCATGATTTTGTAAATATTGTTTGTATCTATATCGTTTGCATTTATGGTGACGGTTTTAATAAATACCACAAAAGTATGACACTTGTCCTTTTATTAGCATTCTGATTACTTAACGTGACAATTGATTGATGCTATATTTAGTAACACATTAGTATCATATTATGGCTCCCCAAGAGGAATCTCTCTCGTGTGGTTCTTAGTGTTTGTGTTCCTCTTTTCACACATATAAGGCACTTTTTGCTTTGTTAACTCCATTGTGGTCATTTCATTTCTCACATTCTCTTGTCATGCCCACGACTCGCAGTCAGGCTTCTTTCATTCCCTTAAACACACCTCAAGTTCAAAATTCCAATAATATGGCAGGCATTTCTTCCATCATTCCCGATATATACAGTGCGTCCAAGGAACAAAGCTCGGATTTATTTTTACAAAATTTTTTGAAGATCGCACTGGTCAATAACTGGGATGACTCAAAATGCATAAAGATTTTCGAAAAGTCCCTTTCTGGACCCGCTCAACATTGGTTCTCCACCCAAAATCTGTCTAAACTTCCCTGGTCAACCGTCCAACAAAAATTCCTAAAACAATTTGGCGACGAGCAGGTTCCACGATCTCGCATTCATCGGTATAGGGCTCGAGTTCAACTCCCTAATGAACCACTTTCTCATTACGTTTTCGCAAAGAAATTTCTGGCAGATCAGGCATACACGCAATTAGATTTTCAGGAGTTTCTTTCAGAATGCGTGTCGAGTATGACACCCGAGAACATACGTTGGTTTGGCACTCGCACCATATCTGACTATCCCACACTTATTGATGAGGTTACAACCTTAGAACGCACTCAGCTCATGGCCCAAAAGCGAGAAACGGACTCTTCCTTTTCACGCCAAACTTCAGATGTCCCAACTTTTAGCGCCATTCAAGAACTAACTCATCAAGTTTCACAGTTATAGCTTCATCTCAACACCCTTTCAAATTCTCAACCTACCTCTGTTCATTTCGCTCCTCCCGTTCTCGTTCTCCTAGTCCTCACAATCACAACACCCTCTCTCCTAACCATAAATCCCTTCCCTTTCCACGGTCCCTCTCACCCCATCCGCCGTCCTCCTGTCTCCAACATTCTCATTCCACCAATCCGACCTCTTCTTCTTCTAACTCGTGTACTCATTGCTCCATACACCCATCTCATTGTTGTCAATGTACCGCCTCCTCTCATTGTCAAACTGTCCCTCAGTCTCCCCCAACCCGTAACACTCCACGAAATGATCACAATAACGGCTCTCGTAAAGGCAAGAACAATAAGCGTTTTAATACTAAGCATTCTTCCCAACCCCAAAACGTCTATACTACACAACAGCCAACCATACCCATTCCCCCATATCCATTCTATCATCCCTTTTTTCAATATCCTACCCCTACCCACCTACCCTCAATCCCTTCCCTTTTCCCTGTCTCCACAAACTCTCGTACCAATAAAACAAAAAACGCCAAAAATTAGCGCGAGAGCGCACCAGTCTCCTCGCGCTTAATTCTTCCTCATCCCCTTCTTCCCCTCCCTCTTCCTCAGATTACCTCCAATTACCGTTGCATTTCAAAGGCAAATTACCTTACGCAAAAGTCCGTTGCATGACCAAGGATGTTTTCTTTTGCCTTGACTCTGGTGCTGAAGTCAGTCTCTTTCGAGCCGACCAGCTCGATCCTTCGGTTCGTACTTTTAAGCTTCACACGGTTCTAAATGGTCTTTCATCATCTCCGGTACATCTCTCCCGTGGTACCATTCCCAACTTGAATTTTAATGGTCATCAATACTCTGTACTTTTTCGTTTGGTTCCTTTCAAAAACTTTCCTGCTATCCTTTCCAGTAAATTTCTTGAAGACCATCAAGCAACCCTTGATTTTGACAAAGGCATCCTATCATTACGTCATCTAGGTCGCATGCCTCCAGCCGATAATGCAATACACAGCGTTAATACAAACACATTTCACTTTTTAAAAAACATCCCACTCTTCACATTGTTTTTCAAGCACGTAGAAGACTTGTCATACCACCCCGTTCAGCTAAAGCAGTTCCTCTCAAGGTTTCCAAATACATCCTTCCGGCTACATACTCCTATCTTACGAAACTTAAGTAACTGCTATATGACGCATGCTGTTGTTCCCATAGATAACCTTGTTTCGCCACTTGCAAACGTCTCGTCTCGTCCCCAGATTATAAAGGCCGATGCTCCCATTGTTATTGGTTCCATATTTTCACCACCGGAACAAAACACTAACGCTTACACCATCAGACAGGTTCATTTTCCCACGGACGAGGACGCTTCACGACACAAAGCACAACGCCTTAAAGAAATCGGTCATCTCATTGACATTAACAAATTTCACTTTTCTCCTGACATGGACGAACATCAAACTGCTCAAATGAAGGCGCTACTTTCTGAATATGCTTTTCTTTTTCAATGGCACGACAATGATTTTACAAAAATACCAACCTTTTCGGCCACGTTAGAATCAGACGTTCTCTTTCAGTCCCCTCAATTCGTAATTCCGCACAGACTTAGACCGCGAGCAAGAGAACTCGTCCTGCGCCTCATTAATCAAGGAGTGTTTGAACAATCAGATTCTCAGTATAGAAATAACATATTATTTGTTTTAAAACCAAATTTCAAAACTGAGCTAAGGGCCGTTTTTGATCTCAGGGGCCTTAATTCCCATTCCAGAACAATAGCTTCTCCTTTAGAAGATATACAGGACGTTCTAGAGTCTCTTTCTGACTCAGTTTGGTTCAATTCCTTTGATTTACACTCCAGTTTCTATCAATTAGATTTAGATCCCAAGGACAGACCGGCCACTGCATTCTCCATTAAGGGTCTTTCTCTCCCTTTCAATCACCTTCAGTTGACATCTGTTCCTCAGGGTTTCAAAAATGCCTCCATTTTACTTCAACAAGCTCTTCAAACCATTTATAGGGACATCTTCCCCAACAATATTACATCATTCGTTGACGACATGTATGTTCACGCAGATTCGTTCAATCAGATGATGACTGTGCTTCGTGCCTTCTTTCAGCAAGCCGCGAAATATTCTCTGCTCTTTAACATTAAAAAATCAGTTTTCGGATCCAAAAGAATTAAATGTTTAGGCCATATTATTGACAATCACACTCTACAACCTGATCCTGATAAGATTTCAGCTTTAGCTCAGGCACCCAGACCGGACATTCTCAAAAGCCTCAAAAGCTGGTTAGCCAGTGCAAATTTTTTCCGACGTTTTTTCAAAAATTTTTCCAACATTCTTGCACCCCTTTATCAGGCTCTGTCAAACAATCCTAAAAAGCTCATCTGGACTCCTGAGCGCGTTCAAGCGTTTGAGACAATGCAGAAACTTCTAACCTCACCCCCCGTATTTGCTCTATATTCCACCCGCAATACACACCACATTCTCATGACAGACGCCGCATCAGTAGGCGTCGGGGCGGCGTTATTACAAAAAGATCTTATTACTAACGTTGTGCAACCTGTTTGCTATGTCTCTTCCAGACATCCCAAAACCGTTTCCCCCCTTCAAATCTTCCATCAAGAATTATATGCAGTGTACTTTTCTCTCCGGAAATTAGAAAAATATTTGTTAGGCCACCATTTCACCCTAGTTACTGACAATATTTCTCTTCTTGCTGTTCGGAAAACAATTGTTCCATCCCCAAAAATTTTGAGATGGTTAAATTACATTAATACATTTGACTTTACAATCAAACATGCAAAAAGCCATCAGAACCCCATAGCTGATTATCTTAGTAGGCATCCTGCTCCTCTTACGCAAGACACGATAGACATGGACAATGAAGTTGTGCCTGATTCTGTACTTCTAAATATCGATAACAACTTGGACCTATCTCGCCTACAGGGTGAAGATAAATTCTTCTCCAAAATTATCGAGACTCTCAACAAACGAGACGAGACAGATCCTTCATTCCAACGTCTCAACAAACAATACGTTATTCAGAAAGGCATACTTTACAAAAAACTGTACCGAGTACCTAACTCTCGATTACTGCTCTGCGTACCCGACAGTCTTAAACCAGCTTTATTCGATGAGTATCATGACTCAATGACTCACATAGGTTTCACAAAGATGTATTGGATGTTGCGATACAAGGATTTCTTTCCGCACCTAAAATCATGGCTAGCTCAGAAACTTAAATCATGTAAAGGCTGCGCCATCTTTAAACGCAATTACATGCCTAATAACCCCACAATTCAGCGTTTTCCTCAGTCAGGCCTATTTGAAACCTTTTCTTTGGACCTAGCAGGCAAGCTAATACCCAGCGATCCCAAAGGTTTTCAATACTTTTATGCAGCTACGGATCACTGTACTGGATTCACCATTACTCATCCCGTTACAACTCCAAACAGCGACATCTTCATCAATTTCATCACAAACCATATCATTCTTCCATATAATACTCCTCGCACAATCTACTTAGATCTTCAGAGTTCACACCGGTCTACAGTATCGTTAAACTTCCTTAAGTCTCTTAACATAACAGTTAAGTACGGCCTACCCTACCAACATCGTTCTCTAGGCACAGTCGAACAAAGATTAGGCTCCTTGCAAACGAGTCTCAAATTTCTGTGCCAAGTCAACCAGAAATTTTGGCCTCGCTTCCTTGCGCATGCCACAGCGGCTCTGAATAAAACACCCTTAACTTCCATTGGTCTATCTCCACATTTTCTCCTCTATGGCGTTCATCCCACTTTACCATTAGACAATTTGCTACACGTTCAAGAAGAAACTTTAAATACTAATGATCGCCTACTTGCACTCAAAGAAATGAGGGATCTAGTTTAATTTCGAAAACACCAGGTTTTCACTGATCTGAAGAAGCGCATTGAGAAGGCCAAAAATCCTACACAGTTCTTCCCTGACAGTTTAGTTATGGTCTTAGATACCTCAACAAAACCAAACACTTCTAAGCCATTATCCCGTCTTTATAAGGGACCCTACAAAGTGATTTCGAATGTCTCAGCTGATGAGTATCTTTTAGATATTGATGGAAAGCCAACGGTCATTGCTAAGACCCGTTTGAAACTGTACATCCCACCTACAAACCCAGACCCCGAATTTGAGTATAAGTACAAGCGCTTTCTCAGTACCTCTAAATAGGATCCGACCACACATTACTTCAAAACCCAACTACCAATTACATTTCACGTTATGTTTTGATTATCTAATTTAACGTTCCTAGTGAAACATGATCCCTTTCTGTAGTACCACACTGGCAAAACTTCCGACTTTGTCTCTCGTTATGCCATAATTACAGTTACAGGTAGGCAACACACATTATAGACAATACTTCTCCCGTGCGGCAGTTTTTCTTTTCTGCGACTATTTTTTCTTCCGGCAGTTCCTTATTATTGCATATGCTTCGTCTCCTGTTTTAGGCAACCCGCTGTACACACACCATTTCTCCCGTGCAACGACTCCTAGTTACGCTCATAACAACCTCTACGCTTTTCCTTCTCCCCATAAGCAATATACCGGCATCATTCATTATTCACGTCATTTTCTTTCCTAGACGCGTAAGGAAAGACTCTCCATCTCATTTCCTTCTAGCGTCCTTTTTTGGGAACGGCTGGCCCGACCCCACATGATATCACTAAGGTCGCTAGGACGAAATGCTTTCTCTCATCCATACACAATTTTTTTTGGCACTTACCTCGTACTCTGTCCTCCGCCATTTTCATTCTTCGTTCCACACACCTTAACAAATCCTCTCATTATGATGATAATAAAACACGAAACCACCACCACACATTCGCGAACGGTACACATTAATTACCATTGCCACTCGCGTCTCCATTTTTTTCTCACCACCCGTATACAAGCTCCATTTGCTCACGACTGGCAACCTCATGCAGTTTCTCCCGAATCATTTGTCTTCCAGGTCACCTTACGGTACCTTGGCCAGGAATAAACTACGTCTCACTGATATATATTTATTTTGTCCTATTTAACGGCAAATTCACTCTTCATTTCTATACTTCTTCTACTATAACGGAATCTTTCGCTATCCACGACCATACTTCCGTACATACCACACACAGTAATAGTAAACATGACCATAATAATAATAAAAAAATAAATAATAATAAAACATAAGGGTCTCGCCTTTTCACAGACCCTTGAATATCCGCATCTCCCTAAAGATTGATCAGGTGCCTTCTTCATTTCAGTACGCCATTATACATATTTTTACGTTATCCCTTTTGTTCCTTGTACGTTCCTTTTGCAATAGCATTACTCTTCTTCCTAATTTTCTCTTCTCCCTTTTTTCTTTCTTTTAGTCCTTTTTTTAAAAACAAAAACAAAACGTTTTCACAATGGTCTTTAACAAGTAATTCAGTGCCTCCTGTCATGTAATTTCTTTTCCGCACCCGGCCTATTTTCAGAAACGCACCTGGGCTACCCATCATCTTGCTACCCGTTTCCATGGATGATGCCTACCAGTCGCAGTTTTTTCTGGATGTTGGATCTCACGAGGATCACGCCTTCAAGATAGCAGACTTCCAGGAGATAGCCCTTGACTCTCGACGTGCCGCACCACCACGATCAGGATTTCCCGAGTTCCAGTCTTCCCGGATATAGCCATTGGGATCACCCTAGACATCTACACGGACCCAGCAGTTTTAGTGATTTTTTTCTCGTGTGTGTTTTTACTAGTGCCTCCTTCCTCTAGTGTTTTTTTCTTTCTTTTGTGCACCAGCCTCATGGTTATAAAGGTCTTAAACGATAAAAAATTTTAACGGATTCCATGTCTCTGGTTCTCATGAACAGTTGACCATTGTACTTTATTAAAAGGGGGATTATTATATTCCCAAAATCATTAAACGATGAAAAGTTTAAAATTATTAAACACTCATATACTTCGTGATTTCTACTTCGTGATTTCTCCTTGTAAAAATTCTATTTAAGATCAAGATTAACAATACGATACAACCACGAAAAACAACACGTCCTACGCAAACGGATTTTTCAGTGGCATCAAAATATAAAAACCTTCAAAGTGATAATATCAAGCTTATTCAAGGTGATGGTGTCAAAACATATAAGTTAAAATCTTTCAAGGTGTCTATTTTAAATTGAAAAAACATATTTTCCAGCATAAACAGTGCCTTGCTAAAACTAAAACAGTTTTTGTGATACTATAAAACCAGGCATTTTTAAAAATTATAATCATTCGACCTACACCTGCTAAGAGTGTGGTATGGTATATTCATTCTGCATCCAGAGGAACCACCCAGGACTGACAGCGGTGATGGAAGGCCTGTGTTTGTGAGTATAAGCTTTGCGCTGATGAACTTTTGCATGACATAAATGTCGTGAAGGGAGGACTACGTGACATTAAAAACACACGAGAGTATCAGGGATTTCTCCTTGATAGACCCCAACCATTGTACTACTTATATTTCACATCATGATTTTGTAAATATTGTTTGTATCTATATCGTTTGCATTTATGGTGACGGTTTTAATAAATACCACAAAAGTATGACACTTGTCCTTTTATTAGCATTCTGATTACTTAACGTGACAATTGATTGATGCTATATTTAGTAACACATTAGTATCATATTACAGTAGATGATTTACATTATCAGTAATTCTCAAGTTCAATACTCTATCGGGAGTCCCTCTACGAGACGGCCCTGCTTACTAGTACCTACTTTTCGCTTTACTACTATTGGAATAGACGTGAAGATACAGCTGGTTTTCTTAGCTTCCATATGACCAAAGAAATGTGGTATACCCAGGATCGATTCCCAACGGGAGCTAATGTCGTTCGGATTCCATGTTTATCAGTACTTCCACATCCCATATAGCCTTGCTGTTGAACAGGACGTTAAGCTTAAAATCAACTCAACTCAAATTTAACTAACTAATAGTTTTCTCTTAGGAATATAGACGAACAATGATGTTTTCAGGGGTGGCTTTGGAGAAAATCCCGGGGCTAAGAAGTTTTCCTTGGGGCATTTCTCAGATTAGGTTCAATCGAGGTTATCAATGTTTTCGCAAATATATGTTCATTTCTTGCTTATTGGGGTAGTGGTGGCTCAGTGGTAAAGCGTTCACCACCTCTGGTGGATGGGGTCCCTGGTTTGCTCCTATTTGCGCCAAATGGCCTTTATGGTGGACAAAGACCATATGTGCGGATTTTCTCGGGGTTCCCCTGTTTTCGCTCATTTCCCTCATTTCACCATTTCATTCATTATCATTACCGTTTCCTTTAGTCTACACGATGATAACCATGGAAAGTATCAGGAAAATATAAGATTCCATTTCACGTTTATTCACTCTCCCTGAGGGAAACCTTTTCAAATCATTATAATAGTATTGTTGATGTATCAATTCCTTTTTTTCTCTAGGAATTCAAACAGATCATTATTTTTTGCCAGTCAAATATAAAATAGAACATGTTTTAGAATATAATAGGATAAAATAGAAATCTTATAGTTTAAAGTTCGATTAGTAAGAATCAGTTAGGCTACTCCGTTTCCATTAATATATCCGTTAGACTAAGGAAAACGGGTGATTAAGGCAAGTGAATGACGACGGGAGAATCAGTGAAATGAGAGTGTGGGAGGAAACAGGAGTACCCCCGACAAAACCCACGGTTATCATGATGTACACCACAAACTTACTTAGCAGTGGATCAAACCACTGACTTTACGAATCGGAGGCAAGAGCTTTATCAGTGAGGCATGGTAACCCCCAGGATAGAATGGGCTTGCACAGTAACAATTTACTTTAGTTAATCATCCTGGTGTAGCTTCTTTACCCTATAGGACATAATTGTAAGACTTATAACAATAAAGCAAATCCATTAATATAATGTGTACTTTACAAAGTTTATATTACCTGGAAAAATAATACGCACCAGAAATGAATATACCAATACAAACTCATTGTATAGTGCTTTCTGTATATAAAACCAAAAGCATGAATGTAGCCTATACAGTACACTTAGATTTCTATATTTTTCTCCATATTAATATATACGATTATAAGTTGAAAACGAATTGTTATAACTCTTCGTATCCCGTGAACACTTTATTGGGTATGGGTATATTTCAACAAATTATTTTCTCGAAAACTTATATTGGCAGACAAAATGAGGATATTGCAACAATTTTAGCAGGGCGGATTCAGGGGGCAGTCGTCCCTCCACAGAAGAGGAAACTTTTTCTTATTTTATATATATACAAAACCCATCCCAGAGTTTGAAACTCTTAAAAGTAGCTCCAAGTGGCAATATTACAATCCACCGCTCCCTCAGAAGTCCGTCCTGGATTCGCCCCTGAGTTTTATTTCCTCTGCTTCAGGCCCTAATATGATAACAGGATGCAAAAGTAACAACAATGGGAATAGAGCAACAGCATATTATTTAAACTTCATAATTGAGTTGAAACTTACAACGAGTTCTCAAGCTATTCAATTACAACAATGCAACGCTGGCCACATCACGTGGAAAATATGATACACGAGATTCCATTTCTTCTTCCATTTCTACACGAGATTCCATTTACTAAGTTGCGCAGTAAAGAAGTGCAGTAGTCCAAGGGATTCATATGATCGAACAATTCCCACTTTCACGGTGTTATGCGTGAATTCACCAAGCGCCATTTTTCGATTTTCGAGATTTTTATATCAGTATGTAGGAGACAATGTAAATAATGTAAACAAGAGAAGTTTGAAACCTTCTAATTGCTTAAACGTTCAGGAAAATCTGTTCGACCAAGTGCCAAGAACTGGATCGTAATATTAATATGTTTGTGTTTCCTTCAATATTTCAGAACAATGTTTTGGCGCTTGGTCAATTGATGTATAACACCGTCCAATTCATATGATCGAATAACTTATTTGGAGGAAACCTAACTGATTCAATGAGCGAATCATTCCTATCCAAATTCACTTGCGAGAAGGGAATACGCTGACGACCAATTCATATGAATGAACACTGGCGTAACTAAAGGCTTCGGGGCCGTCCCGCAGACAGCGTAGTGAGGGGCCCCTTCTCTACGCAGGGGCGTCATTTAGGGGGGCAGGAGGGGGCAATTGCCTCCCCAAGAGTTTGAGGAATACACATAGTGTAATCAATTGTATACTAATATACTAGTACAAAACATGAAAGTCTTATGTCGGTGGTGCTCTTGCCCCCCCCCCCAAGCGAAGTCTGAAATGACGCCCCTGTCTCTACGTCTCACTTCACGATTTGGGGTCCCCTGATGGCTTGCGGCTCCCAGCAATGCTGGATCTGCGGGTCTCTTATTTACGTCCCTGTGAATGAATCATTTAGTGAGTCAGAGTAAATGAATCAATTCTCAGAAGTGAATCATTTTGTCCATCACTTACAGAGAATAAAAGAAGAAATGTAATACTTGAAGCTTTATTTACACTTTATTTGACATATTGGAAAATTCCTTAATTAGACTGATTTTACGTGTGAACACCCAAACACTTCATATATAGTTATAGTGGCCGCGACGTCACGTGGAGCCTAGGCTCTTAACGAATCATAGAATTGCTTTCTCTCACGTGTCATGAATCGGAAGAATTTGGTGCAATTCGTGGAGTTACCTTCCGAACGCATGCTTGAGAAAAAGTGAAGCCATAAGTGCACCAACAATATTGGCAAACTTAGAAAACATGACAAACAAGCGAAAGAAACAACACTTAGAGAAAGCTATAAAACAAACACTAACAATTATTCGCATTACACACTAACAATAATAATAGCAAAACTATAAAATAACAACAAAACGAAAATTAGCGGCAGCCCGACAATACTGTACCCTCAGGAGACGCTCTCCGTTCAGCATGAGAGACGACAATGTCAAAATTTCAGGGGTAGTATTCACTACTGGTACACACCCTAGCGTTCTATTGGATAGTGGAATGGATAAATCAACGTCAAGCAAGCTTCACGAGTCTTCGTGTCTACTATAAAAAACATTGAACGATGAAGCAAGGGCATAAAGCACCCAAAATTTGCTTCTCTAAAAATAAATGAACAATAATCACGTTTTTGTGCGATACTCCAATGTAATGCCAATTCACTAACGGTATTGTGTTACACATAGCTATTTACAAAATTATGCTTAACAAGTACAAGTGCATTAAAGCATGTGTAGTTTGAGTTGGCTGCTTAAATACACCCTTTAAAACAAATGTCTTTTGTGGAAATATTATTCAAAGTCTGTGTATTTTCAATAAGATTACTCCAAAAAAACCATTAGCAGCACGTGCTGCCATCTCTTGATGCGCTTTAAACCATAAATATTAATAAATTTAATCTTGCTCTCTATATAAAGATATGCTTTATTATTTTTGATTCTTTATTCTTGTATTAACTACATAAAGAAAAGGAGGGAGAATAATGCATTTACGGGCAGAATGGTAAATTTGAAGGGGAAAAACAGGTTGAGCCCAATCCCTTAGAGAGATGGTAGAGTTTCTGGTCGATTTGTTCGTCGGTTAACATCTCCAGCACCAAAGCTATATCAGATTTAACTTTACAGGTTTAGATAGCATTCAAACTACTGCTGTCTCGTTCAAACCCCTTGATGTTTGAGGCATGTCTAGTGATGGGTAAATTCCCGGGAAGATATTTTTCTGAAATATTCCCTGGGAATATTCCCGGGAAGATTCCCAAAAATGGGAATTTTCCGGCAGTTTACGTACAATCACAAAGAAAATTGCATTCTGTTATTATATATTGATTTGAAAGATAAATTCGTTTTTATATCACAGTATGTTATTACTGTTGTCCAACAGAGGAGGAGAATGTATATTCTGAACGATGTTATTTTATTAATATTCCATTATATTTAGAGAGTACGCATAAATGGTTATTTATTTACAATAGGGTCCTATGAAAATAAATATATTTTAAAAATGGTATAGTAAGTCCACATACTTTTAAACCGCTAAATAGTTTAAATTTACATGTAAGTGGCTTTTCTAACTTGACTCTAGCCTACTACTGATAATATAAACATATTAAATTTTTAAATGTTATAAACAATTTTGTCAACATTTGCGCTTAAATATGTATATTTACAATATTTGCAAGATATTTTCTTATCTTTATAATTTTGCATGTTACATTGCCACACACGACCTTTCCTCCTGCCCATTTCTCGAAATTTCGTGCGTTAAATCACATGTAAGAGAAGTCCGAATACCTCTTCAGAAATTCGAGTCAGAGAGAGGAGACAGACCGACGTGTATTACTAACGGTGGTTCAGGGTTTATTAATAGTACTTCATCTCTATTTCTACATAATTCTAAATTACTTTACAAAATGGTTCCTTCTCATCATTTGTAAATTAGTATTTTGCTAATTTTGGCTGTTTAACATTGGGGGCCAGCTTTTGCACCTACTGTTTTGCGATATTCTATTCCGATGCGGTTGTTTTATATTTTCATACGTTAAATTACGTTACCAACATTAAATTCAGACAGCATTGCAGAGCGGGCGTTAGCGAGTAAAGGCGGGTTAGAGCCCCGCATGGCACGTTGTTTTATATCTTCGTTATGAACAATTCACTTTATTTTCTCACATAAATCACTTCCACTTTTCTTTACGGTTTGTACAAATCCCTTACTGCCCTAAAAAAATGTTTGATACTTTCATGACTACTTGAACATCACTATCAACTCATTTCTTCCGTAAATCATCTTACTTTTTGCTACTTTTGGCCCCCAATATAAACAATTAGCTTACCTTTTAGTGCAAATTCAAATGGAACTTAAAAAATCATATTATTAGTTATATAAAGTACAGTCATACAATTTTAAATTTTTAACCTCCAAATTCTTTTAAACCTAGTAGTAAATAATAATGTGGTGGATACATTAATAATCGGCACGTTAGATAGTATAAGTGTATAAGGACATCGACTTAAAAATCTCTTGAATTGCTTAAAACCAGACTTCCGTGTATACGCACATTGCTCTATAGACGTCGCAACAAGGAAATATGGTAAAAATTCAGAGTCAGATATAAGGAAGTCTTGCTACAAGGAAGTCACCTACGAGGTAATTGCAACGATAGGAATTCAGAGGATTGCAAGAAATACGGAAGGTAGTTTTCGACCTGCAGGTAGAGCTCGAGGAGGACAGTCTCGACTAAACTCCCGTTTCTGAAAGATCCCGCGATTTGACATCCAAGTCTGTATATTCTTAGTGATTATAATCTGGACACCTCCATACCAAGACCGAAGTACTTCAACGGCAATCAGGTTAGTAGTTTCTCTTGAGATGTCTAAATTAAGCAATTAATAACAAAACCGAACGATCTTTAGCTTCGACTAAAGTCAGTTAAATTAACTTAAGCTTAAACTATAAATCCAACACTTTACGAATGAAATAGGAAGATAGATAATAGCCGCACTGACCATGCAAAGCCCTAAGTTGTTTACTAATCTATTAAATAATTGTCACGATAATCAAGAATAAATTATTTAATGATATATGCTAAGTGTATTTATTTAGCTGGTTGTCTGGTTCGCTATCATCGAACCCAGATTGACCGAATTACGGTAATGTTAGCATCGAATGATTAATTACGATCATAAATCATTAATACCGAACCAGACACAACAATAATATATTTAAATAAAGTAATTAGTCATATGGTTCTTATAATTTGGAAGATAAAGTAAAAAGTTGGAAATAAATTCCTTCAAGGGAATTTATAGGTCAGGGAAAAAACCCGGGAATATTCCCATTTTTAAATTCCTTCCTACCGGGAATATTCCCACTGCCCATCACTAGGCATGTCCCGATCGCATTTTCGCCGATCCCAAGAGATTCGTCCAGTACATGGCAGAAGTAGCACTCTTATTGGACACGTGCGGATGACGTCACAAAGATTCAAGTTCAACCTGCTACTATACGTGTTGCTTTCGTTTCTCTGTTTTGTGTGTGTGTGTGTGTGTGTGTGTGTTTAAAAACAAAGAGAGGAGATTATCAATAGTATTACTTGTGAAATACATTGTCTTGATTTATGTTCACTTCTTACGCGGCACAAATAAATTATCTTTAAATAAGTCTTCGTCCAAATAAATGTGTTATAAAACGCACTTCATATGAATTTTATTATTGACTACAATTTTAACATTTTTATTAAATCACAGAGACAATGTTAGCTGATGGTGCTCACAATGAATACACTGTTTTTTGCAGAAATCGTGCACTTCGTTATGCAAGACTTTCTTTTGATTTCAAATTTATATGCAGAACTTGTGTTCCGCTTAATTGGTTATGTAAAATTGAAAACGTCTTGGCCTTGTTTCTACCATGTACAAAAATGTTTCTCAGATTAACTACATTACACGCTCCAGTTCGTCTTTATTTGCACTCAAAAGTAGGCCTGATTTAGAAGTATTTTGCGTCAAATAGCGTTGTAGTGTCGTTGTTGATAAGCCATGCTTGGTTCAATTGCACGAGAAATACCCACCAAACTGAACTAGATGGCCATTATTAGCTAGTATTCTTTATGAACCATATAAGGATACTGACTTGAACATACAATATGAATATGAATTGCATTATATTTCGTTGCAGTTTAGCATCCCTTTCAACACCAAAGTTATAATGAGACATGGACCTACTGCTTCACGCGGAATCTGAACCACATTGGATTACGCCGGGAATCGAATCCGAATCTCCTGGGCTAAAGACGCGTGTTAACGATATAGTCACGTCACGATATAGTTCCAGACAATGTAAAGTTAGCCCTGCTTTTCTTTAGAATGAATATACCAGGGTCAACTTTACATCGCCTTAAACTTTAAACCATTGGTTCCCAAGGGCCAGCCTTCTGAAGAGGTCTTGAAGAACAAGCGAGATATCACAAGCTGACAACAGAAATAAATTATAAAATTGTCAAAAAACTTAAGAGATGTTACGTGTTTGATATTTTGTCTTTCTTATACTACCATTCCAGATTTTAAAGTAATAAATCACTTAATACATATAAACAGATGAAAACAAGCCGAGTGGTTTGAGGTTTGGAGTCCCGTTCAGCAACAAAGCTATATGAGACTTTAAACTACAGCTTAACGTAAAATCCTAACTACATAAGTTCTCGCCGAAAATCAAACTCAGGTCTCTCGCGCCGAAGACGTCTATACTAATCATATAGCTACGGGAGAGCTAAAGATAAAAATATAGTTATGATTGCATTATCGTTATTATTATTATTATTATTGAAGACTTGAGATTTCAATGCTGAATCTGAAATCAGACAAAAAAAAAAAAAAAAGCACATATGGCCAGTGAGTGGGAGAGAGATTGGCGAGAAGTATACAGGGTTTAAGAAGGAGGCGCCAGGTAAACGGTTGGGAACCACTGCTTTAAACATTATCACTTAACTTTATAACCTCACACTTGTGCTTCCTGCTTCGCCCTGACCTTGTGCTGATGCAAAACTAGCTTGTACAGACCAGTCAGCACAGATTGACCTGTAATTTACGCATTTGATGATTTAATTACATCAAGAAACCATTATCAATAAAGACACTACAATAACATCTGTTACAAAATATGTCTCCACATCCAATGCACGAACTGCCCCACACAGCAAGGAATATTTCCTCAATCAAAAGAAAATATTTTCCTTGGTTTCCAAAAGGTTTTCCTTCTCTGGAGATTTCCATCCTGGTTCCCCCAATGTATTCCGAACATTTCCCGAAAATATTTCCCCAAAAATGTTTGTAAAACATTTCAGAAATTACCGGGAGTACATTTTGAGAATGCTTGCCGAAAATTAAATCCAGGAAAATATTCACAAAATATATTACAAATATTGTTTTGGATCTAATTTAATATGTTTTCACTGTTGAGAAGGGAAATATTTTTGAAATGATACTAAAAATGTTTTCCATATATGATACGGAAAACAATGAAAGGAAATATATTCCACATATTTAAAAATGTTTTCTAATACGTTATTTGCAATATTTTCTATTTTTACGAGAAAACGTATTAAATATATATTTTAAAAAACATTTAGAATATTTTAAAAATAAATTATTTCGTAATATAAGAAATATTTTTCAGAAATGTTTTAAAAAGGTTTACTTACTTTTTACAAAAGTATTTTGGTAATCTTCTCCTATAACTTAAATTAAATATTTTCGTATGATACTTTAGTATTGTTTCCAGAATATTTTATCGAATTTTGAATATAAAACTTTAAAACAGGTAAAAGAAAACATTAAAAATGAATAGAAAATGTTTTCCATTGTGTTTTGGAAGATATTTTGTGTCTTTAGTGAACAACATTTTCTGATATAGGTCTATTATAGTAACATTTTTACATTTTCAGAATATACTCTTCCGTTACTGGAGAAAACATATTCCTTCTTATATCTGAGATGTATCCCAAATATTTGCCGGAAATATTTTTTTTTTAAATGTGTTTGGAGAACATGTAATGAAGTACAGGAAGCAGTGGCGTTAAATAAGCTTTCCGGGCTTAAGACCCCCCTCAAATTTGTTTTACTATATTAAAGTAAATGAAATATCCTGCACAATTTTCACATTTCCAGGAATAAAGTTAGCAAAGATACCCTCCACGAAACCAAATCGTAAATACGCCACTGACAGAATGTGCATTTTTAGAACGTTATTAGGAAAATAATGTAAGGAAATTTTTCACAAATTGTAATAGAAATATTGTGTTGAATGTAATGTAATATGTTTTCAATGTTGAAAGCAGGGGTAAAAGTGAATCTGAAAATGTGGGGGGACGGTAGGTAGCGAATGACATCACGCCATTCCCCTGCCTATCTTTGCCCATTGTAATTTTTTTTAGGAACTGGGGAGACGCCGTACATGTTTTTTCGAGGTGGGGGCGGCGTCCCCCCGCACTTTTACCCCTTAGTTGAGAGAGAAAATGTTTTCGAAGTAACACTAAAAATGTTTTACATACATGATAAAGAAAACAGAATAGGCCTATGAACAGAATAAAATGTTTTCCAACATGTCATTTACAATCTTTTCTATTGTTACAAGAAAATATATGAAATATAATTTTTAAAATATTTCGAATATTTTAAAAATAAATTCGATCGTAATATAAGAAATATTTTTAAAACGCCTATTAATTTTGTATGAAAATGTTTTTGTTACCTTGTCCTGTAACTTAAATGAAATATTTTCATGCAATATTTTAGAATTAAGTATTTCCAGAATATTTTATCGAATGTTGAATAAATTCTCTCACGAGAGTATCGTAGTAGCATTATTACCAATCATTATACTAATTATAGCCGCATCAAAGAAATATATTTGTTAAAAAATTGAAATGTATGATATCTTGTGTGACTTGGATATAAAGATTGCAAATTAGCATCGCCACATCAACCGTCATTTGTTTATCAAAAGTACCAGCATTCCTTGCGCGCTATGTTGAATTTGAGCTGTATTTAGGCACAGAGGAAGCCACAGATAATAGATATATATTTGAGAGTACGTAAAATGGGTATTTATTTACAATATGTTCTATGAAAGTAAATATGTTTCAAAATTGTAAGAGCACATACTTTTAAACCGCTAAACAGTTTAAATTTACATGTTAGTGGGTGGAGGAAGCTGTAATGGAGCTGCAATCTAAACAGTAAAGAAGAGAAGACAAGTCAAGACAAGAAAAGTCGGTAAGTATAACGATTACATAAAATAATTTAGTTTTATTGTCTATGAGAAATTTATGTTTACAAATTAATAAAGGCATGTGGGATGCTAGATTTTGTTCTTTTATCTCTATACATAAAATACTGTGCAGGTTTACTTTTGGCTCATCTTTCGAAATAATTGCTGGAAAATAGATTGTTTTAATAATTTTCTTTTTATTGTCTCCTAAATGATTTGCACTAGGCGATTTGAAATACGTCATATGGCATAGATGAAATTCAAAGGGAGCGTTAGAAGTAATTGTTGAAAAATTACAGTTATTCTTTTATGATTTGCGTATATATATACGGAACCGGATATATGACATAAAAACTACAGTGCAAAATTACAAATCAGCCTGTACTACGTGGCCACTAAAAAGCACCAATGGGCAGGGTTCTAGAACACAGGTTCCACTTCCCATTTATCTGTAATAAAGACAGAAATCAACGTGCCCTACGGGGCTCTAACCCGCATTCACTTGCTAACGCGCGCTCGGCAATACTATGTGAATTAAATATTTTAATTTGGTACCGAAAAAAAAATTAACCTATATGGGGGACCTGTGTTCTAGAACCTTCCCGCACCAATACTATCTGAGTCAAACCATTGCGAAGGTGGAGGACAACAGGAGCGAGGGAAACTTTCAAAGGGAAAAGATGCGGGCAAGTCTTTAGTTTAGGCAAGGCAGTGACAATAACCAATTCATCTGAACCGGTTCCTGCAGTTACAGTTCCCAAGAAGGAAAGACAGAAAACAACTGCCCTGCGGGGCTCTAACCCGCCTTCACTCGTTGACGCTCGCTCGGCAATACTATGTACTGACATAATATCACTGCCTTTCCCAATGTAAAGAGTTACCAAAGATGCGTACATTACCATTTTTATGACAGGTTTTAATAATTCTGCGTGCAGTTTTACTTCTGGCGTGCCACTCGAAATCAGTGTTTCTTTCAGAAGTAATGTTCCGGGGGGCATTGCTCATGCTATTTTAGTTATTATTATAAACGTATTATTTTTATATTGCTCGAAATACTTAGTGAAATATGATTCTTTCGCTACTTTCCTTCTTGTTGTCTATTTAATGATTTTCGCCAGACGACTATAAATTTTTCACTTGGCATAGATAAAATTCAAGGGGACCGTCAGAATTAATTGTCGAAAAATTACAATTCTCTTACGATTTGCGTATTTATACTGATTCCTGTGGATAAGAAGTACAGTACAAAAAATACAAACCAATCTGTGTTAGGGGGCTACTAAAAACCACGAATGCCATTAACCGAGTCAGGGAGGGTGAAGGCGGATGGCCCGAGGGGATGCTTCCGAAGGGAGAAGGCACGTACATTTCTATTTTGATGGGTTAATTGTGCGTGTATTACCATTTTACTGACGTATTTACGATTTTTGCAGGGGAGGGGCTTCGCTAACTTTGTTCTGCAAGATAATTCATTTACTTTAATATAGTAAGTACAATTTCAAGGATCTCAAGCCCGGAAGCCCCCCTTAAATACGCCACTGGCTTATAATAATTCTGGGATTCAGTCGAGCAGACGTTTACACCGAGAACAAATTTTATAGATAAAATGTGATGTGCAATATTTTTCGTGAAGGAATGAGAGTGTGGATGTAAGTTATTTTTTTCATTGCACAGCTTATTGAAATTGATTTTGAATGCAAATAGGGTAGAAGTAAGCGGCGGGAATTTGCAGTTCATACGTCAGTTGTGGACATCTGCGATGGCCGTAATGTAAACATTTTTTTTTTTTTAAGAATTGTGTGATATAAAGAGAAGGATTATAAAGTTTCTGCAGAGTCATGGTATGGTGAAGCGCGTAAAATCAACTGCGCAAAGTGTGGAAAAGATTGTTTCAAGAAGAAAAATTCAGAACAGAAGCAATAGCCCTATTTTCTGTCGTAAAGGTAAGAAAGAAAGACGGTGTAACACTCGTGTATTAGCTGTGAAAGGTATTTTTTTAAGGATCGAAATTAAGTGTTTTTGAAGATAAGAATAATTACAAATATTGTAAATGTTTTTCCACCATCCTCGTTTATGCGTACCCCGCTCCTTAGTCGCAGACGTGCCTGCTCGCTACGCTGCCGCTCGGGCCCCCCAGCTGTGCTTCTGCGCTGATTCAGTTAGATAGCATTCGTGATTTTTTACTTGCCACCTAGCAGAATTGTTTCGCTTTTTCTTTTGGTGCTCCTCACTTAATGCATAAGGGCCCGCGGTTGCTCAGTGATAGCGTTCACCTCCGGGGACCCTGGTTCGATCTCAGCTCGTGCCGTGTGGACTTTCTCGGGGTTCTCCCGTTTCCTCCCACTTTCTTCATTCCATCTTCATTTCTCATTATCACCGTCTCCTTTAGCCTAACCAGCATAACCGTGGGACGTTAAACTTAAGGATTTCTTTTCGTTTAGTGCATGTTCTGCAAAAAGGAACCGGAAGATGCAAGAAATGCGTGAAAATTTGGTAAAACAGTCTGCTCGAGTATTGCCTAATTCTGCGTGCCAGGGACGTACGCAAGGGGGGACCTGGGGGTCCGGCCCCCCACGAAATTTCGACTTTTTTTAAATTTAGCCTAATTTTAGGGGCAATTTTAGGAAATTTAATATAAAACACCTTCATATTTAGTTTGGATCCCCCCCTCCGAAATAAATTCCTAGGTACGCTACTGCTGCGTGCAGATTTACTATTGGAGTGCCGCTCGAAATAATTGTTGAAAAATTACAATTCTTTCGGTATTTTTTTTATTGTCTCTTAAATGATTTGCGGCAGGCGATATGTAAATATTTCACCTGGCATATGTAAAATTCAAGGGGGCCATCAGACTAGATTTACCAAAAAATTACAATTAATCTTTTGCAATTTGCGTATATATATATATTTTTTGTATTGTATTCGGGGTTTGCCTAAGTAAGCTCAGCGCGGAAACACCTACCTTCGTTTTCGAGCTTTTCGTTAGTATATTATTGGTGCAATTAAGATGATCACTTTGGAAGTGATTCTTATCAGATTTTGGACTTCGCTTGGGTGAATTAGGTGCTTTCACGTTAAGATATACAACATTCAGCGTAAGACCTTATAAAGTTCTGAATGCATTGAATGCATTAAAAAAACCGTACCTTAGATTGAGATAATTATAGAACAAATTAATGTATGGATTGTGCTTATAGCCTATTTGAAATAAAATATTTTAGAATATACTTTCCCTGAATAATGTGCTCGCCCACTTGGCGACGCCGAAGGACATTATCCCTCATACATCTGATAGGTTTAGTGCCATAGGTGCTGTTACTACTAGTAAATATGTAGTGTATTAATAAAACTATTAGTATTATTTTTTTATTATCTTTGATGGTAACACTAAACGGTTTAGTTTAATTATTTGTTGCTAGTTTTCAAATAAGCTTTCTGTAGAATCAACAGCAGCAATAGCGTAAAAATTCGTGTCAAATTTAAGAATTTTAATGCTCTGAGTTTCGAAGAGTACGTAACGCTTTCTATTTCAAGTGCTGAATTCAAACTTCGTACTAGTGGAAGTTTCCATGTACAGTTAAGAAAGCTTGCATTTTCCGAAAATAATGATAAACCTTCGTCGCAAATGAAGTGTTTGGGAAATTCCCGCAATTAAACGCACAAAGCACCGGAACTGAATACTTCAACAATAAAACTATTTGAAAAAAATGAAATGAAATCTTTCAGTTTTACGTCCCACGATTATGCCTGTTAGGCTAAAGGAGGCGGTGATTATGAGAAATGAATGAAATGGTGTAATAAACAAAGTGGGAGGAAACGGAAGAACCCCGAAAAAACCCACGAGCACGGTGTTTGTCCACCAAAAGTCGACACGGCGCGAGCTGGAATCGAACCAGGGACCCCAAGCACCGGAGGTGAACGCTCTACCACTGAGCCACCGCGCCCCTAATAAAACTATATATTTTACGCTGTAAGATATTTAGTTTCATTTAAGACATATTGAAACATTTACTTTATGAAGTATGAATTATACAGGGTGTTTCAAAACAACACCGACAACGTTTGAGAGATGATTCCTGACACCAAGATAAGACAAAAAGTATAGACCAACCTGGGTGCACAAATGCTTTCTTTCGGACATATAGGCTGCCGGAAATATGAAAAGATGAACTTTAAGGGTCTATCGCGCCAAGTATCTTATCCATGTTGAAGTTCGCGAATAGTTTGTGTTTTCTGCATTACTACTACCTGAATACAGCGTGGGTGTAAAGTCAGTTCTTATTTGTAACAATAAATATTTCTAAAAGTAAACAACCTATCACAGTTTTATTTTCATCGAATACGTTATTAGTGTACCGTTTGGTTATTAAGTTACATTTCAACGTATACACCCGTATTTTCCACAACTTCTAAAATGTTAACAGTATTACACGCGAGCTAAAGCTGACGCTGGTTTCTAGCATAATCTGGATTAAAAATAGGTATTGACTTTACAACCACCGTGTATATTCTGAAACTTAAATTATTTCTTGTCTTCCTGTAGATTTCGTAATATTTTTATAGATACGTTGCTTTCATCAATTCCTAATTTACAACTGCAGGTTTGGCTGGTTAAACGAGCTGTTTTTTTTTTTTTTAAATAACTAGTTTAAACTAAAAAAAATGCTTTAAATCGTGTGAACTTCATGGTGACGTCTCCACATATCACACCATCTGCATTACGTTTATCTCTTTTTCACCTTTTAATCAAGGGGTCCCGTGTTCAATTCTCGGTCGATCCACAACCCATCTTTCAAGTGTAAACCAAGTAGCGATTCGAGGTGTCCCTTTAAGCGAAAGTCTTCTCTATGATAACCTTGGTATTTCATAAGGTTGTTAAGTCTAAACATACGAAACGAAACCAAATTGTATATTTCTACTTGCCTGAATGCCTGTTGTTTTATAAAGAAGCCAAGGTTACTTAAATATATTGATAGAAATTGGCAAAATGTATCAACTGCCTACGTAGCTTCCAACATCAGCTTGGATTCGACTTTGTTTTAATTTTGTTGAATGTTATCTACATAACAAATTTGTAATTTAATATGATACGTTGACCTTAAAATACATTTTACATACAAATACATTTAAACTAATAACAGGATTTTCCCAATGGCTAAGGCGGGAGTTTCCCGATTTATATGTAATTCTGTATAATGTTTTTACTTGTGTAACTCCTTATCTTTTTGTAATTCTGAAATGACTCTTGACAATTCTATTAACAACTGGGCCTATGTAAAGATCAGTACAACGTAATTTTATCAGGAGTCCGTGAGTGAGTCGGCAATCTCATTTGTGACCAATTAGTCCCGGTTTCGTGTCGAAATAGACAATTTCTCTTGGATGTAAGCCGAGAAGCGGTTTGGATTCCCTCCCAGCATAACCTTGGATAATAACACCAAGACGAAACAAACTAATTTCTGTCCATATCTAATATAAATACATAGAGTAAATTAATAAACCAAAAAAAAACAACTGGTTTTTTGGTTTTTTTTTTCAATAAAAATCATGGTTTTTGCCAACCCTGTACAACTGCTTGAAAATTAGTATGTAACTTTCTTTTATTGGAAAAACTAAACGTCAGTGCAAATATTAATTTTTGAGGATGCGCCAATTGCAACTGGCTCCGTGACACTGTCGTCTAAAATCAATGTAATTTGTTTAAGGGCATCAGTTGTGTGCTCTAAATTTCCATTACTATTACTTGAGTGCTTAGTGTGTATTTTGTTACAGGTCTAAGAAATGAAAAACTTGGAAGTCACAGCTTAGAAGCCATCACAAGAAACGTCATGAAAAAGACAAGTGCAATAGCTGAGCAATTTAGTTGGCACGGTGCAAAAGGAAAGAGCTTCACTCATTAATCACTAACACAATAATAGGTAAGAAACTCTCCCTATTGTTCTTTAATCTCATTTTCAGAGTGGAAAAAATTATACAAGTTGTCATTTAAAGAGCGATACACTATGTTTAAATTCTTGTATATATATATATATATATATATATATATATATATATATATATATATATATATATATATAAAAGAAAAACTTTCTGGTGCCCTTTTTATTTTCTTTCGTTTTAACCCTTTCCGGATCCTGGCTTTTTGGGCTATTTTTTAGACTTTCAGTCAAGCAGGTACTGTATCGTCACTATTTATCCTAGGATCATGGTTCATACCTCATTCTCTTCAGAATAGAGCAGGCTTTCAAATGGTATCATTTTCATGCCCATACCATATACCAGGAGAGGGAAAATTGATGTCAAAGGGAAAATTTTGATGGGGAAATTTTTTTGTCCAACTTTGGGCCCCCCTGTGTGAACCTAGAGACCTCCAAAAAATCTCATGAATAGCACTTGGTAAACTAAATGTGTGTACCAAATTTCAAGTTTCTATCTTGAATAGTAAGGGCGGGAGAAATTTTATCAGGAATTCCCACCATGCCCAAAACGACCCCAAAACACCATGATCTCAGGGAAAAAATTTCCTGAGACATCCCTAATTACTCTAGGGTCATGTTTCGCCCATCATTTTCTTCAGAACTGAACTGCCTTTCAGACGGTATGACTCACGTGTCTCTATCATGTATGTAAAGGGGGAAAATCCCGAAGAAAGGGATTTTTTGGGTCTAAAAATCCCTTTTTTTAACTTTTGCCCCTCTGGACCACCCCTGTTTTTACGCAGAAATCGGAAAAAAAATTCTGGTAAATACTATTCGGTGGACTGAATGTTTGTACAAAATTTCAATCGTCTACGTTCAAAAATAAGCCCGCCAAAAAAAATTCCCTACCATGCCCCACTTTTACCCTATACCCTCTGGTTCCCCTCCCCCCCTGTTTTAACACTGACATCGGAACAAAAAATCTGGTAAATACTACTCGGTGGACTAAATGTTTGTGCAAAATTTCAATCGTCTACGTTCAAAAATAAGCCCGCCAAAAAAAATGTACCCACCATGTCCCATTTTTCCCTATATAGAAGTATATTTTTAAAAAATTCCCTGAGACATCCCTAATTACCCTAGAATAATAATTCGACCGTCATTCTCTTCAGAATGGAACTGCCTTTCAGACGGTATGACTCACGTGTCCCCATCATGTATGTAAGGCGGGAAAATGACGAAAAACGGGATTTTGGGGGTTAAAAAATCCCTTTTTTACCCCTTTGCCCCTCTGGTTCCCTCCCTGTTTGAGCACTGACATCGGAACAAAAAATCTGGTAAATACTACTTGGTGGACTGAATGTTTGTGCAAAATTTCAATCTTCTACGTAGAAAAATAAGCCCGCCAAAAAATATTGAACATAGGCTTAGAAAGGGAGAAAAGAAATTTTTGACTTATGACGTCATCACCTCCTATGTCTGGACGCAGAACGGTCTGAAACCATACGTAATGTCTTCTACAAGGCCTTTGGACTTGGAAAACAAAAAAAAAAAAAAAAAAAAAAAACGGACGAAAAAGCTCAAATAGAAGAGAAATAACGCAATGTACCATGAAAAACGCGTATGGTACAAAATTATACCATAGGATCCCCAAAGGATTAAATACATACTATTGTGCCATGAATACTTCTCAGCATCATCTTCCTGTAAACTTTATTTCCCAAAAGCATGTACTACAAGCGCTGTTATAACATTTAAAACACTTTGAAAATCCTTATTTTAGCAAAATGTGCAATTTTCCCATCTTCGAGTGACACGTTACATTTAAGTGTCCGTGGAAGAGAGAGCTGAATATGTATAGAGTATATTTCATCCTTCTACTGAATTGTTCTGTTATGTTGGTAGTTTTCTTGAGCATTTCATAATTCATTCCTACATTCGCGATTTTTTGTATTCTTTGCAATGCAACGTTATCAAAATTATTCATTTCTATAAGGCAAAGTAATATGTCTGGCCTGCTCTGTGGGAAAGAAATCGAGCAAGGTAGCGGTGATCAAGGCCTTAGTAACCATCTCGGCATTCACCTAGTGCGACTGAAGGAAAAAGAATGATCGGGTCCAGATTTGAGATCGGAGTCTTCGGAATGAGACGCTAGTTCTTCATCAACTCAAATGCTGCCATATGTTTTCAAATTATTATTATTATTATTTTTTAATATTCGGTTTAATATTTATAAGATGCTGTACTTTTTAAAAATAAAAGTGTGACCGCTTCATGTTACAATGTTCGTAATTAAGCTACAGTCTGAGGTATGTCACTTTCAGCTGTAGCTGTTGTCTTCCTTGCCATTTACATTTTCTTCAGGATGTTACTTTTGTAATACAATATTGTCTTCACAAGCTGCCGTAGGTCCTACACAAACATTTTAAATATTTTTGTAAGTTTAAGATGTAATAATTGATCTTTAATCATTCCCTTTTGTTATTGTTATTAAACGCTGCCTATTATCTTTATTTTCAGAAACTGTGTAACACAAGAGAAACGTAACTAACAATGAGATCGCGTAGATTATTGGGATTTGGCTTCAACATGCCATACAGAGAGGAACAAGAAGATCAGTTAAGAATTCAGCTGCAGTTCCACAGAACTTTAACTGACAATTCGCAGCGTCGAATTTATAGTTAGTTGTGGTAATCAAAAGTGACATTATAAAGAAGCAAATCTGTATTTCGTATTATTCAGCAGTGATATATTTTGAAAGTAGCAAAAAGTGACATTTCGTGAAAAGATTTATTCCCCATACGCCGTATATTTGTAGAACATTTTCAGCAACATACATAAATATTGTTGTTGATTTTTATTTAATTAGTATCAGTGACATAATTTTCTAAAACAAGTGTTTACAAGTTAAAATGTGAATTTCTGATATTTGAGAAGATTGTTCTTAATGTATAGAAACAAATAATACGAGCAGCATGAAGATGCTGCTGAAGAGAATTTAAATAAATAAAGCCAGAATAGTGTACATTTATATTTTTATTAACTACTAACCGATATAAACTGATATATATATATATATATATATATATATATATATATATATATATATATATATATGCTTATTATAGTGGACAGTGTAAATTATAACTACATAATGTTAGTTTGCTCTCATAATTTTAAGCTTTTTTTTAAAAAAAAAAAACAACTCAAAATCTTATTTACACACAGGATGTTTCTGGGTGTTCCACTGCTACTACTGATATGTGGCCACGCTGTCTATGTATGTTGGGGTGTCTTATGTGATGTTACGAGGTTCAAACTGCAAATTAGAGCCTTCACAATCATCGCGTGCCAGTTTTCAAAGCGGCTATATTGGATTTATTATTTTTAAGATAGGAAAAGGATTGCCAACAATTGTTCCTTGAATTGGATGTCTAAACATCAATCCTTTTCTTTTTTTTTTTTTTAGTTAATCCAATACAGCCGCTTTCAAAACTGGCAGGCGACGATTGTGAACACACTGATATGCTGTTTGAATCTCGTGAGTCACATAAGACACCCCAACATATATGCACGGCGTGGCCACATACCAGTAATACCAGTGAAACACCCGGTAACATTCTGTGTGTAAATAAGATTTTGAGTTAAAAAAGCTTAAAATTATGAGAGCAAGCTAACATTATGTAGTTATAATTTACACTGTTTATTATTATTATTATTTTATTTTTATTTTGTTTTTATTTATTTGTTTATTTATTTTTTTGTCTGAGTCTGTGGGCCGCAATGGTTCCTCGTCATGAAGACAGAGTGAGGCAAAGGCGTCTAAGCAGGTAAAATTGTACAGAAGAATCTTATGTTTTCTTCCAGTTGTTATGTCACAGCCTAGCCGCCTTTTTTTCAACCCACTATTTGTTCCCAGCAAGAAGCCGTTATATATGCAGAGTGACGCAAAAGTCCAGAGCCCATAGGCCAACTCGGTTACTATTGCAGATATGAAAACAAGGTAAGATATGTAAGGACTCTTTTAAATTCCAGTAACACTTTTGTTTTTGTACTAGTGTACCGCACAATAAAGAAAATGCGTTACCATACATCATGTCGGGCTACACGAATGAAAGAATGTGTGGTTTGAAATTAGCTACACCGAGAAGAATTGAAAGGAGACACAGTGAAGGATAAACATGCAAATGCAATATCCACGCCAGTGGCGTAGCAACCACGATGTTAAGGGGGGGAAGCAGATACCAAGGACGCGAAATTGGGTCTTGCACTATATTTTTCACTGTGTCTTTCCGTTCCCTTTGGTCCAAATAATTTCAAACCACACTTTCTTTCATTCAGTGTTGTCCAACAGTGGCAGCGTTGTACTTTTCGTTACTATTGGGCGGTATACTAATATAAAAACAAAACTTGCTGCATTTTAAAAATTTCCTTCTGTATCTTACCTTGTTTTCGTATCTGCAATAGTAACCGAGTTGGCCTATGGGCTTCGGGTTCTATTATGTACAGAAAATATTCTGTAAATATTTTGTCATGTACAGGAAATATTCCCTAAATATTTTGTCATGCACAGAAACTATTCTGTAAATATTTTCTGCGATGTACAAAAAATATTCACTAAATATATTTTGTCATGTAAAGAAAATATTTTGGCATATGTAGGAAAATATTGTTTGCGTTATTGGTAAATCATTTTAAAATATTCCATGAGAAACATTTTAAAAACCATTCCGTTAACATTGTATAAAACGTTTCAAATACATTTTCAGTAATGTTTGGAAATCGTACAGGAAACATTTTTTGGAAAACTTTTCTAACGGCGTATAAAATATTTCTACAACGTTTTTAAGGGTATTCAGAGAATATTTTCAGTATTATGTGGAAAATGTTTTCAAAAATATATGGAATATATTTCCTTAAGGGAAGTAGGATACATTTTCTGAAGGAAAATCATGGCACGTTTTAGAAACGTTTTGAAAATATTTCATTGCTGTGTGGGGCAGGAGTTAATTTTTTAAATTATCTCTGTACGAAACTCGAAATGTTTAAATGGGCCTATTCCATCAGCGGATTTTCATTCTGCTACGAATGTTTTCAAAGAGGATTTGCTTCATAATCCACTGGGAAGTGTAGGGAACCTAAGAAAACAGACACCTGAATAGCACATTGAGTGAAATTAAGAGTAAGGATAACAGATTTGAAAACACTGCAGACACTGTTTTAACAGAACAGAAATAGACTCTATCTATTAAATGTTGCATTTGCTGCAGATTTTGAAATCACATTCAAAAAGCTGGCAATTTACAGGAAAGATGTAGTAATTTAGATTTGATTTTCAAATTGAATCTAGCGTTTCTTTCAGCAGGAGCCTCATGAGCTTCTGCGGGTAGTCTAACACGGGCCTCCTGAGCCAAAGGTGTATACGCTATCCACCTACCCATTAGGAAGCTATATATAGTAATTTGGAAACGAAAGAGAATTTCTTAGGAACTAGCTTGTATATACACTGAACCATGTAAGTATAGTCTTACAAACTTATAAACAACAACGCTAGATGTCTTCGGTGCGGGAGACCTGAGTTTGTTTTCCGGCGAGAACTTATGTAGTTAGGATTTTGGTTAAGCTGTAGTTTAAAGTCTCATATAGCTTTGCTCCTGAACGGGTCTCCAAATCTAAAACCACTCGGCTTGTTTTCATCTGTTTATATTTATTAAATGTTGAATTACTTAAAAGTCTCGAATGGGAGTATAAGAAGGACGAAATATCAAACACGTAACATCTGTTAAGTTTTTTTTTTTTTTTTTTGACAATTATATAGTTTATTTCAGTAGTCAGCTTGTGATCCCTCGGTTTTTCTTCAAGTCCTCTTCAGAGGGCTGGCCCTTGGGAACCAATGGTTTAAAGTTTAAGGCGATGTAAAGTTGACCCTGGTATATTCATTCTAAAGAAAAGCAGGGCTAACTTTACATTGTCTGGAACTATATCGTTAACACGCGTCTTTAGCCCAGGAGATCCGGATTCGATTCCCGGCGTAATCCCATGTGGTTCAGATTCCGCGTGAAGCAGTAGGTCCATGTCTCATTATAACTTTGGTGTTGAAAGGGGTGCTAAACTGCAACGAAATATAATGCAATTCATATTCATATTGTATGTTCAAGTCAGTATCCTTATATGGTTCATAAAGAATACTAGCTAATAATGGCCATCTAGTTCAGTTTGGTGGGTATTTCTCGTGCAATTGAACCGAGCATGGCTTATCAATAACGACACTATAACGCTATTTGACGCAAAATACTTCTAAACCAGGCCTACTTTTGAGTGCAAATAAAGACGAATTGGAGCGTGTAATGTAAAGTTAATCTGAGAAACATTTTTGTACATAGTAAAAGTAGCAAGGCCAAGACGTTTTCAATTTTACATAATCAATTAAGTGGAACACAAGTTCTGTATATAAATTTGAAATCAAAAGAAGGTGTTGCATAACAAAGTGCATGATTTCTGCAAAAAACAGTGTATTCTTTGTGAGCACCATCAGCTAACATTGTCTCTGTGATTTAATAAAAATGTTAAAATTGTAGTCAATAATAAAATTCATGTGAAGTGCGTTTTATAACACATTTATTTGGACGAAGACTTATTTAAGGATAATTTATTTGTGCCGCGTAAGAAGTGAACATAAATCAAGACAATGTATTTCACAAGTAATACTATTGATAATCTCCTCTCTTTGTTTTTAAACACACACACACACACACAAAACAGAGAAACGAAAGCAACACGCATAGTAGCAGGTTGAACTTGAATCTTTGTGACGTCATCCGTACGTGTCCAATAAGAGTGCTACTTCAGCCATGTACTGGACGAATCTCTTGGGATCGGCGAAAATGCGTCCCGATCTGTTGCACTAGCCAGTGTTGCCAACAAGTTGATACAAAATGTCGCTAAATAGGAGATGAAATGACCCCAATTTTGGAGTGAAGATCATAGTGCCATCTACGTGACAAAACCGTAAATGTAAGAATCATATGTAACTAACAATAAATATTTTTAATTTTCTGATCAATTTAGATCAACGAAATCAAAAATACTCGCGCTTCTACAGATAATAAGCTTGTTGCGGTAATATATTATTTGTGCCTCAAACCGGAAGCTCTGCAAACTAAACTAAAAGTGGGAGTTAGTCCCCGTTATAGGGCAGAATCCCACACCGCAAGGAATATTTCCTCAACCGAAAGAAAATATTTTCCTTGGTTTCGAAAATGTTTACCTTCTCTGGAGATTTCCATGCTGGTTTCCCCAATGTACTCCTAATATTTCCCGAAAATATTTTCCAAAATATGTTTGGAAAACATTTTAGAAATTGCCAAAAGTACATTTTGAGAATGCTCGCCGGAAAGTAATCAACGAAAATATTCAGAAAATCTATTAGAAATATTGTATTGGATAAATGTAATATGTTTTCACAGTTGAGAAGGAAAATATTTTCGAAATGATACTAAAAATGTTCTTCATATATGATATGGAAAACAATGAAACGAAATATATAGAGTACCATATATTTAAAAAAATGTTTCCCAAACCAATAATTGCAATATTTTCTATTTTTACGAGAAAACATTGAGTATATATTTAAAAAAATCGTTTAGAATATTTTAAAAATAAATTATTTCGTAATACAAAAATATTTTTCAGAAATGTTTTTAAAATTTTACTTAATTTTTAAGAATGTGTTTTAGTAATGTTCTCTTATATATTAAATGAAATAGTTTCGTACAATATTTTAGTATTTTTCCAGAATATTTTATCGAATTTCAAATATAAAACTTTAAAACAGGAAAAAGAAAACATGTTAAAATGAATAGAAAATGTTTTCTGTTGTGTTGTGGAAAATATTTTGTGTTTTTAGTGAACAACGTTTTCTAATATATTATAGAAACATTTTTACATTGTTTTCAGAATATACTCTTCCGTTACTGGGGAAAACATATTCCTTGTTATATCTGAAAACCATTCCAAGTGTTTACCGGAAATTTTTAAAAAAATGTTTGGAAAACATTTTATGAAGTACAGGAAGTACATTTTTAAAACTTTAGCAGGAAAATAATGTAAGGAAAATTTTTACAAATTGTTTCTAGAAATATTGGGCATTATGCAGAGACGTTCTGACTCGTGATTAGTGTCATACTAAAGAGTTTGACTAACATATGATTCCCACCGTAGTCAGTCCTTTAGTGACACTATAATCATACGTCAAATAACCTCTGCATAAGGCCTATTGTGTTAAATGTAATGTAATATGTTTCTAATTTTGAGAGAGATGCTTTCGAAGTAACACTAAAAATATCTTACGTACATGATAAAAAAGACAGAATAGGAAATGTATTCCATATATTTTAAAAACGTTTAGCAACATGTTATTTACAATCTTGTCTATTGTTACAAGAAAATATATGAAATATAATATTTAAAAAGTTTCGAATATTTTGAAAATAAATTCGTTCGTATTATAAGGAATATTTTTGAAATGCCCATTCATTTTGTATGGAAATGGTTTTGTTGCCTTTTATTGTAACTTAAATGAAATATTTCCATACAATATTTTAGAATTATTTCCAGAATATTTTATTGAATGTTGAATAAAAATTTTTAAAACAGATATTGAAACTGAATAGAAACTGTTTACCATCGTGTTTATGAAATATAGTTTGTGCTTTTAGCTAATAATACTTTCTGATATATTAAAGAAATATTTTTACAATATTTTCATAATATATTCTTCAGTTACAAAAAAGTACATAATACGTAAAATGAATTTTACCGGAAATGTTTCTGAAACATTTTACTAATTTAAATTATTGCATATCTTTAAACAATGGTCGAAGTGAGACGGTATGCGGTGGTATGCCATAGCGCCTCTGGTTTTTCAGTGATCAAGATATGGTCACTGGAGAATAGATGCTAAATATCTTTAATCAATCCATTTTTATACACAGTAATTGACGAACAGTTTTTGCACGTAAAGAAATTTTATTTATGTAAAAGTAATTCCTAAGTTGACAACACCAACATTTTTGTTATTTTTTCCTTCGCTTTTGGCAATTTTCCTGTCTGTTAGTCCCGGAAGGCTACAATCATGCTAAATTTCAACTTTCCACGTCAACCGAAAGTACCTCTTTAATTTATGTCAGCTCATGTAGTTTTATTTATAGTTAGCATGTGTCACATTGAATTGTTTCTTTCGTATGAATGTGTGTGTCTTCTTGTCTTAATTCATACAAATGTCGCGTTTTGAGCATTAGCGTATTTAGGGTTTGTCTGCTGTGAGGGTGATTCTTCCGGGAGTTTGGAATACACCTTAGTCGAGTGGCGGGTCCGGGAGCTTTCCCGCAGGAAATTGTTAATATAAAAACTCGGTTTTTGAGCATTTTCTTGTATAATTCTCTATAATACAACATAAGGAGATATTTTTTTCTGAAAGTAATTGGCGAAAGATCAAAATCTCTCAATATCTCCCCCCCCCGTAACTAAGTAGCTCTCCGGTAGTTTTCAGTCATTATGTAAATAGCAGTGCAATCGTTCAGGCAACATATCGCCACTGTATTTCAACAATTAGGTAGCCGGTATGTCGAGTTAAAATTGTAATAAAACATATGCCTCTGCTTTTTTTTCCATTTCGAAAACTGTCCTTAGATAATATGTTGGAGATTTTTTAATGTTTTCTTTCGGTATACACACACACACATACTTATATATGTACAGGTTTTGCAGTACCGTCCACTTATGTATTTTTATTCTAACTTTTACAAAAGTGAAAGTACTGTCAATTTCAAAGCAACTGTCTATTCTTGAAAAACTACTTTACTATAAGAAACATATTATATGATTTACATTTTCTTACAAATAACTATATATTGAGAAAAATAGAAACGTGTTATTATTGACAGAATGAAAAATGTCGTACAGTACCGACCACCAAATATGAACGACAGTGAAATACTAAACAATTATTAAAACTAATAAACACCAAAAATATATTACATTACTTTGTTTTCCCAATTACAATAACTATATTTTATAATACTGTAATATATAATAACTATAAATTTGCAATACTGTGATAGTAAAATATTTTCCTCAAGTATGAAACTAAAACGTCTGTTCGTCCTACGTTGGGTAAGATAAAATCCGAAATTCAGTATTAGATACAAACGTCACAAGTAAAATAAGAAAGGTTTTCTTGGTCTGTGCATTCAACGTGCACCCAACCTTCAAACTTAACGCATTGCGTCTAGTCTTCGTCAAATGATTCATGACAAATGATACACACTGTAACTTCGTGGTAGTCCAGTTTTCTTCGACATGTTGATTCGTCGTTGCTCATCTCTTCGGCGGAAGATTTTTTCTCCTGTCTTCTTTCGACCTCTTCCTCCTTGTTCTCTTCCATTCCAGCTTCTAGCTTCTTTGTTCTCATTCTCTTCTGTTCCGTTAGTTTTTTTTTTTTTTTTTTTTTTTTTTTTTGCAAAATCTCATTTTTATATGGTGACTATGCTAGGATTTCAGAATGTTGGCTTCATCGTTTCCTTTTCTTTGTCCTGTCTTCCACATTCTCATTGTTTGGGGAGATTTTCTAAACAATCTTCTTGAAATCAGTCAATAATTCTATTAAGGAAGATGGCTGCTCAGAAAGGTAACCTGTATCTTGGAATGATCTTACTGTTTGGAAACACGGATTAGAGTGACTATTATTATTGAACAACTCGGCCGTTCAGAAAGATGATCTGCACTTTGCACTGTGGAAGAGCGCTGCTGTTGAGAAAATTGAATGAATGTTGTTGAACAACTCGATTGTTCGGAAAGATAGTCTTTACCGTGAAGGACTCTGCTCTTCAGGAAGGTGAGTTGACGATGCAGATTGATTGTTGAGCTCTAGATCGCGAAAATGTTCAGCAGGAATGAACTCCAAATCTGTGAAAACATTTGGATTGAAAGGCCAAAGTCCAGTACAAGCAAAAGCTGGCTGTGCCAGATCCATTCTGCAGATAGCCATGTAGGCTTGGTTGACAATTCAAGCTACATGTTTCTGTGAGATTTTTGAATGGATAATACCGACTCATCCAGGTACTGCACGCTTGGTTGTATGCTGCTTTGAAAGGCTTCAATAGAGCACGGTCCAAGGGCTGCAATTTATGGTACGTGTGAGGAGGCAAGCTTATCATGTGCACATAATGTTTTCTTGCAAACAGGATAACATCTAAATCCTTGTGACTACAATGTGCATCAACTATGAGAAGAACTGGATCTTGTTCAGTAGGGCGAGTCCTCTCAACAAATAACTCCATCCATTTTAAGAACGATTTAGCAGTTATCCAACCACTTTCCTCAGCTTCGAAAATACTTCCTTTTTCAGAATACTGTCTACTCATTGTTTATTAGGAAAGACAAACAGAGGAGAAACAAAAAGGTCTCCAGTGGCATTAATGCATAATAAAACTGTTATATTCCCCCCCCCCCTTTTACCAGATGAAATTTTGCTGACTTGCCTTATTTTCCTTTTTATGCAATATACTTGGTGTCGGTGGCATGGACGATTGTCAAGACAGTTTCATCACAGTTGTGTATTCTATTCGGTTGAAAATTATATGTATTCAGATGATTTCATTACATATTAAAGAAGCGATTTGATGCTTATTAAAGCCTACAGCCCTTTGAAGACTTGTAGACTCTGGAGTTCTTAGACTAAGCTGCAGATGACGTGCCATAAAAACATAGTAAAACTGCTTGTTTGCCACTCTGAGTTCTTTATTAAATTGTTGGGGGAGTTTTAGATGTTCCGCTAAATCATATGCAAATTTTAAGAATTCCTTCGTCCTAAGAGGCATACATTTATCGTCCATGTCTTTCATGTAAAATCTAGCTGTCGCTCGATATCTTCATTAAAGGTATTTTGAAATCTGTCCATCTGAGGAGATAAAGCCAGTCGCTTTCCAAGTTGTATTGCTCTTACTCTGTCTCGTAATGTTGTTTTAGGTACACCAAAAGCAGACGCAGCCTGTCGTTGTGTCAAACGCTTGAAAAGTACTTCATCTACAGCAGCCTTCATATTTGCTTCGGCCCATCTTCCTTTTTTCCTTTTCGTTGGTGTTGCCATTTCCCTCTGTAATTATAAAAAAAAAAGGAATCTGACTACTATCTTGAAATTAAACCTATTTTTTTTCTATAGTTAATATTGATCGGTACTGGAAGACGATAGAGTGGACAGTACTGGACGACACACTAGTTGTAACTTTGCAGATCATAGCACGCTATGCAGTGAATACATTACCTACCTTTTTCCGTAAACATTAACCTAAAACACGTACCTGTTACCGGAATTGCAAAACATGTGAGTAGTGTTGGGTAAGTTACTTGTAAAAATGAAACGCGTTACAGTTACTTTACTTTCTCTTAAAATGTAACGCGTTAGTAACGCGTTACTTGGCCCAAAAGAGTAACTGTTACTTTACTTCGAAAGTAACGCGTTACTTTTAGGTCCGAAACCTTAAATATGTGAAAAAAAATATAACTTTAATTTTCCGTACCGGTACTACTGTTACTACCGCTATTATTATTATTATTATTATTATTATTATTATTATTATTATTATTATTATTGCACGTTCTGAATCGCTTTATGTAAATGCAAGGACAAATGTTTACTTGATATATGAACATTTTCATATAATGTAACAAACATTGATAAAATGTCATACTGCGTTACTCGTAGGGATGCGCACGAGCGAGTTTTCTTTGAAACTCGATTCGACTAGAAACAGACATCTTTGAGCTCGACCCGAGAACTCGGCTCGAAAAATTTCCTCCAATTCGACTCGAATTGGGGTCGAGTTTCAAGTCGAATCGAGCTAAATCCGGTGTGTAGTTTCGAGTACATTCTTCAAGTATATTACATATGCAATATAATTATTATCCATGACACTACTATACTACTACAACTTATTATTATTATTATTATTATTATTATAACACTATATAAACATCAAAGATAGGCGGTTTGTATTTGAATACTAAAATACTAGTTGATTGCCAGCCTCGGTAGTCGTGAAATCTTGGAGTCAAGGACATTGTTAACGAGCTTCTGAATTGGGGTTGAGAGTCTAAGTTGAGTATTCGGGCTCGAGCCAAACATTGTTAAAAGTTACAGGGCATTGGCCAAATATCATCAAAACTGCTCGGCCCGGGTTTAGAATTGTGAACGACTCGAGCAGCTCGGCTCACACCTCATTCACTATCGACCCGAACTGAGAAGTGAGCCGAGTCAACAGCTCACCCAACCGACTCAGCTAGAGCCCTCGGCTCAGTTGAGCTGAACCGAGGAAATGGCTCATCCCTACCAAGCCAGCTCGAACCATCTTCTCAGTTGAGCCGAGCCCAGGTGAGCTTGTTATAAAAAAAAACTCTTGTGGTCTCGCTAGCGAGACGAGATGAGATGCGAGCAGTGTCCCCTCTCGAGAGCAATACTAAAAGTATTCCATATTACCGTTTAGCTTACATTTCTCATGGCTTTCGCTTTCCAGTGTAATCAGGTCATGATTTCAAGACGAGTTAATATGAACGAGCCATTTATCAAACCCGACTGGACTTGAAACTCGACGCGAAAAACTGAATAGACTCGGAACTCGACTCGGAACTCGACTCAAAAATATTAGGGAAGAGTGGGGCAATGGGGAACACATAAGGGTTGAATGACAATAGTTGAATAAAACAGAAATTTGAAATTTCTGAAAAGTATTTTAATGCTTAAACTACAAAAAAGCATTCCAATGTGCAAAACAATATGTTCCAAAATGGTAGAAAATTAAGTTTTAAAAAAATGGTCCAGATGTTCGGGATTGCCCACCCACTTGGGCAATGCCGAACAGACCGCCAGGACGTTGGAAAGATGTACATAATTTCAACTGAGGTATGTAATATTGATACTTTCACAGTTCAAATGGATAGTAGAATAACTACACCTAACAGCATAACAAAAGTATTAATAAAAAGTTACTATAAAACAGAACATCACCAACTCTATTATTGGTTTGAAATCTTAAGTGTTCTTAAACTATTTCTTACTACAATAAAGATATTTTAAGAGCTTCATCACATTTGTATGCACTCCCTTTGGATTCCCAACCACTACAAACTGCATGTGTCCAATTTGTACAAAGTGAACACTGATACCACAATTCTTTGTCCTTGCCGAATTCATTACACACAGAACAGATATCTTCACTAGTATCTTTCAAGCTAGCTACGTCAAATTCATTATAATCTTCGTCAGTTGAAGACACCTGCCACTTAGTATCTACGTTGTCGCTATCCTCTTCTTCTCCAGATGAGGAGAAACTGCTATTCTTGTTTCTAATTGCACGTCCACTTCTTAGAGTCCTTACGATCCCCGAGTTTAACTTTGTTATTTCATGTTTGTCTTTTTGAACGTGGATTTTCTTAGGCTCAACCTTCTGTTTTTCTTTACTTTATTTTCTTCTTTCTTCTGAAGCTTTTGCTTAGTTGGTGTAGAAGTTAGAACCTCACTATGCTGTTTCTTTCGTCCCCCCCTGAGATTTCTTGACCTGACGTGTGGTCGGAATAGGAGAAACTGTAGAGAATGCAACTGGTATTTGTGAAGAAAAGTCGGAGTTATTGGTATCTGACTGCAAGTTGCGGAAATTGCCACTGCATCTAGGTGTGGAACTTCTTGATGAGCTGAGTTGTGAAGTCTCTGATGCACATAAGTTGGATGTATGTAACATTTGAGTGCCTAATCTTGTTGAATGACCAGATGAATCAAGCCTATTCGACATTTCAACACCAATGTTGTACGTATTTGCATTGACAGTTTCTCTGACACTAACGTCTTCATCACTAATGTGTTCAATAGGTTGACGAACTGTCGCTGCTTGAAAGTCACTATCAGAAAACACAGGTGGATTGAAATGATAGATTCCTGTTGACTGAAATCCAGATACAGCTTTCAACATTAGCAGCTTTTCCAAACGCTTCGCTCGTTATCCTGGGTATATCACTTATGATTATTACCGGTTTGTTTTTCAACAAAATCTGACACTGTACATGAAAGGCTTGTTTCACGGGACTAAAGAATGTTTTGTCTAATGGTTGGAGCCTATGTGAGGTATGGGGAGGTAAAGATAACATAACAATCCCATTATCTCTACAGAAATTGTAGCTAGCAAGAGATATGTGACTCGAATGATTGTCGAGAATAAGAAGCACTGGGTTAGCATTTGAAGCACTAATGAATGAAGCAAAGTGTTATAGCCACTCAAGGAAAAGATATTCTATCATCCAACCTGATTTTGAGCATCGGTACAATGATCCTGGTGGGCCATCTCTCTCTAACTCTGGTTTCATTCGTTGTCTCGGGAAGATGAACATGGGAGGAGCATAATTCCCCGCTGCACTGAAAGCACAACAAATTGTCACCGTGCTTCCACGTTCACCACTAGTTACGGATCCTACCTGCTTCTGGCCTCGTGGAGCAATTATGGCACCTGATTTGTGGACGTTTGTGAGCCCCGATTCATCTACATTCCAGATTCTGTCAGTTGAAAATTTGTATTTAGTCATCTGCTTGTCAAGTTTTTCGAAAAATAGTCCTACCTCATCTTTGTTCAAACCCATCACACTCTATTAATACTTGTTGCCTCGGGTCGTCTAACACTGATTTTCCTGTTCCGTGTTAGGAACCCTCGCAGCCAATCCTTACCAGCAAGCCTTGTATTGACGTTCAAGTTATGCTTAATTCGATTCGTTTCAGCATATTGGAAAGCTTGTCTTCTCAGTTCCAGAGGAGTTAACCCGTAAAATAAGTTGGACAGCACTACGCAGTGTTCAACTATTTCCTTTTCTTGTTCAGTTGTAAAGGTAGTACTACGTCCCATTTTAGGCTGTGTTAGGTTTCCAATCTTAATGCTATCATGCAAGTTTGTTAGTGGTATCTTAAAATAACGAGATACTTCTCTCATGGACCTTCCTGCCTGAACTTCCATCACTGCAAGTTCCAATGTTTCAGCCGTCCGTTTGGCTTTATCAGTCTTCCTCTGGCGATTCTTTCCCATTATACCTGAAACAAATAATACGGCCTAATGAGCTTAATAGTCAAATTATATTATCTACTATTGCCTCATTTTGTTTAGAAAAGACCTAAGTTAATACTGCCCTAAACTTCATGAATGAATAGCCTACTTTTTGCATTTCTTACGACCTTTCGCCATATACACTGAGAAAAAGTCGTATTTGGCGTATGTAAAATCGTATGTTACATTTGTAAATCCTGTAGTTTTTGGAGTTAACGTACAGTAAACGTATAACTGAAAACGCATGCTTTATAATACTTTCTGTATAAGTGTTCCATCTATGCGTATTTTCCGTATGAAACAATGTAGGCCGTCAGGATCTCACATACAAATGGACGTATATAACATATAGCTGACGAAGGTAACATACATATATGTATGTAATATAGGCCTAAGGAAGATACCATACATTCAGCAGCGGAATGATATAACATCTAAGGGCAGTGCCTATGTAGCATATAGTTAACGTATGCTTCGTACTAATATCTGTAGTAAGGAAAACGATACCGTATATTTGATCAATATACTGCTGTCCGGAGAACGGATTTTTCTCAGTTTAGGCCTACGGCTTAGAGAGGAGGAAGGGTAAAGATCCGGCCTGGTCTCATAGAAAGTACCATTCTGGGGGGCGCTGTGGCTCAGTGGTAGAGCGTTCACCTCCGGTGCTTGGGGTCCCTGGTTCGATCCCAGCTCGCGCCGTGTGGACTTTGTGGTGGACAAACACCGTGCTCGTGGGTTTTCTCGGGGTTCTCCCGTTTCCTCCTACTTTCTTCATTCCACCATTTCACTCATTTCACATAATCTCCGTCTCCTTTAGCCTAACCGGCATAACCATGGGACGTTAAATTTAAAGATTTCATTTCATTTCATTTTCAAAGTACCATTCTGGCGTTCACCTGGAGCACTGAGGAATACCAGGAAAACCTGTTAGGATGCACGGCCGGCGCAAGGCAAGGTACTTTTAGCAATGCCGATTATCCGCGTTACATCCGCGTAGTGGCAGTACTTGTCGCTGCCTTCTATCTTCACAAGATTCGTTTGCAAAGTGGGCGTTCGGCATTGGCCAATTCTCCCCTATATTTTAATTCATTTTAATTTTTCAATAATCCTTATATTTTTCAAATATATAATATTAATATTGAAACTATGACGATAATTTTAATATTTTAATACGTTTTACATTTTTTGCTATTTGCATATCCATTCGTGTTTCTATGTTCTATATACAGATAAAAGTATATTTTAAAAGAAGAATTCTTACTAAGTTGTATTGAAATGTTTGAATATTCTTGAAGTCAACATTTTGATGAATAGTTATTATGTGTGTATATTTACTTCATATTACACAATATAAAGTGATCGAATGGGAATACTCAAAAACGTTTAAAGTAAAGTATTTTTTAAAAAATAAGAATCTAAAAGCCCTATGAACGCTTTATGCGCACTTTTGATGAAAAGATAACAGAAGTTATCGCACTGGTGTTTAAAGCCATGTTTCCTCTTTCTCACACCCACGTCTATTAAAAACTTCCCTTCCCTTATAATGGAATCAACGTCGGAGAACAAAGTGGGATATTAACCACAAGGAGACAACAAGGATTTCAACAGATGAAGAAACAGAAAATAAGGAAATCCAACTGCACCAGTTATTCAAGAGGGTCTTATCACTTTGTGGAACACCTGGATTGGATACTGCTCATGCAAGAACTTCATCATATTTTGTTGTAGTGACTGACTAACAAGTTATTTAACATTTTTAAATAGCCCTTCTTTAGGTGAAAAAACAGTAAAATTTTATGGACGTAAATCTCACACCATATCACAGTGCTGAAAACTAACTAATAAAATTTTTTGGTGAGAAACCTAAGTTTTATCCCAATCTCATTAAACAGCCGGGAGTTCTGAACCTGTACTTCTAATACACTTGAACGTTTGGCCATGTCGAGAGCCAATCTATAACCTCAACAGGTTATAGAAGTAAAATTTGTGGACCCTCTGTATACTTCGACGGAAACAAATCATTTTCCGATTCATACATTACTTTTACGACGCAAATAATTTCTTTGTTCGGTGGGAATTACTTCTTTCTCACGCAATAGAAGAAAGGAGTTTTTCATCGTTAACTCATATATATACCTGTAACATTTTTTTCATTGTGAGAGTATTTTAGTAAGCGACAAAGGTTCTCAGTGTTTCTCCTTTACTTATTAATATGCAAAGACTGTGTTCTATAGTTATGTGGAACTAAATTAAGTCCATTCTTCGATAATTTATGGAAATATTGCAAACCAGGTGCAACTCTGCCATATCGGCAACAGCTATATCCCTCAGCCAGTTCTTTATCTGAACGTTCTCACAAGCAAGTTGTTGCTATGTCTTGTGCGTCGTGGCCTATGGACTGAAAATTAATGTCAATTCTTTTTTATATTCTATTTGCTTATAGATACAGGTGATTTAAAGTGAGTGCATTTTAAAATGAACTGCCGACATTGACCGGTCGGTCAATGCAGTTCGAACCTCGGAACTTTTGACTCGGGGAGTCTTAAACGTTAAGGGGCATAAGCTAGTCAGCTTATGTTAAGGGGCATAAAGTAGTTAGCCGGTGAAGAATTAATCTTAGGGGTAGCACCTCATTAGTGGAGTCTTAGGTTTTCAAACCTAGTGCATATCACCTGTAAACGCACCCTCCAACATTCTCATTCTATTTTGGTAACTGTCTACATTCTTTTGTTGGAAACTAACATCAATTTTTGTGGATTTGTGCAGCAGCTACAAGTTACTTCGTGGGATTATCCCGATGTCACCTCCACAGTGCTAATTCCCTATGTGCGTGCATTAATGGTGTGAGAAAAGCATCTATAGTGAAATCCCAATCATAATATTCCATATATATATATATATATATATATATATATATATATATATATATATATATATATATATATATATATATATATATATATATACGCGATAAAGTTCTATAGTGTCTGAAAAGCGAACTGTGATTTTATTAGTGAAAATAATTATATACATTCAGTGTTGAATGTTCGGTTTTTTCTCTACTGCGTTATTTTTATATAGTCTTTTAATAAATAAGTATAGTGCCATTTTATTGAATGTGTTTTTGTTATATGTATGAATGATTTTTGTGTGCGTTTCGATCTGAGTGACCATGTGATCGTTTTTGAGGATTTTGAGACAAGACCTCCGAACACCTGGGTGCCTAATGCTAATTTCATTATTGAGACCGGTGTGCGATTTGGGAACCATTCTCTAATTCCCTTTTGGAAATGTTCTTCGATGTCTTAACCAGGTAAGTTCAGGTTTCCTGGAAAATACTAATTGATGGGACAGCAGGGGGCAGGTCCGGAGGACGATTACACTTCTGTATATATTGAAAACCTGGTTGAATATTTACTCTTAAACGAAACAAAATTCCTATTGTTTCTGTGAATATTTTTTTAGAGAGAAAAAGCTCTCGAGAACAAAGTCTCCATACAAAATTACATGAAAAATTTCAAGAAAAAAAAGCCGACGCCTGTCAGACAGAAGGTTAAGATCCGCTTTTATGTCTGACAAGCTCTCCCGTCCTATTTCTTTAGTTCTCCAGAGGAAAATCACTGTGGAAAATTACTTGAGAAAATTTCAAGTCAAAGAGCTTATACCTGTCAGACAGTAGGGTAAGCATTGACACATGCTTATGTCTGAAAGGCTAGCCTATCCTATTTCTTTAAATTTCCATTTTAACCAGCCTAGGAATGAATTTTTAACTGGTTCAATCGAGGAAATAAAATATTTTCTTCACTATTCCAAATTACGGTACAATACTTAAGATGAGACCTAACATTGCACATATAGAGAGTTTTGCAGGCATTAATATTAGTAAGGTTTCGACATAACAATTTCAGCATATAATAATAATAATAATAATAATAATAATAATAATAATAATAATAATAATAATAATAATAATAATAATAATAATAATAATAATAATGTTACATTTTTATTCGGCTGCAAACAACATATAGCCACTTGTGCGCCAAAACAAAGAATGAAAAAAGCGCATGCAATACTAATTACATCATGAAATTATATATAGGATTAAACAAGATAATGTAAAGATACAAATGAAGCAGAAATATTAAAAATGGAATAAATAATAACATACATAAATAAGAAAGCAGATAATTAATGAATATGAAGTTTAAAGAAATAAAAAAGACAAGTGACTGTCCAATAACACTCATAAAAACCAAAGCTCGCGTAGTAAAACTTTACAAAAATAACCTGCAGAAATACCGAAAAATAAGAAACAAACATGGTTATCTGTTCAGAATTAAATAGGGGTTCATACAATTGATGAAAAAATACAATAGATATGTAAAACAAATCCATACAGTACTTAATAAAAACAAAATAAAATTAAGGCAATCAATTGCAAAAATAAAAATACTGAGAAATTTCATACTTTATTTAAAAATTTAAAAAATGATTTACGCACTTTCTCAAAACTCTTGTGAAATACCTAAAGAACAGGCTGAAAGCTTTTAGCTGTTTCTATACTATAGTGAAACCCTGCTTGAATATTTATTCATAAACGGAACAAAATTCCTAATCTTTCTGTGAATATTTTTTTAGAGAGAAAAAGCTCTCGAGAACAAAGTCTCCATACAAAATTACATGAAAAATTTCAAGAAAAAAAAGCCGACGCCTGTCAGACAGAAGGTTAAGATCCGCTTTTATGTCTGACAAGCTCTCCCGTCCTATTTCTTTAAATTTCCATTTTAACCAGGCTAAGAATACATTTTGAACTGATTCAATCGAGGAACTAAAATATTTTGCTTCACTATTCCAAATTACGGTACAATATTCAAGATGAAACCTAATATTGCACATATAGAGAATTTTTCAGGTATTAATATCAGTAAAGTTTCGACATAAACATCTCAGCAGTCTTAAATTTTTTCTAGCTTTGGAGATTGTAACCTGAAGATTTTTCTGAAAAAGCAATTTTTCATCTAATATTACCCCTAGAACTCTAATATGATTGACGAATAGGATAAGTTGATTTCCTATCCTGTATATGAAGATTAAAAGGTTAATCTTCCTCGAAAATGTTATTGCTTGCGTTTTATTAAATTTCAGGGGTAGGGAATTCTTTTCGGATCATTTCGCTATGATATCTATATTTTTTTTGCAAAGAATCTTGATTTTTTGGACTTTAATATCGTCAGCATATAACAGATACTCACAAGTTAAGTCAACACAAATGTCATTATTATATAGCAAAAAACAATAGAGGACCAAGATTAAAACCCTGGCGTACCCGGAATTATTACTATGAATAGCAGACAGTTTCCCTTTATATTTTACCACAAATATCCTTTCATTTAAATGTAAAATCAACCAGTCAATAATACTTATCAATAAGTTATGTGATAATTTATCAAATGCATTAACAAAGTCCAAGTAAATAGCAGTAGTAGTGGTCCCGTTATGCCCGAATGACTCATCCTCACTCTCTTTTATGACCGGGGTGAAAGGTCAATGACCTGGACCGGGGTCAATGACCTAGGGGTACCTAGGACCACCCCCTCTAAATTTTGGCAGGGGTACCATGGCCCACCCCCTAAATTTTGGCAGGGGTACGTAGGACCACCCCCCTTAAATTTTGGAAATTGCCAAATCTAAAAATTTGGTATGGTAGCCTAGGACCATAGTATGTACCTCTATTAGTATTGGGTGTCTATGTTGTTCCCTTTTATGGGTAAAAAATTGCCAAAAATTCAAATTTCGGGGGTTTTTGACCTAATTTATCCCCTTTGATGTGGTGTTATTACCCTATATGGTTATATGGGCGTATACAGGGGTCCATTCCCTTTCATAAGACATGGGTATATTAATGCACCCCTTGAAAAATTTGGGAGGGGTACCTTGGCCCACCCCTTAAATTTTGGAAATTGACCAATTTCAACATTGGATATTATAGTATAGGACCCTAATATGTATTATGATAAATTTGGGTGGTCCACCTCGTTCCCTTCTAGGGGTATCAAATTGCCAAAATATAAACGTAAGCAATACGTAGTACCACGTGTTTGGTTTCGACCTAAGTTATCCCCTTGGATGAGGTCCTATTACCTTATATGGTTATATGGGCGTATACAGGGGTCCATTCCCTTTCATAAGATATGGGTATATTGGTGCACCCCTTTAAAATTTGGGAGGGGTACCATGGCCCACCACCTAAATTTTGGAAATTGCCCAATTTAAACATTGGGTATTATACTACAGGACCCTAATATGTATCATGATAAATTTGGGTGGTCCACCTCGTCCCCTTTTAGGGGTACAAAATTGCCAAAAATATAAACGTAAGCAATACGTTATACCACGTGTTTGGTTTTCGGCCTAATTTATCTCCTTGGATGAGGTCCTATTACCTTATATAGTTATATGGGCGTATACAGGGGTCCGTTCCCTTTCATAAGACATAGGTATATTAATGCATCCCCGGGAGGGGTACCTTGGGCCACCCCCTTAAATTTTGGAAATTGCCAAATTTAAAAATTGGGTGTGGTACCCTAGGACCATAGTATGTACCTCTATCAGTATTGGGGGGTCTATGTCGTTCCCTTTCATGTGTAAAAAATTGCCAAAAATTCAAATTTGGGGGTTTTTTGACCTAATTTATCCCCTTTGATGAGGTGTTATTACCCTATATGGTTATATGGGCGTATACAGGGGTCCATTAGCTTTTATAACATATGGGTATATTAATGCACCCCTTGAAAAATTTGGGAGGGGTACCTTGGCCCACCCCTTAAATTTTGGAAATTGCCCAATTTCAACATTTGGTATTATAGTACTGGACCCTAACATGTATTATGATAAATTTGGGTGGTCCACCTTGTTCCCTTTTAGGAGTACACAATTTCCAAAATATAAACGTAAGCAATACGTTATACCACGTGTTTGGTTTTGACCTAATTTATCTCCTTGGATGAGGTCCTATTACCTTATATGGTTATATGGTTATGTATAGGGGTTTATTTCCTTTCATAAGACATAGGTACATTTGTGCACTCTGGGAGGGGTACCTTGGCCCACCCCTTAAATTTTGGAAATTGCCCAATTTAAGCATTCGCTATCATAGTACATGACCTCAATATCTATCATGATAAATTTGGGTGTTTCACCTCGTTCCCTTTTAGGGGTACGAAATTGCCAAATTTTAGTACAACCACGTGTTTGTTCTTTTGACCCATTTTATCCCCTTTGATGAGGTCCTATTACCTTATACAGTTATATGGTTATGTGTAGGGGTCTATTTCCTATCATAAGACATAGGTACATTTGCGCACCCCTTTAAAAATTTGGAATGGTACCTTGGCTCATTCACTCAGTTTTAGAAATTGTTTAATATAAGCATTTGGTATCTTCGTACAGGTCTTCAATATGTACCACTATAAATTTGGATGGTCCACATCGTTCCCTTTCATGGGTAAAGAACTACCAAAAATCAATTTTTCGGAGGTTATTGACCCCTTTGATAAGTATTTAGCACGTTATATAGTTTATTATCTTTATATGTGTATGCCCTTTTAAATTTGGGAATTATCAAATAACAAAATTCGGTAAACGTTTTTCTAGGACCCATTGGTGTTCCTTTATGGCCAAATATTCAAAATTTAAAGGTTATTGACCTATCTTTTGATATGGCTTTATTATTGAATAACTACAGGATTTATTACTTTTTCATAAGACATAAGTGTATTTGTGTACCAATCTTAAATTTTGGGAGAGGTACATTTCTTATTGTCATATTAATAATTGGTAATTGTTCTTAAAATTGGATAGTATCTCATTCTTTGGATAAATCATTGTCAAATATGAGTATGATCACGTGATCAGTTATTGACCTATGATGGGATTAGGAGTCCAGGACAGTGGTACATTTAAACTTTGTAGGATAATTTGAGAATTGTCAAATGAAATTGCGTCATTGGTTTCGATTATTACAACCTATGGACCAAATATAAACGTAAGCAATACGATGTACCACGTGATTGACCTTGATGAGGTAGTGTAGAGGGATACATAGCTAACCTTATTGAATCTTATGACTCATAGTCTTAAGGGAATACATGCTACATCACTGGCAAAGTTATTGTTGATGCAATTTGATTGGTTGATCACTATCTTTCGTGCAATCTGATTGGTTGCTGATTTTCAAATCTTTGCTGCATTCAGTTTTAAGTTTTGTTTAACATTTAAAAAAGTTTTTGAAATTTTTGTTTGAAACTTTGGTTTGACATTTTTTCGTTTGATATTTTTAGTTTGAAAATTTTTGTTTCGAAGTTTTTGTTTGAAATTTGTTTTGAAATTTTTGTTTCAATTTTTTTTGTTTGAAACTGGTTTGAAATTATTTTCGTTTGAAATTTTTAGTTTGAAAAATTTGTTTCGAAAGTTTTGTTTAAAAAAAATGTGTTTGAAATTTTTGTTTCAAAATTTTTTGTTTGAAATTTTTTGGTTTGGAATTTTTGTTTCAAAATTTTGTTTGAAATTTTTGTTTCAAAATTTTTTCTAAATGTTTTGTTTTGAAATTTTTGTTTCAAAATTTTCTTTGAAATTTTTGTTTCGACATTTTTGTTTGAAATTTTTGTTTCAGGGTTTGATTTGACATTTTTAAAAGTTTTGTGCACTCATTAGTAAAGAACCGGAACTGTTTAAAACAAAAACCTCTGGCAACATTGTTTATCATGGTGCAATAATACACGTCAGAACATGATAATGCAACGTCATCAGTTTTGCATCATCGTTCGAGTTAGTATTCATGATAACATCATCATGGCTACTTGTCTGCAGTTTCTAAACACACGTGATGTGATGAAATCATTTACCAAGATTACTGATGTACAACAGAATGTACTTTATAGAATCTTAGCTAGTCAAATGATCCCTACAAAGTTTGGATTAAGAATCGTAGTGAAGTTTGAAAATGATAAGAATATAATTTTACCATGAAGATATTTACCCATGGAAGCATCAAAACAAGAAGAACTGCTGCGTTTCTTAAATACTGGATCTGTATCTTTATCTTACATAGGATTCTTGGGTCGAAGTCATCAATTTGAATTTAGTACACAGCCGGATTCGTCAACAATTGCGATGAAATCATGAATTCAAACGTCAGCACATTAGACATAGTTGTATGAATTTGGTTGGTCAGCATGACGGCAGCAACTGTGATGAAATCATGAATTCAAATGTCAGCACATTCCTTTTCAATGACGTCAGCAATAACTATAAATCAACCAATACACAGTCATCCCACGAAATCATTTGAGCAAGTGCATTTCAGGAGGAAAGATGTGTACTTCGAACGATAAAGAATTCCTCTTCGCAAGCTATTATCCAATAAATATATTTCAAACAAAACATGTGATAATTGGTATCAGTGCTAGAACATTTGAACCAGTGATTCGATTGGGCAAAGCAGAACAATTTGGTGTACAACTGACCTGTGAAGAATGGCACGAATCGACCAAATGAACGATTATTTTCATGATGAGCTAAATGTGACCATAGTCAAATCATTAGGCTCAAATCATGAAGTGGTGCTGCGTACAGTCCTCGAAGAAAAGATGGTGCTGTTACGTAAAAAGAGTACATTCCATGTCCCTCGCAACATGGTGTATCTAACGCAAACGGAATGGAACAAATTCATCAACGTTTCCAGTGTGTTAAACATGTAGTGGAAGTATGCAACAAAACAAGTATATTCCTGAAAAAGTACTATTTTGAAAAATGTATCATGCATATTGTACAACATGTATCTAGATATTGTGATGGTTGTCAACATCGTTCGTGGGTGCATACCTGTATTGATAAACAGTTTATTTGTGATCAAATGGACATTGAGTTTCCACCAATTGATATTGCAATAGACCTTAAAAGACTTCAATTGGAATTAAAATTATATGCTAAAGACAAACTAGTGCAAGAAGTTCAAAATACATTGTATCGACAATATCCAGAACCACTATCTGGTATGGATGTATGTGCAGTGTAATACAATGATCCATTTCAATGATTTGTGTCTCTTCATTTCAAGTACAACCCCATATTCTGACGTGTACTATTGCATCATGATAAACAATGTTACCAGAGGTTTTTGTTTTAAACAGTTCCGGTTCTTTACTAATGAGTGCACAAAACTTTTAAAAATGTCAAATCAAACCTTGAAACAAAAATTTCAAACAAAAATGTCGAAACAAAAATTTCAAAGAAAATTTTGAAACAAAAATTTCAAAACAAAACATTTCAAAAAATTTTGAAACAAAAATTTCAAACAAAATTTTGAAACAAAAATTCCAAACCAAAAGATTTCAAACAAAAAATTTTGAAACAAAAATTTCAAACAAAATTTTTTTAAACAAAACTTTCAAAACAAATTTTTCAAACTAAAAATTTCAAACGAAAACAATTTCAAACCAGTTTCAAACAAAAAAAATTGAAACAAAAATTTCAAAACAAATTTCAAAGAAAAACTTCGAAACAAAAATTTTCAAACTAAAAATATCAAGCGAAAAAATGTCAAACCAAAGTTTCAAACAAAAATTTCAAAAACTTTTTTAAATGTTAAACAAAACTTAAAACTGAATGCAGCAAAGATTTGAAAATCAGCAACCAATCAGATTGCACGAAAGATAGTGATCAACCAATCAAATTGCATCAACAATAACTTTGCCAGTGATGTAGCATGTATTCCCTTAAGACTATGAGTCATAAGATTCAATAAGGTTAGCTATGTATCCCTCTACACTACCTCATCAAGGTCAATCACGTGGTACATCGTATTGCTTACGTTTATATTTGGTCCATAGGTTGTAATAATCGAAACCAATGACGCAATTTCATTTGACAATTCTCAAATTATCCTACAAAGTTTAAATGTACCACTGTCCTGGACTCCTAATCCCATCATAGGTCAATAACTGATCACGTGATCATACTCATATTTGACAATGATTTATCCAAAGAATGAGATACTATCCAATTTTAAGAACAATTACCAATTATTAATATGACAATAAGAAATGTACCTCTCCCAAAATTTAAGATTGGTACACAAATACACTTATGTCTTATGAAAAAGTAATAAATCCTGTAGTTATTCAATAATAAAGCCATATCAAAAGATAGGTCAATAACCTTTAAATTTTGAATATTTGGCCATAAAGGAACAGCAATGGGTCCTAGAAAAACGTTTACCGAATTTTGTTATTTGATAATTCCCAAATTTAAAAGGGCACATACACATATAAAGGTAATAAACCATACAACGTGCTAAATACTTATCAAAGGGGTCAATAACCTCCGAAAAATTGATTTTTGGTAGTTCTTTACCCATGAAAGGGAACGATGTGGACCATCCAAATTTATAGTGGTACATATTGAAGATCTGTACGAAGATACCAAATGCTTATATTAAACAATTTCTAAAACTGAGTGAATGATCCAAGGTACCCTTCCAAATTTTTAAAGGGGTGCACAAATGTACCTATGTCTTATGATAGGAAATAGACCCCTATACATAACAATATAACTGCATAAGGTAATAGGACCTCATTAAAGGGGATAAAATGGGTCAAAAGAACAAACACGTGGTTGTACTAAAATTTGGCAATTTCGTACCCCTAAAAGGGAACGAGGTGAAACACCCAAATTTATCATAATACATGTTAGGGTCCAGTACTATAATACCAAATATATAAAATGAGCAATTTCTAAAATTTAAGGGGTGGGCCAAGGTACCCCTCACAAATTTTAAAAGGAGTGCGCAAATGTACCTATGTCTTATGATAGGGTATAAACCCCTATACATAACCATATAACCATATAATGTAATAGGACCTCATCAAAGGGGATAAAATCGACCGAAAACCAAACACGTGGTATAACGTATTGCTTACGTTTATATTTTGGCAATTCTGTACCCTAGAAGGAAACGAGGTGGACCGCCCAAATTTATCATGATACAAACTAGGGTCCAGTACTATAATACCAAATATATAAAATGAGCAATTTCTAAAATTTAAGGGGTGGGCCAAGGTACCCCTCCCAAATTTTTAAAGGAGTGCATCAATGTACCCATGTCTTTTGATAGGAAATGAACCTATATACATGACCATATAACCATATACGGTAATAAGATCACATCAAACGGAATAAATTGGGCCAAAAACCAAACATGTGATACAACATATTGATTATGTTTATATTTTGGCAATTTTTTTTACCCATGAAAGGGAACAAGGTGGACCACCCAAATTTATCATGATAGACATTGAGGTCATGTACTACGATAGCGAATGCTTAAATTGGGCTATTTCCAAAATTTAAGGGGTGGGCCAAGGTACCCCTCCCAGAGTGCACAAATGTACCTATGTCTTATGAAAGGAAATAAACCCCTATATATAACCATATAACCATATAAGGTAATAGGACCTCATCCAAGGAGATAAATTAGGTCAAAACCAAACACGTGGTATAACGTATTGCTTACGTTTATATTTTGGAAATTGTGTACTCCTAAAAGGGAACAAGGTGGACCACCCAAATTTATCATAATACATGTTAGGGTCCAGTACTATAATACCAAATGTTGAAATTGGGCAATTTCCAAAATTTAAGGGGTGGGCCAAGGTACCCCTCCCAAATTTTTCAAGGGGTGCATTAATATACCCATATGTTATAAAAGGTAATGGACCCCTGTATACGCCCATATAACCATATAGGGTAATAACACTTCATCAAAGGGGATAAATTAGGTCAAAAACCCCCGAAATTTGAATTTTTGGCAATTTTTTACACATGAAAGGTGTAACGGATGAACGATACACATATAATCTTTAAATAGCCCCCACTACCCACAGTCCTGCGAGAACGGACGTCACCCCACTTCCCCCTTTAGAATATAAGAATTTTAAAAGGAGAGAGAAAGGAGAATTCCACTCCCCCACGGCTGAGAATAATGACGACGTGAAGAGTGAGGTTCAATACTGGAAAAGGCTTATACTGTATGCAAAATATCACTATTAACCCTGCATCGGTCGGTTATATTGTGTAACGCGGTCGGTCGGTTGTGAGCATCGTGCTCACACGTACAATATATGCATTAACTTTATTATTATGATTGTAAAATAGTAATTTCTGTTGATGGTTTGCACAATGCAAGGTTTTCACGTTGTAATATTCAATTATTAAATGTTATTGAAAAATTAAAAACATAAACTAACCTAACATATGAAAAGTGAATTATCTATTTTCATATTATCAACTTGTACTTGTGTTCGCAATTTAACATTTTACAGGAAGATATGCAGGAATAACATCTGTGAAAATTACTGGAAAAAGTTAAAGTAAATACAAAACACAACATCGTGTAATTTTTTAAAACTTCTACGCGTAAATAAAAGCTAAGGAAAGAGTCCTGAAATCGAAAGTCACAAGTTGCTTGCAGCAAATCATTGAGTAACATTTGAACACTTAAAACCACTGAATATTTGAAACAAAATTAAAAATCTTGTAAACTTTCACTGAAACAGTAGACTTGAAGAAAATTTATAAGATTTATTCCAGAAAACCTCCTTATTCACTGCTGTAACACTACCATCTCACTTGAAAATCTTTTAGTCTTCCTCTGTGTCATCATCGCCATTGGTCTTCTGGCTTCTACACTTGTGACAGATTGTGATGACATGCTCTCCACAGATGGGCAGTTGACAACTGGCACATCTTGTCTTCGTTTTCCGGTTTATTCAGAAAACACACACATCACTCGTTCCCTGCTCTGGGTTTGCTCGGGACAGTTTCTTGAGGTGGAAGCTGGAGATGTTTCCTAAGACGAATCTTCACATCATTTCGAACACCTAACATGGAAAGTCTTCTGATCATGTGATTTCTTGTTAGATCCATAGCCAAATCCTTCAGGAAATTTCTGCGCGTAATTTTCTGGTTAGAGTTGCATAAAAGTATAATTTGGGCATTAATGGCTCCAATGTCCAGTAGTGTGAAAAAAATTCTGAGAGGCCAACGGCAACAGACTGGCAACACTGTAGGTGGACTTCATTTGATATACAACTTCTATTCCTCCTTTCGTGAGATTGTAAAATGTTATCCATTTCACCTCGAAATCACATCAACGCACTAACAGAATTTTAAAAAAAGAAAAAAAAATTGAAGAAAAAACAACAACGCAATCGGTCGATTGTTAGCGGCCCGCTCACATACAGAACACGTCTGTCCCTATGCCGACTCTGCTTCAAACTGGGCACGTGAGAGATTAATGAAAATTTACCTGGCCACGCACAGCATTCCAATCTGCAGTTAGGTGGCAGCATAGGTCAATAGACAAATTTACGTACGTACAGAAACGATATAAAAACAAAATTGAGCACACTGCTAACAACCGACCGATCCCGGGTTAAGATAATCAGGAATATTTCTACAACTACTTGTAAATGTAAAAAGTTTTCTAACAAAATGGAAAATTTTATTATAACAAATCCGAAACGTGTTATATAAATATAGAAAAACATTCAACAAAATTTAACAAGTAAGAATAGCATTAATCGAAATCTCCGTTAGTAAGCAACATTAATTTTCCAAAAGTTTTTTTTTTCCAAGTGACAAAAGTTTCTGAAGTAAATACTATAACCAATCGTAAATCCAAATATAGAATTTAGAAACCTATACAACAATATCAAAATGTATGGAACTCGAAGTTACTGCAAAGTGGCTTTCTTTGGAATGAAAATGTGGGAGGAAATGATTTCTTAAATATGGGTCAAAATGCATGAATTACGAGCAATAGCTCAACTGTAATTCTACAAAATCCTTTCTTTTTTCTTTCCTTTTCCAAAAGTGGACCTAAGACATAAATCATACATTTGAAGTCTCCACTTAATATTTTCCGTAATTTCAATATATTAAACTTCCTGACTAGTGACTTTACTTTAGTTTTATCAAGGAAAACAAGAATCAACATGTTTTAACTCAAGGCATAACTCTGCTTACACAAAACCAGTAACATGAACTATTCAGTTAACTATTTTTACTTTTTTACTTTTCCTTTCGCAATATTTTTAGAAATAAGTGCTTCCAAATATATTGAATAAAAATAATGTCTTCTAAATAATGACCATAGTCAGGAACTGTTATAGTTCTTAAAAGAAGTTAACTAAACTATACGATTATACGAAAAGAATATTAATTTAATGACCCATTCTCTATTTCGAAGGACCTAACACCCTTACCTCATTTTATACACTGCAAAGCGCTTTCGTCTTAAAGCCAGAACCTCGGCTGCAACGTGACGTCATCCCGATCGACGACTCGCGCAAACCAACCGAAGGTTATGCAGTGCTTCCAACTCCAAGAGAAATAACCGACTTAACAGTAAACTGGAGTTTCATCTCACAAAATTTTCCTTTTACAAAATTTCATTTTATTATGAAACTTGGGTGGGTTACATAATATCCGAGGGTCGGTCAAAAAAAATTCCTATCCATAACAAATCCCAAGTTGAATAATAAAATAATTTCAATACATTACCAAATCTTCCATAAATATTCAAATGCTAACGCCTTCTTTACAAACTTCTACAGTAAATTTTCCCAATTCCTTACACAACATATACAAAGGATGATGATGAGGTATTTACAAAATGAAAAGGTTGACCTCTCACTTTCTCGGACGAGGCATTCCTGCAGGAATAAAAAAAATATACAACACACAAAATTTGTTCGAACAAACATCTTAAAACATCAATAAGTACAATATTAATAATTTACTTAACCTCGATTCTCACATCAAATCATTTTTTTTTCGTGTTACCTTATGGGTTAGATTGATTAACTTGTCTCGGTAGAAAATATTTCTTACAAAAACGAACATGGCGTTTTATATGAACATATGGTCTTTCAATATTTTCTAGCCAAACTGTATTTGGTGTAGGTTTAGAAATAAGACGGTATGGGCCTTCCCACTGAGGGGCGATCTTTGGATTGAAATGTTTCTCTGCTGAAATTTTCATGAACCTTTTAACCAATACTAAATCATCAATATTTAAATTAACAGGACTATGTTTTTGACTATATACCTTCGCACTATGTTTCCAAGCGCGTTCAATGTTATTATTTATATTGACTAATTTTTGCTCTTTATCCTGGTCATCGTCTAGAAGATCTAAATCCATCAGCCATTTAACATCTAATGGATGGTAAAATTTCCGTCCCATATAAAGTTCACATGGACTAGTCCCAGTAGTTTCATTCATACTTATGTTAATAGTAAAAGCAATTTTAGATAGTAATTGGGCCCAATTCTGTTGAGACTTATCAACATAAATACGAATTAAATTTTTAACCGATCTCACCGTACGTTCGGCTCTGTTCGATTGTGGGTTATATGGGGAGAATTTTACACTCTGTATACCATAGCTATACAAGAATTTTAAGAAGTAATCACTCACGAAATAAGAAGCTCCGTCGTTTAGGACCTTACCAGGAAAGCCGTATCGAAGAAATAATTCCTGTAACTTATTACAGATGATTTTTGAGGTTAGTCGTCTTAAAGGTTCTAAAAAGACAAAACGACTATAGGCGTCAGTGACAATTAAAATATATTCAAATCCAGAACTACTAGGCAATTTCCCTGCAATATCAATAAACCAAGTATAATTCGGGTGCATTACCTTTTTTGTAAAATATTGACCCATAGGTTTTCGATTGGAATCTTTACAGGTTTGGCACAAATGACAAGATTGTATAAAATTCTTAATGTCAGAATATAAAGTAGGCCAGGTATACTTTTCAGCGACCTTAGCAATGGTTTTTCGATATCCCATATGCCCACCATGAATTATTGGACAATGAGAATACTCAATAATCGACTGAATTAAAGAATTAGGTATTACAATTCTAAATCCATTATTCCCTTTACCTTTTGTCTTTTTAAACAAGATCTTATTTCTTAATACGTACGGAGGAACTTCTTCCTTTTGCTCTAACCTATTGATAATTTCCCTTAATTCAGGATCCTTCCTCTGGTGATCTGTAAGAGGTACATTAAACACAGGATTTTGCCAAAAATTAATGAAAGACAAATTTACTGTTTTATTATGATCTTTTATGACTTCCATTGTATTTTCATCTTTTGTATAGAATTCTAGATGGTTTCCAACCCTAGAAAGGAAATCGGCTATACTATTTATTTTTGATCTTACATGGACTATACGAAATTTAAACCTCGAGATTTTCTCTAACATAGTTCCATATCTCCTTTGTCTTTTATGGTTATTAAGTAACCAAGTTAAACTCTTACTATCAGTATATACTACAAAGGGATTTGCCAAGTAATACTCGAATTTTTCCAAAGATAAAGAAAGAGCCTTAAGTTCTAATTCGTATATATTTTTACTCCAATCAGATTGTGGAATTGCCCGACTAAACATAGATACAGGTCTAAGATTCCCTTCCGAATCGTATTGACTGAGAACCCCAGAAAAATGACGCAAAGAGCTATCACAATGTATTACGAAGTTGGAATTCATATCTGGGACTTTCAAAATGACCTAACTACAAAAGGCATCTTTTAATTTTTGTAGGGCTTCATCATGAACTTTAGTCCATTTAAAAGGCTTTTTTACAGATCTTAATTCTTGAAGGGGAGCAATCAACTCTGAATACCCATAAATAAATTTTGAATAGAATGAGAAAAATGAACATATTCTGTTCACTCCTTTTCTATTCTTTGGTTTAGGTATCTCCTGGATAGCTTTAATTCTCTCAGGGTCTATTGACATGTTGCCATTTTCAAAACGAAACCCTAAATATTTAATACTAGTTTGAAATAGACAGGACTTCTTTTCTGATATAGTAATTCCCCAATTTCTTAGTCGAGATAATACCTCCTCTAATAGAGCTTTATGACTCTCAATATCTTTGCTAAATAAAATTATGTCATCAAAATATATCTCTAAATTCTTACCAATTAACCCTTCAAAGACTTTTGACATCAAATTACTTAAAACAAAAGGTGATAATACTAATCCCATTGGTACCGATTTATATCGATAGATTTTGTTTTTTGTCACAAAAGCAGTAATATTTCTACTCTCTTCAGACAGAGGAATTTGATGAAAACAGGATTTACAATCAAGTTTTGAAAAGATATTATTATCCGAAATACTAGATATTACATTCTCCATGTTAGGAGAAGGATAGCTGTTTACCATCACCTTTTTGTTCACCTCTCCGTATGAAATTACAAGCCGCCTGCTTCCGTCTGAATTTGTTACTAGAAAGCAGGGTGATGTGTAGGGAGAATAATCTACTTCCTCTATAATATCGTCTTTTAAAAGCTGGGCAATAAAAGAATCTAATTCCTTTTGCTTATGCGTTGGAAGTTGATAAGGTTGCAATCGAATGGGAGTTTTATCTGCAAGTTCAATTTTGTAAGTGAAATTTTTAACTCTACCAATTTTGTTTCCAATAACATCAGAATATGAAGTTAACAAGTTATTAACATATTCCTGTAAATTAGAATCACATTGTAATAATTGATCAGGAACCGTATAATTACCTTGAGATTCCTCCGGTTTAGTCTCCGATGGATGCAATATGGACTGATCAAAAACGAATTCCACTCCAGGGTCAAACATGGTGTTAACTCCGTTGTCTCTGGTTACTGATGTCGATGGAGTCAAACTCTGATGAGAATTACCAAAAGATCTAGGCTGAGGTGTAGCTTTCGGACAACCAAGGTCGCATGGCGGCTGCTTTCCACTCACCCCATTCCTAGAAGTATATGCAGAAGCGAGAGAAGTCTGGGCACACAAAGGTTCATCAGCTCGGATCATAGAAACCACTAACTTCCGAGCTTTTATATTATATAAATTACCCGCAATGTCTATTATGGCATCGTATTTTGTATGAAAGTCATTTCCAAGCAGAAGATCAAACTCATTAGAGTCCACGATGAAAAAAATTTCACTAAATTGGTGTCTTCCAATTTTAAAATATAGTCTTACTCTCATATCCACTGTAACTTGTACATTTCCTAAGCCAATCGTCTGAACGTTCACCTTTTCTGCCTTTATTTTACACCTTTTTCTAAGTTCATCATAAAGATGTCGAGCCAAATAAGAGTTCGTACTCCCAGTATCAATTAAGCACTTAAAACGCATACCCGTAATGTAAACAGGAATCGCTAACAAATTTTCCAATTCACTATCATTTTGTTTTACGTCTAAGTTATTTTGAGTTAAATACTGAGATTCTATATTATAGTTATGAGAAAATCCTGCCTTATCAATTTTTTTATAATTAGATGGTAAAGATTTCATAGCTGGAGAAACTAAATTTTTATGCAAATTTATTGGTTCACGAGATTGCAACACTACTTGCTGTTTTGTATTCTTCGCTCCGATAAAGGAAGATGATTTACGGGGTGGTACCAAGTCCCGTACGTTACAACCTTGATTACGTAACCTATAATAGTCCTTCCTATACCTATGCAAAGCATCATAGTGTTCTGCAGCTAAATACAATTGATTTAAATCGATAGGCATACCTCTTTCAGCTAGAAATTGATGGGCAGAAGGCGTTACCATATTAGTAATTAAACTACAAATGGTGGCTTCATCAAAGGACATATCAAGTACGTGAATAATCGATAATTTATTATCTACGAACTCATATAATGAATGATCCTCCCGCATGGGAACGTAGAAAAATAGTCGCATGAATTGTGTTCTACCAATAGTGGAAATAAATCGCACCACTAAATGTCTACAAACTGTTTGCCAAGGGGAAGCGTCCCCAATGAACGATTGTATCACCTCTTGCATTTCTCCTTTTGTACGAGAAAGACAAGCTACTAACACAAGATCTAAAGGCAAACCCTTACCTCTGACAATACTATCAAGTTTTAATAAAAACTGAAATGTAGACTCAGTGTTGGTACCATCTATTATAGGTAGACTATTAATATCATGCAACAAAGATTTATAGATTCCTTCCGAAGCAAATTTCTCAAAATTTAAATTTAATGAAGCTGCCATATTAAATGGTCGATCTCTATATTTATTTTGCAAGCTCTGACTCCCTCCTGCTCTTAAATTAAGCGAGGAATTCGCAAACCGTGAACTGTGTCCCACATTACTTTGTGGATCCACGTTATAATTTTGATCCTGAAATGGTCTACTTTGACCACCTAGTAAAGGTTCGTGAGGATTCACTTGAATATGGGCTGAAGGCCTTAAATGATCAAACATAGGATTACTAAATTCATAAGAATATCCAAGAAATTCATCCCCACTAGAACTTGAAGAATCCGAAAATCTAGACTTTACATGCGTCTCCTTTGACTGTGCCATCCTTACAAGCACACCACAAAATATTGAGCACAAAGAAACCAAAAGAATAATTACTACTATTTTTACAACCTTATCAATAATTATTTTCTTATTACACAATGACCTACTAAGCCATAAATTTTGTATCCGACCCCGGCAACACTGTATTAAGTATTTTACGTTAACATTCATATACAACATTTATATTAACTCAACAAGAAAGGCATAGTATAATGAAAATATGTTATTTAATTTAGAGGTTAATTTAACCAAGGAAATACACATAAATTTTAGAATATAAAGGGAAACACTTTTGGCTGGACCTCCCCGAACCGAACCTCGAAGCCACCATTAATTTGCCTTTCCAGGGCAGTGTATAAAATTTATTTTTTATTTAAAAATTATATATGTAACGGATGAACGATACACATATAATCTTTAAATAGCCCCCACTACCCACAGTCCTGCGAGAACGGACGTCACCCCACTTCCCCCTTTAGAATATAAGAATTTTAAAAGGAGAGAGAAAGGAGAATTCCACTCCCCCACGGCTGAGAACAATGACGACGTGAAGAGTGAGGTTCAATACTGGAAAAGGCTTATACTGTATGCAAAATATCACTATTAAGATAATCAGGAATATTTCTACAACTACTTGTAAATGTAAAAAGTTTTCTAACAAAATGGAAAATTTTATTATAACAAATCCGAAACGTGTTATATAAATATAGAAAAACATTCAACAAAATTTAACAAGTAAGAATAGCATTAATCGAAATCTCCGTTAGTAAGCAACATTAATTTTCCAAAAGTTTTTTTTTTCCAAGTGACAAAAGTTTCTGAAGTAAATACTATAACCAATCGTAAATCCAAATATAGAATTTAGAAACCTATACAACAATATCAAAATGTATGGAACTCGAAGTTACTGCAAAGTGGCTTTCTTTGGAATGAAAATGTGGGAGGAAATGATTTCTTAAATATGGGTCAAAATGCATGAATTACGAGCAATAGCTCAACTGTAATTCTACAAAATCCTTTCTTTTTTCTTTCCTTTTCCAAAAGTGGACCTAAGACATAAATCATACATTTGAAGTCTCCACTTAATATTTTCCGTAATTTCAATATATTAAACTTCCTGACTAGTGACTTTACTTTAGTTTTATCAAGGAAAACAAGAATCAACATGTTTTAACTCAAGGCATAACTCTGCTTACACAAAACCAGTAACATGAACTATTCAGTTAACTATTTTTACTTTTTTACTTTTCCTTTCGCAATATTTTTAGAAATAAGTGCTTCCAAATATATTGAATAAAAATAATGTCTTCTAAATAATGACCATAGTCAGGAACTGTTATAGTTCTTAAAAGAAGTTAACTAAACTATACGATTATACGAAAAGAATATTAATTTAATGACCCATTCTCTATTTCGAAGGACCTAACACCCTTACCTCATTTTATACACTGCAAAGCGCTTTCGTCTTAAAGCCAGAACCTCGGCTGCAACGTGACGTCATCCCGATCGACGACTCGCGCAAACCAACCGAAGGTTATGCAGTGCTTCCAACTCCAAGAGAAATAACCGACTTAACAGTAAACTGGAGTTTCATCTCACAAAATTTTCCTTTTACAAAATTTCATTTTATTATGAAACTTGGGTGGGTTACAAAGGGAACGACATAGACCCCCCAATACTGATAGAGGTACATACTATGGTCCTAGGGTACCACACCCAATTTTTAAATTTGGCAATTTCCAAAATTTAAGGGGGTGGCCCAAGGTACCCCTCCCGGAGGTGCATTAATATACCTATGTCTTATGAAAGGGAACGGACCCCTGTATACGGCCATATAACTATATAAGGTAATAGGACCTCATCCAAGGAGATAAATTAGGCCGAAAACCAAACACGTGGTATAACGTATTGCTTACGTTTATATTTTTGGCAATTTTGTACCCCTAAAAGGGGACGAGGTGGACCACCCAAATTTATCATGATACATATTAGGGTCCTGTAGTATAATACCCAATGTTTAAATTGGGCAATTTCCAAAATTTAGGTGGTGGGCCAAGGTACCCCTCCCAAATTTTAAAGGGGTGCACCAATATACCCATATCTTATGAAAGGGAATGGACCCCTGTATACGCTCATATAACCATATAAGGTAATAGGACCTCATCCAAGGGGATAACTTAGGTCGAAACCAAACACGTGGTACTACGTATTGCTTACGTTTATATTTTGGCAATTTGATACCCCTAGAAGGGAACGAGGTGGACCACCCAAATTTATCATAATACATATTAGGGTCCTATACTATAATATCCAATGTTGAAATTGGTCAATTTCCAAAATTTAAGGGGTGGGCCAAGGTACCCCTCCCAAATTTTTCAAGGGGTGCATTAATATACCCATGTCTTATGAAAGGGAATGGACCCCTGTATACGCCCATATAACCATATAGGGTAATAACACCTCATCAAAGGGGATAAATTAGGTCAAAAAACCCCGAAATTTGAATTTTTGGCAATTTTTTACCCATAAAAGGGAACAACATAGACACCCAATACTAATAGAGGTACATACTATGGTCCTAGGCTACCATACCAAATTTTTAGATTTGGCAACTTCTAAAATTTAATGGGGTGGTCCTACGTACCCCTGCCAAAATTTAGGGGGTGGGCCATGGTACCCCTGCCAAAATTTAGAGGGGGTGGTCCTAGGTACCCCTAGGTCATTGACCCCGGTCCAGGTCATTGACCTTTCACCCCGGTCATAAAAGAGAGTGAGGATGAGTCATTCGGGCATAACGGGACCACTACTACTATAGCGTCAACTTGACCACAAGACCAAATAATTGGAAGCGTATAATGAATAGGACTTGCTAAATTTGTTACTGCAGATATACCAGCCATAAATCCATGTTGGTTTATATTAATTTCATCCTTTATTTTATTATAAACATATTTATAAATTATTTTCTCAAAGATTGTCGGAATTACCCCATTACAGAGTTTGGTCGAAAATTATTAACAGACTTCCCATTAGCTTTAGGTATTAGTGTTACAGAAACAATTTTCCATACATCTGGATAATTACAAGTGGATAAACTCCAAATAAACAAAGAAGACAATATTGTTGCAATTATTTCACCAATACGTTAATAATGAAAGCTGAAATACTTATCTCACTCGACGATTTAATTTTTAAAGTTCTGAAAGCTTCCAACACATGTTGAGTAGTAATTTCTGGTGGCTTAACTTGACTGTGTAACAGAAAAAATGACTTTTAGTAGCATTAGAAGACTAATGAAAAATAGATAGCAAAGTTTTCAGCCAACACACTGTCATCAGTTAACAAAACATCGCTGTCAATAGTACCAGATATTTCCTTATTTTTTGAACCACTTATACATTTCCAAAATTTTCAGGGACAGTAGTAAGATCATTTTCTATTTTGCTAAAAGAAATTTGCCCATCCACATTTAATTGACCTTTGAAAGTTCTACAATTAGCAAGGACCATGTAATCATTTTCCCATTGACGAGTTTTGTATTTTTATGAGCCTGGTTCTTTACTTTCCATAAGGAAATCAATTTTTTGAATAGCATAAGGGAAATTTAGATTTTTTATGCCTAGATTTAGGAATATTACACTCCATCACAGATATAATAATGCTCCTAGTTTACAAGCTACTAAATTGATATCATTACCTAACAATATATTACACCAATCAGTATTAGCAATTTGAAAATATAATGATAGATGGTCACTTTTAGCATACAAAAATTTTTCAGTGGACTCATATATTTTACTAACACTGAATAAAATTCTTTAGTTACAATTGAATGATGGTGTGCATCAGGAGCCACCATATATTCATCATGTCTTTCCGATACTATAGGTGTATTTGTTAGAACTAAGTCTAATTCCGATACTACTGGTTCAATACTTAGATTCGTGCTATCCAAAAAAGTTAACAATAACGAAACCTGATTTTAGAATAATTGAGTATTCCTGGTAAGGGCTCTTTATTTATCCTATCTATTTAAGGTATATTAAAATCTCCGAAGATTAATACATCATTTTTAGCAGGTCAAGTTTACTGGAGATACAATTTAGATGGTTCTCAAATACATCAAGAGGAAATGTTGGATGAAAATAAGCACAAGAGATCATATGATTTTTCGTTGATTAACACTTAAGTTCAATCCAGACACATTCGTTTACACTTTCCAATTCATATCTTCGGAACACCTGAAAGTTATTTCTGACAATTATTAAAAACCACCTCCTCTATTACCACCTTCTTCACTATAACACCTGTCCGCTCTGAACCAAGTATATATAACTGAGAAATAATTCACATCATCATGAAATTCAGGTAACCTAGTTTCAGTTACTTCCACAAGATCATAGCCAAAACTAGAGGTTATAGAAAATAGCTCGTAACCTTTAGTACGCAATCCACGAACATTCTGATAGCATATTTTAAGACTCTCCATGTTTAGCATGAGAATCAGTATTCCTAGCAAGTTCATCCTAATTCTGTAATTTTGCAAGGAAAGGACCCATTCAGACTTTTATTCCACACTGCAGGAACATATATAATAGGAAATATAATAATATAATATAATATAATATAATATAATAAACATATTATTGTTATTATTTTACTTATCACTAATGTTGCCTATCAGTATTTGCATTGCAAAGTGTTACAAAAAGCAAATCAAATAACACTCCTCTCGAACTGGAAATACATGATTTATAGTTCTCTTTGTTAGGGGAAGGCACATTTATTATGCCATTCTTTCAAATAAAACGTTTCACAAGTTACTTCACTTTCAAAACTTCACAACATCACTAATTATCAGCTTGTTCCAATAGAAAAATATTTTCCTCCCAAAACCGAGCCTGACCGAGGCGAAGGGCGCGAACCTTCTTTAGGTGATTAATTGGGTCCAATATATAAATAAAAGAGAATAAATCACTCAAAGATTTATGGACTAAATTTGGTTCCTTTGGAACTTTTTAAGAGTTTGAACGTTTGAACGGTCGTCGTTTTGACTATTTTCATCATATTATTCTGGCTAACGAATTTATCCAAGATATTTCAACAGTTAATGTTTGTACCAAGCTTGGCCTCAATTCACTGAAAGTTATGTCGTTCCAAAAAGCGTGGTTATTGTCTCAGAGGGTGATGATCAGCAAAAATGCATAGACATTTTGCGGTATTTCTGGCATCATGGTATCTGCAATAGGCACATTTGTGAAGAAATTTGCCTATTTTTGACTCTCAAATGTGAGAATTTCGGGAAAGTTTTGTTTTCCCGATCACCGCTTTCTGCTACATACACCTGATTGGATACACTTGCATCCTCAATTTCATTGTTGCACTTCTCCAATAGATGTCACTGGAATGTTTAACTCGTTTTTACTTAATATATCAAACGGGCAATAAAGTTTCTTTTACCACCTTTCATGTGCTCTATGCACTGTTAACAAAAATAAAATATACTAGTTGTAAGGGGTTCGAACTGACGTCCTTCGAATTTGCAATATTTTGCTTTAAAAACTACACCGAGACTGTTGCTCGTAAGTGCTTAGTTGTCGGCGTATTTGTTTGCATTTGTATTTTATGTCCCTACTTCGACAATTTTTACTCTTTTTTTCTCCGTTTAGCAGCTATTTCTGGGTTTCTCTTAGGGTGTCGTTCTTCATTTACACCATGCAGTATTCGTATTCACAGCTTGTCCCCTTCTTCAATATTTTACTCAGATCAGTCTTTTTCCTTACCCTTCACTACACTTTTGATTGCTTTCTCATGTTGTCCACAGTTGTAGCGGGGGAATGCCAGCAACAAAAATTAGATATACAATTAATATATTTAGCGATGGGTCGTTCGTTAATGATTTGATCCAAAAGATCGGATCTTTTAGGTGAACGAAATGAATGAACCTCAAAAAGAAATTGAATGATTTGGTTGAATCGATTCGGAGTTGAAAGTGTTGAGTTCGGTAAGGAATGAAAAGATCGAGTTTACACAAGGAATAGAATGGAATGAGAGGAACAAATATTTCGCGCATGCGTTTAAACCAGAAGAAAGCATAGCAAATGGTACTCACTTCTGTGTGCTTTCCTCTTGCAAACTTCATCCGGACATTTTTCCAGCTACGGAGGGGTCGAGGCTCCAGGGATGGCGGGTGGCGTAAAATATAACTACACTGATGCATCATGCCTAGTGAATGAAACATTCCGCATTTTTTTGCTTTTAACACTTTTTGTTTCATTTACATTTTAGAAAAAGTACTTAGAAATGAGTAAAATGACAGGTCGTAATGAAAAGTATTGTCTTATCGCTATTACATAAAGATAAACAGTACGTTTAATTCTTCTCATATATATATATATATATATATATATATATATATATATATATATATATATATACGAATTGGGCAATTGTTTAAAAGAATTACGATGTACAAATCAATTGCAAGTTATAATGTTTTACAAATTTGAATTTAGAAAAATGAGCTGTCTAACTTTGTTTAAACTTATCCGACTTCTTCTTTATCTTATTATTTGTCCTTCGTTAGAGAAACTCTTTCACAGGGTACAAACGTTGACAAAGAACGTAATTAAACTAATTATTGTAAACTTGGAGGATATTAAAATATTGCAGCAGAGTTCTCGATATTTTGATAAGTCTTTGAAGCTATGGAAGGCAGCCAAGAAAATTTATGCGGTGAAATTATTCGTAACATAGGGCCCCCTTGAAATAGTCGGCTCCAGGGCCCCAAAAGTCTTAATCTGCCTCTGAGTATAATGTAATGGTAGAAGTAAAAAATATATATAAATGCTATATACCGTAGTGGGAGTGACACTAACTGCTCTGGTGTTAAACTGTAGTATGGTTCTGATCCGATCTTACCTAAGTACAGTAGTATGTCTTGTGCTTAAAACTTCCTGCATTCGGATGATAATCACAAATCAAACTCCAATTTCAGATCGATTTACATTCAATAGACTGTCTACAATTTGAGATCGAGTTAGTTGTCAATACATACCCCAAAATTGATTCAATACAGTCATACGAACAATGATTGTGAATGAATATTTAGTAAGTACAAGGTTGGGTCACGAGCATCGTTAGCTACTTAATTCTTGGGATGTCGGATGGTTTTAAAAAATATGATCACTAAAACACATATTTGCTTCTCCCTTTCCAACACCAAGATATTTTCAGACCCATTCCGTGCACAATTTATGGTGATCCAGTGTTAGTGTAATGTACGCGTCAAATTAAAGAGACGCTGTGTTGAAGCAATAGCTTATTATAGCCTTTATTATATATTCTTGTCTTAATTTCCTTACATACTGTACATTTGTAAAAAAAAAAAAATGAGGGATCATGACCACCCCGACGCCCTCGTTAACGACGCCCGTGGTTATGGATTAGATACACGTCGCTGGAATTTTCCTCACCCCAACAAGTTAATACCGAAATAGTCCCCCAAATATTGGCTGGGGCTGCCTCTTTTCATATCTTCTATTGCTTCATAAAATTAATAATCACATGAGACGGCATTTGCAATATGATGTATTTATTAGGCCAAGAAATAAACAAATATCAGCTACGATTAATAAGTGTACCTTTTCTTCTATTGTTGTGAATATATATATATATATATATATATATATATATATATATATATATATATATATATATATTTTCAATTAGGCTAGTAGTTAGCGTTTTTGTTTTGAATCAGGAGGTCCTCGGTTCGAATCCGGAGTTCGGCCATTCTGACTGAGACTTTCCAGGGTTTTCCTGAGTTTCACCAAGCAGATGCCAGGATGGTACCTTCACCTACAGGCCGTGGTCGTCTACTTTGTGCTTCCTATCTCAGTGTTGTTATCCTTGCTGATCGCTCCAGTGTAAAATGGCCTGAGGCCTAGACTGGTAAAATGGCCTGAGGTCTGGAAGCCTAGTAATAAATAAGTAAAAATAAATAAATTAATAAACCAATCATGATAAGGACAAAATTTGTACCATTATCAGTGTGCAACTAGTAAAATTTGTGATAACTGAAATAGTAGATTTTTCATTTAAAAGAAGAAGAAGAAGAGAGAGAGAGAATTTCAGATTTACATTGTATTTTTTATTATCAAGCTGTATTTACGGTATTCCGAAAGAAAAAGTAGCAGAGCAGTTTCCTCCTAAAATGACCTCAGAAGAGAACTGGATTCATTTGGCTGGAACAAGATTGGTTCTGTGGAAGGCGAACCGATTTTCGGAAGGTCACCCAGATGGTGGAAAATTCTGAATGACAAAAAGAACTGATTTCCGAATGAAAGAACATGAAACATGAGTAGAGGTGAGGTGATTTTGAGTTTTACGTCCCGTTCAGCAGCGAGGCTATATGAGACGTGGACCTACTGATTAACGTGGAATCCGAACCACATGAGCTCCCGCCGGGTATCGAACCCGGATCTCCCACGCCAAAGGCGGGTACGCTAACCGCTTAGCCACGAAGGAGCTCCAAAAACATGAGTAGAGTATATCTGTCCTTCGTGCTTCTTCTGTAGCCCATTTCTGACTGTGACCCCCGTTCAGCCAGTCATTTTCTGCTTCTCATCTCTCAAACATCAAGAACATATTTGTTTCCCATCGTATCTCAGTTTCGCGCGAAGCGAAAAGTAGAAAGAATAGGAGGGATGCTAGGTGTTTGTGACGAGAAATATAATCTTCTCCTTCTGTCTTTCTCACACGCGCACTAACACATACAAAAATTACAGAAAACTATGTGTGTGTGTTTATGGTTGGACAGCCCGAGGAAGTACGACCATTTCCGAGACCAAACGATGCGCGGAATGGACTTGCAAATTGAATGAGATGGGTGAAAGAAAGAAGCTAACTACAGAAATCGATCAGGAATGAAATGGTAGAAAAGATTCGTTCTTTTTAACCAATAATTCAGATCAATAGAATGAAAAGAACGAAATTTCCCATTACTATTATAAATCAGGAAAATGAAGCAAGGATATAAATCACCCACAATTTGCTTCTCTAAAAATTAATCATCTAAAACATTTCGAAATTAATAAAAGTTTAGTTGGCGTTAGAGTATCTTCACAGATTTTTTTTGGGGTTAAGCCGGTCAGAGGGTTACGCCCTTTCTTTGGGACGAGGATTATAAATATGGGGAATTTGCTTTATTTATAGGGGGCATTGAGGGTTTGAAGCATTATTTTATTTTATTTCATTCTTATTTATGGGCATCTTTGCCACTGAGGGTTTGGAGCATTATTTTCTTTTATTTTATTTCATTCTTACTATTGGGCATCTTTTTTTTTTATGAGAGATGAGGTGAAGTGCAGGTAGACGTCACAAACACGAGGGTAATGTTAGTATGGACGAGTGAATGGTTATCTTCTGCCCTGGGGCGTCACAGGGCTGATGAAGACAGATGAAGCCCGCTGCTAGCAACATTGATGGAACACTAGTGCAGAGATGGATAAATGCATGGACTAAGATGAGGTGGATGATAGATGGCAAAGTCGGCCTTTTGGGGGTCATCGTCGTCTAGTGTGTTATGGTATAAAGTGAGAAGATGTTGGAGAGGAGTGGCTTGGTGACGTGGGGGCGTATCACGTATGATATCCTGTTGAAAGGTGTCAAGGAATATCGGATTTCCTTCTGCAATGACTTTTATAATATATTTAGTGCGAAGTGCTTCTAAGTATGGAAGTATTGTTGGAAAGTTGATTCGGCGATAGAGGTCGGCAGTCGGTGCTGGTAGTTTGATACGATAAGCAAGTCAGAGAGCATGTCTTTCGGAGATGGCGAGTCTATTATATAGTTCATCAGGGGCAGAAATCCAGCAGATATGGCCATGTGTGAGAGCAGGTCGCAGGAATACTTTATAGGTCGTAATGACTGTTTCGGTGTGTAAGCCCCAGGTTGTGCCCACTAGCCGTCGGAGGAGGTTTAAGCGGTTCGTTGCCTGTGATCGTATCTTTTGTAGGTGGGGTTTCCAACTGAGTTTAGAATCAAAGATGATCCCAAGGTAGCTAATTTGTGATGATGGGCGGATGAAAGTGCCGTTTACATTAATGTGAAGAAGGGAAGGATTGCGATGTGTGCGTGAGCGGCAACGAGGTGGGAGAAAAATAAGCGCTTGTGTTTTGAGAGAATTGATGGTGAGGCGCCATTTGGAACACCAGGAGGTAAAGGCGTCAATTGCCTGCTGAAGTGTTTTATTTATGTTTTGAACAGTATTAGATGTGGCAAGAAAAGCGGTATCATCTGCATATTGGTATACTGAGACATTTGGTAGGAGAGGGGGCATGTCGGCGACATATAAAATATATAGAAGAGGTGAAAGGACAGATCCCTGAGGGACGCCACAGTGAAGAAAGATCGGATAGGAAAGGGATTGGTTGATATTAATATAAGTCATACGATTGGAAAGGAAAGAAAGTATTTTTTTTAAAGCTAGCTGAAAGCTAGCCACCTCTTAGAGGGGTACACCCTCTTCCAGGAAAGGAAGTGAAGGACTGAGAGGAATGAAAATTCATGGATGGTCTAAGTGAGGTTAGGTTATTCAGTATTTATTTATTCTTTATTATTCATTATTCCATAAGGTCATTATGATCTTTGCGATCATAATCATTCTGTAAGGTGGGACGAAAGTACAACATATATAACATACAAAGCAGATATTAAATAATATATATTATAACAAGCATTACTAATACTAAATAGTGCAGATAAACGAGTTGGGAAAGTATAAGTTCTGAGTTAAGAAAGTATAATGAGAAATAGAAAGACTGAATGATAATGGGCATGAGGGATGAGGTGAGGTGCAAAGCACGGCACAACACTTAGGAGAAGTTAGTATGACAAATGCGATTATCTTCTGCCTAGGGGCGACGCTAGGCTGATGAAGACATGGGGAGCCCTGTTAATTACAAAGGTAGTTACTGTGCGCTATATGATGGGAAAAGATGCGGAAGATGATCATGCAAATGATAGTCCTCGAGCAGCGCAAGGTCCGGATGATCAGGGGGAAGTGTGTAACAATAAAGCGTAAAGAGGAGGTGTAACGGTGTGTGATAATAACGAGAGCGGCATGGATGAAGTGCGAGGTAGTGCATAGTTTCAAGAAGAAGAGGCTGATGATTAACATAACGTCCAGTAATAAACTTCAGGCGGAGTGATTCAAGGTGAAATTTGAGAGTCGGGAAGGAGATAAGAGTGTACAGATCACGAGTAGGGCTAGGGAGAGAAATGCGAAAAGCCATACGGAAAGCATGTCGTTCGAAAATGTCCAGTTTTTTATAGTAGGAGAGTGGAGCGGAGATCCACGCAGGAAAGCCATAGGTGAGGACTGGTCGGAGGAACGCTTTGTAAGTATTCAGGACGAGATGTGAAGATAGTCCCCAGGTAGTGCCGGTTAGTCGTTTCAGCAGATTGAGTCTATTTGTGACTTTGGTCTTGAGAGATTTGAGATGAGGTGCCCAAGTAAGATGATGATCAAAAACTATTCCAAGGTACGTGACAGTTTTAGAAGGCCGAATGGGGATATCGTTAACTGTTAATGAAAGCAAAGATGGATTGCGATGAACTTTGGATCGTTGTCGAGGCGGGATGAAAATTATGCTTTGAGTTTTGCCTGCATTGATTGAGAGATTCCACTTGCGACACCAACGTGTGAAGCGATTAATGGCTTCCTGAAGAGAGATATTGATCTGTTGGATGGATCGGCAGAGAGCGAGAAAAACTGTATCGTCTGCATACTGAAACAGGTGAATATTCGGAGGCAAGTCTGGAAAATCGGCCACAAAAAGAATATACAGTAGAGGCGATAATGCTGACCCTTGTGGTACACAACACATGAGGAAAACAGGGTGTGAGAGTGAATCATTGATTGCTACATATGACAGACGGCAGGTGAGAAAATGGTAGATGAGACGGATATATGTAACAGGAAGTTTCAGCTTGGTAAGTTTGTAGATGAGAGCTATATGCCAGATTTTATCAAAGGCTTTCTCGAGATCAAAGAGAATGAGACAAGATGGGTGAACAGAGTTATAGTGGTTGGTAATGAGTGTAGTAAGACGAAGTAATTGGTCGTTTATGGAATACGAAGGTCGGAATCCAGCCTGATGAGTGGGGATTTTGTTTCGAGAGGCTAAGTATGGGTGTAGGCGTTTAACAATAATCCTTTCAAAGATCTTGCTGAAGGTGGATGTTAACTGGATTGGTCTGTAGGACGAAATATCAGATGGCGGTTAATTCGGCTTGGGAAACATAAGAGTTTTGGAGACTTTCCAGTCCAATGGGTAAAAGCCAGTGCGGAGTATGAAGGTGTAGATTAATGAAAGAAGAGTGAGGAATGAATGGGGACTTTCTTTTACATGGCGATAAGTTATACCATCAAAACCTGGAGCGGTATTACGTTTTCGCCGAACGACAGAAGTAATCTCCTCCACTGTAATGGGATTGGTGAGTGCGTGGGTAGGTAGTGTATGAGTATCAGCTGGTTGGAGATGTGGAGACTGAGTATTAACTGTATTGGCGGGATGAGTGCGAGTAGTAGGATCTGGTGCAGGTGGAGTAAAGATAAATTGAAGGTGAGAAGCGAAAGCGTTGGCTTTGTCTTGATCAGAATGGGCAGGCGTATTATTGATAAGAATTGGATAAGGTGTCTTAGTGAATTTGCCACATAGAGCATTAAAACGTTTCCAGTATAACGTGGGATGTGCTGTGTCTGCAAGGTGATTGCATGTCTTTATCCATTGACGTTGCTTGTAGGCGGTAATGTAGTTGCGAACGGTCCGTTGGAGTTGGTGGTGAAGACGTAAAGTAGCTGGATTTCTAGTTTGCAGATATTCCCGATAGCATTGACGTGAACGACGTACCATAGCAAGGTATTGAGGTGGTAATTTAGGCCGAAAAGGTATGGACTCAGTTTGTGGAATGTAGAGTGTGGAGGCCTGTTGAATAGCTTTGGTTAGAGCATCAACTTGGGTAGTAAGTTCATCGGAAGTGGTAGGTGAATGATATGGTTCGATGGCGGAAGAAAGGTAAGAGCGATAATTATCCCAGTTTGCTTTATCATAGCGTGGAGAAAAACGAGGTGATCGTGCGGATGGCGAGTGAGCAAGACCAGTATGGTAAGTAAGTTTGATTGGGGCGTGATCACTGCCAAGCAAATCCAGGACTGTAACTGTGCAATGCGTAACTATTGTATTTGAAGTAATTGCTACATCGGGCGTGGTATTAGAAGCTGGGCGAGTTGGTGAAGGTAAGTCAAGTAGAACACCAGTAGTGTTGGTCAGTATGAAATCTTTGAAGTGTGTACGTTCCTGATCAGTGCGACTATGCATGTTAATATCTGCGAGAATAATGAAATGCTTATAGGTGTTGGAGATATGAGAGAAGAAATCGTATGGTATGGGTACGCCGGGCCGGATATAAATAGTAGCAAGAGTGATAGCAATGGATTTAAAGTAAAGAGTAGTAATAACATATTCTGGTATGTCTAGTACAGGGCTAGTATGCTGTCTGAAAGGAAGATGATGCTGGAAACCTATGGCAGCTCCGCCGTTTGCCCGTAACGTAGGTAAGAGGTTATCGTGTCGGAGTAAAGTGAAATTTGGAAGTCTGCACTGTGTGGACGGAGTGAGGAAAGTTTCGTTCAAGAGTAATGCGGTGATGTGTTCTTCTAGTAAAAGTGCTTGGAAAAGGACTTTGTTTTTCGGAAGAGAACGGATATTCAAGAACAGAAAACCTAAATCCATGATTAGCAGAAGGTTACACTGATGTTTCAAGTGGAGTAGTATGAATGTGAACATAATTGTTAGAATATGTGGCGTAAAGAGCGACATTAAAAGTCGATTTGGCGGCTAGAGTGAGCTGTTGAAGGATGTGCGGACGATGAAAAGGATGAATGTTTTGAAGTGCAAGGGTGAGAAATTCTAGCAATTTACCGATGGTAACTGGGTCATTGATAGTAGTCTCCGTGTTTGTGGAAGTAGACTGTTCGTAACGGAACCACTAGTTCTGGGTGTGTTTCGTCCGGTGAAGGTTTGCGTTTACATTTATAACTGTAGGCAGGATGGCGTTCTGCGCAGGTTGAGCATTGGGGTGGAAGCTGCATGTTTGGACAAACTCTAGTGAGATGTGATCCAGAGCAGTACCCACAAACTGTAGGGTTTGTGCAATTAACAGTTGCATGATTGTTATAGGTCTGGCACTTTTCGCAACGGAGTGGTAGAGGCGGAGAAGAGCGAGAAGGCTCAACTCGATGTTTTCTCTTGTAAATGAATGCACCATTAGTGAGCAGGAAATCGATCGTGTCTTGAGACATAGTCAGCACTCGTACCATATAAGTGGGGCCAGTATTGTTGCGTATGCGAATTACTCTGTCTATGGTGTGCCCTTCCTGCTTCAATTCCTCAAGTATTTCTTCATCAGAATAGGAGGGATCGATTCCTCGGATAACCACAGAGAGCAGCGGAGAACGTTTGGGTGGAGGAGGTTGCTTACGGCGAGCGGTGTTGAGAGAAACCAGTGTGGAGTTTTTGCCGAATATCTCAAAGGAGGCCTTATTTCGGACGGTAGTTAAGAAATTTTCATCGGTAGATTTGAAAATGAAGCCATTGCGTGTCTTGACGACTTCGGTAATGGGAATACTGGGAAGGTATTTTCGAAGTTGCAGAATGATAAACTTTTCGTTTGTGAACTTGGCGTCAAAATTTTGCAGTAAGAAGCAATGAAGTGATGAACTAGGATGAGATGATGAGGATGGTCGGCGTGCAGTTGGTGTAACATCGGCTTCCATGTCTGATGAAGCTGAAGCGTTATCGATATGTTGTTTCTTGGCGGGAGGCGAGTTCTTGACCCTATCAGAGTATTTTGTTTGGCTCCGTGGAGATCTGGATCGAGATCTATTAGAAGCAGTTGACACACTGGAGGCATTCGAGCGTTCTGAAGCCCGTCGCTGTCTTTCAACATATTCCTTCCGCTTCTCCACCTTCGTGGAGGGAGCAGATGGGCTAGCGAAGACTGGGGGTAATCCTCCATGCCTGCATTCCAGAGGTAATCCACTGACTGAGCCTGGGTCGGTCATCGTAAAGGCCAATTGCTGGCACAAGCCTTCTGTGTTCTGCCCTCAAACCGATGTAATGAGAGTGAGAGTGAAGTGTATTGATGTAAAGGTGGGACAACCCGTTCGGATAGTTGTCCAGGAGGAGCAAGTCCTCTATCTCTATCTGTAAAACCGGCTGCCCTTGACTAGATGAGTCTGACAGATGGTTCGCCACGAAAGAGACAGAGAAAGAGCTCAGGATCAGGAAAAGGAAGGATTTTCTCAAAAATCGTCACTGTTTGCTCTGTGCCGCTTCAGAGCAAAGATCTGGGTGAGTATGAAGAAAGTATTTTTTTTTTGCTAGCCGCGCACGACTAGCCCCGCCCAAAGGGTCATACCCTTTATTAGGGGATGAGGACTTAAGGAAATCTCGGGTGAGGAGAAAGATAGATGGGTGAAGTGAGGTTTAATTTATTTATTAAATCTTTATTTTATTTCAAAATCATAATAACATTAGGGGGGAAGCATCAATTTTCAGCTCCGGTATTGACTGGAGGAGCTGCAGGACATCATGGCCTTTAACCATGATCATACTATTAGGTGATGATGAGATGAGGATGAAGTGCAGAAGACGTCACAACACAAGGTATTTGGTTAGTTCGACAAATGCTGATTATCTTCTGATCCAGGGCTACTCTGGATCGTGATGAAGACAGTGGGAGGCCTGTTGAGACAGTAGGACTACTGTGCAGTAGATGGGAAAATGTAAGGTGAATCGAGATGAGTGATGAAATCGGCAACGAGAGGAAGATCAATGCTGTCAGGTGGCAGTGAATAATGATACAGTGAGAAAAGCAGAGACAACGGTGTATGGCGAAGGAGTTCTCGTTTTGGGAAAGTGGCGTCGGCGTGCATGGTGGCAAAAAGTAAGGGGTGGTGGTTCTGGAAGCGTTGAGAAATATAGCGTAGGCGGAGTGTTTCAAGGTGGTAGAGAATATGTGGAAATGGAGTACGGTCATACAGATCTCGAGTAGGGCTGGGAAGACGGATACGAAAGGCAAGTCGGAGTGCGTGGCGTTCTAGAATTTGGAGGCGTTTATAGAAAGAAGAGGGAGCATCGATCCAAGCTGTAAAGCCGTATGTAAGGACTGGTCGGAGGAAGGATTTGTAAGTATTAAGAAGTGTGACAGCAGAAAGACCCCAAGTAGTGCCTGTAAGGCGGCGAAGGAGGTTAAGGCGTGAGTAAGCCTTGGTACAGATGTACTTGAGGTATGGAGTCCATTTAAGATGTTGGTCGAAAGTTATGCCTAAATAAGTGACCGTTTTGCTGATGGTGACAGGAGTATGGGATATACGGAGATGGAGATTGGTAGGATTGCGATGAACACGGGAGCGCTTTCCAGGTGGTAAGAAGATAATCGCTTGCGTTTTAGCGGCATTGATGGTAAGACGCCACTTGTAACACCAAGAAAGAAAGGAATCTATGGCAGGTTGGAGGGAAGAATTAATGCGTTGCATCGTATTTCCTGTGGCTAAAAAGGCAGTGTCGTCGGCATATTGAAAGAGGGTAACGTTCGGGGGAAGTATGGGAAAGTCTGCGACATATAAAAGGTAGAGCAGAGGGGATAGGGCTGATCCTTGGGGGACTCCGGAATGAAGGAAGATAGGATAGGAAAGGTGATTATTAATTGATATATAGCTAAGTCTGCAAGAGAGAAATTGATAGATGAGGCGAATATAACAGTAGGGCAGGTGAAAGGAGAAAAGTTTATAGAGGAGGCCAAGATGCCAGACTTTATCAAAAGCTTTCTCGAGGTCAAATAAGATGAGGCAGGAAGGTTTGGATGTGTTAAACTGATTAGTGATAAAAGTAGTGAGGCGGAGGAGTTGATCGGAGATGCTAAAGGAAGGACGAAAACCTGCTTGATGGAGAGGGAGTAAATTATATGCTGAAAGATGGGTGTGAAGGCGAGTGACGAGGATACGTTCGAGAATCTTGCTAAACACAAGGGTGAGTTGGATAGGGCGGTATGAAGAGACAGATTGTGGGGGTTTGCCAGGTTTGAGAAACATTAAGGTAGTAGAAGTTTTCCAGGGTAGAGGATAGAAGCCAGTGCGAAGAATGAAAGTAAAAATGGTAGAGAGAAGGTAAAGCAAGACATAAGGACCTTCCTTGATGTGGCGGTAGGTGATTTTGTCTATGCCAGGAGCAGTGTTCTTCTTTCGGGAGATGGTATGCTGTATATCAGAAACAGTGATAGGAGCTGTAAGGGGATTGTGGAGAGGTAATGGATGATCGGGGTGAGGTTGAAGGTCGGGTGACGAAAGATCTAAAGTGTCAGTGGGATGTCGGCGAAATACTGGATCTGGTGCAGAAGGAGTGAATATATCCTGAAGGTAGGTGGCAAAAGCGTTGGCTTTAGCAGTATCGTCGGGAAGAGGTAGTGCATCATCTAGAAGTGGATAGGTAGTACGTGTGGATTTGCCGGTAAGTTGATGGAAACGCTTCCAGAATTTGGTGGGGTGGGAGTTGTCAGAGATAGAATTGCAAGTTTTGATCCAATTTCGGCGTTTGTAAGCTACTAGGTAATTATGGACGGTACGTTGGTATTGACGATGGAGCCTAAGGGATTCGGGATTGCCGGTACGGGTGAAATCACGATAGAGTTGTCTAGAACGCCTGATTAAAGGAAGGTATTGAGGCGGCAGGGGCGGTTTGTGTGGATGAATGGTAGACTGAGGTATGTATTTCGTAGATGCAAGATGAATGGTGTCGGTGACAGTGTCAAGAGTTGTATAAAGTTCAGTTTCGGTTGTTGGAGGCAGAACAGGTTCAAGAGCCGTATCAATGTGGGAGCGGTAACTAACCCAATCGGCCTTGTCGAAACGAGGGGAGGTGCGAACGGGAAGAGATTGATAATTTACAGGAGAGCGTTGCAGGTGCAGCGACAGTTTAATGGGAAGATGATCGCTTCCAAGCGGATCTAAGACCGAAATCGTGCAACGCTGAGAGAGATTGGATGATGTGATCACCACGTCAGGTGTGGTATTACTGACAGGGCGAGTTGGTTTCGGGAGAGTATGGATAAACCCAGTAGTATGAGTGGTAATATAAGTTCGAAAATCCTGCTGTTGTTGGGCTGAGCGGCTATGAAAGTTGATATCGGCCATAATAATGAAAGAGCGGAAGTTTGCAGAGATGAAGTGAAAAAAGTCGTCCGGAATGGGATGGCCAGGGCGAACATAGAGAGTAGCGACAGTTACAGATATATGTCTGAAATAGAGAGTGAGAATGAGATGCTCAGGGAGATTGGGAACAGCAGAAATATGTTGTCGGAAAGGAATGCTGGGAGGAAAGCCAATGGCTACCCCACCATTTGCACGGCGTGCCGGGAGTGCATTATCATGGCGAACTATCTGATAGCCAGAGATGCGGGGATGGAGACGTGGAGTCAGATAAGTTTCGTTGAGGAGAAACGTACTAACATGTTCTTCTCTGAGCAGTTGTTCAAAGAGAGGTTGGTGTTGGCACAAGGAACGAATATTCAAAAATAGAAAGTTCAATTCCATGATGAAGACAATGAAAAATTTGAGTTTCTGGTGGGGATACCTAAAATGGTTACACTGCTGTCTGGAGCACATCAGAGTGAAAATAGACAGTTGGACCGGAATAGGTTGCTTGGAAGTCGACGTTAAGGATGGCTTTAGCTGTTTGTTGAACCTGTTGTAAGATGTGATGGCGAAGGAAGGAGTGGATATTCTGAAGAGTAACAGTAATGAAAGACAGGAATTGATTAATAGTGATCGGTTGGTATACAGATGATGGCGGAGGAACAGTAGTATCTTGAGTCCCGTGAGGACGCAGAGGGACAACGAGTTCTGGCTTAAAAGGTTCGGCTGTGGGTCTGGCTTTGCATTTGTAACTGTATGTGGGATGTTCATGAGAACCACAGGTACTACAGAGGGGGGTTGCTGAAGATTCGTGCAGGTTTTGGTACTATGAGGTCCGGAGCAGAAACCGCACTTGGGTGTGTTCGGACATTGAGAAGTATGGTGCGAGTTGTACGTTTGACAGGTTTCACATCTGACAGGGAGGGGTGCCGGAGATTTAGATGGTTCAACCCTATGTAGTTTGCGATAAATATAGGCTCCGTGCGAGAGAAGATTGTCAATAGTTGTTGAGGAATTTGTAAGTACACGGACCATGTAGGTATTCCCAGAAGCGTTTTTAATACGGATGCACTTAAGGATAGAGTGTCCGTCGAGTTTAAGTTCCTCTGCAATCTCGTCGTCTGTGTAATCAGGTGGAACTCCTCTAATGACAACAGAGAGTGCTGGTGAACGTCGAGGTGGTGGTGGTTGTTTGGTGCGAGAGGGAGCCAGCTTAGAAAGATTTGCGTTTCTGCCAAAGACCTCATATGAGTGGGTGTTAAGTAGTGAAGCAGCCAGATTAGAATCAGGGGACTTAATGATTACACCCTTACGGGTCGAGACGATTTGGGTGATTTGCGAACGAGGAACGTATTTGGTGAGACGAAGGTAAAGCTGTTTGAGATCTTGATATTTCGGGTCGTAATTGGAAAGCAAGAAGGAAGTAGTTGCTGGAGCCTGTAGGTTACTAACTGAAGATCGATTTTGTGAGCGAGGTAGTGATGGAAAGTCTGTATCCATATTGAAGTGACCAGAAGTAGTTGACGAAGATGATTCACTAAGCGTGTGATGACGTTTAGCTCGAGGTGAAAGAGACTGGGGGTCCTCTTTAGAATGAGGCGATCGTGAACGCTCAGGACTTGGATTAGAACGGCGTTCCTTTCTTTTATCCACCTTAGTGGATACAGCAGAAGTGTCTGCATCAACAGAGGTTCGTCCTGTAGAAGACATAGCGAGTGCAAACACAAAGATGATACAACAAATATGGGTATCAGGTTGTAGGTTCAAGACCACCCATTCGGATAGTGGTCTAGGTGAGGAAATGCCCCAGTCTAATCGTGTCGCAACAAGTTACCCTTGGCTGAGATAAGTCTGATAGCTGTTGCTCACCGAATATCTGACGAGCAAGTCCAAGGATCGAGGACAGGAGTACAAAAACAGCCGTGCTGACGTTTGGTACGTCACAGCTGATGGTGTCGATATGACTATCGACCTGAAAGATCTGAGGAAAGTATACCCTTGTTCGAACCCCAATCCAAGTACTTCATTCTCTTCATGATGAAAATTTGAAATTTCAGACTTAGCTGATATAAGTGTTTTGATACATGTCTAGTTTGACTAAATTGTTTAAATACGTCTTTTACAAGAAATTTAGTGCTAAAAAATTTTGATAAATTTTGCATAATTTTAATGAGATCCAACCATAGACTGTAGTATGAATGTGTGCTGCCATCTGTTGCCATCTATTACCATCATTTAAACTATAGGCCTACAAATATTTAAATATCTACCATGCACTCTGTCTAGTAAGGCATTCTAAATGGTATTTTAGATTTTCTTTTATTAACTACACCCATATACAAAGAGGAAGGCCTCTACGTGAACTGTAGAAGATTTCTATTTAAACATTGCTAACCATAACATCGTTCTTATTCTATGAAATTGTTGTCAAGACGAGTTCCCACAGGCGGTTCTGGGGAACTGAATACGTTAATGAAAACATTTTCGAGAACATAGTATTTTCATTGAAATTGACCGATCAAACTGGTGAAGTTTGTTTGTCTTGGTTTTCGTTCTTCAGTTCAGAAAAAAAGAATCAACCTGCAAGGACTATTATGTTTTAGCTAAAAACGTAAGGTGTTCGGAAGATTAGTATAGCTAATTAATTTGAGGAAAGAAACAAAAAGTTTGAAAATCATATCCATTCTTCGTCTTATGATTTTTTTTTTAAATTTCCAGAGGGAAAAAAATGATTTTAAAAAATATTCAAAAGGGGTGTATGTTTAAGCAATAATTTCTTAAATATCACTTTCAATGGAGAAGGAAGTCTTTTCCACGGTGATTGGCTTTAGCTATTAGTTATTTTATACTTCAATCGGCAGCGCAGAACAGCTTCATTGTTTGAACTTTAATCAACAACAGCGATACAGCTCTCACTCGCTGCACTTTAACCCTGGATTACAAACCTTATTTTGTGCCTACGTGGTTACAAACCATTCCTAAATTTTACGACTCAATTTTAGTCTTTTTATTATTTCTGTCTACATTGTTATTTTTAAACCTCAAAATGCGCTTGCTTTTAGAATTATATCGGCAATAATATTGGATTCCTTTGGAATATTTTATTGAACAAGTAGGCCTACATGTAGAAGTTATGTCCTATATAACTTGCTAGTTGTATACTTGAATTGTAAATATGACTTCATTAAGAAATAATTACATTTATGCCGGAAAATTGTTTTATAGATATTACAATAGATAACTAAAGTAAAAGGACCAAGGCAACTAAAAATCGTAGCACTTTGCATATCAACTTCGAAAAAAGTAATTAGGTGCAAACTGAAAGTTGTCATTCCAAACTTTTTCATTTTTCCTCGTCACTCACCACGAAACACGCAGCTTTACTTTCAGCACAAATCGTCTTCCTCCAGTGCTTACACAAGTGTGTTGTCATTCTCCTTTTTCCTGACGGTCACAAAAAGCAAGTTTTTCTTATTTCTTGTGGCAGGTTTGACATAAGGTTAGTGATGGGGATGCGCCTCATTAGCAGTATCACTATAAAATGGAATGAAATGAAATCTTTAAGTCTTACATCCCATGATTATGCCGGTTAGGCTAAAGGAGACGGTTATGATGAGTAATGAATGAAATGGTGGAATGAAGAAAGTGGGAGGAAACGGGAGAACCCCGAGAAAACTCACGCACACGGTGTTTGTCCACCAGAAAGTTCACTTGGCGGGGGCTGGGACCGAACCCGGGACCGCAAGCACCAGAAGTGAACGATCTACCACTGATCACTAGAGTCTTCATCAGAAGATCTTACCCAACAACCTTTTTATTTGATTATTTTCACGTTCTTCCTCACTGTCTTCCATAATTTCTCCACCAACGAAGACAAGAAATATTTATAATACTATGATACAACTCTTCATTATTTATAATCCAAAAAACACTCATTTAATGTTAAAAACAAGAAAGTAGATTTTTCAAAATTTGTGAAACAAAAGAACGTCGTTACAAACCTTTCGTAAAAATTACTAGATCTTGAAAATATGGATGATATAACCGACTGACACGGCTGTGAAAGGAAAACTAGTCTCTGCTGTAAGAGCTAGGAAGGTATTGGGGAGGAGAACGGCCGCGGTTCAGCGAATTCAATAATTTTGGACATGTTGCTTCGTAAAATTTAGGAATGGTTTGTAATCCAGGGTTAACCACATTTAAACTATTTCGCCTTGTATGCTGCATTCTAATGAATTATACAATCAAGCGTTTTATCCAGTGTATACATACCTTTGCAAGTGGAATAAAATGAATTTCTTTCTCGGTGTAGAGTGAAGTCATATTTTCAGGTTAAAGTTCCTTAACAACTTACTCTAGCACAATAAATGGCAGTAAAACACATAAAGGTATGTATCTTGTTTAATTTTGATACTGGATTTATTTCTGCCAAATTTTGTTTCTGACTCAGGCGATGACACAACAGAAAAAAAGTCTCTCTTATTGCAGGTTCTTATGAAATTTTATAAAGAACCGCTTGGGTAGGATGTTTAGTGGTGTATTCTCAGAAGGACTAGTTGCAAAAACAAATATGTGATTTTTTTTCAACTAAACGGAAATAACAAATTTTATTTAAATATTTCACAAACAGAAAAACAATAAATTCTAACCAAATAATTTCTTTTAGTTTTTGATAACAGAATATATTCTATATTTTTTTTGAAAGGGGGATAGGAAAATTAACTTTATGTATGCAATATGTTTCTGGAAAATTGTACACTTCTCCTGTCTCTGAGAGGGTTACGCCCCCTCTGTGGCATGTGATTTTCTGTACAAATGTAATTTTGAAAAGAAACGGATGGGCTAAGTTAAGTTTCTTATTAACATCGGTATTTGTGCATCAGTTTTGGAAAGGGGTATAGCATCATTTTTTATTTTTTTATTTTTTATTTTTTATTTTTTTTTACATTTTATTTTCCTTTATATCTTTATGATAACGTACACAAAAGGAGTTAGTAAAATGAAAATACCACATGTGAATATACAACGAAGGATAAATAAATTAAATAAGGCAAGAAAATAATGAATACAGGTTATCATGTGAAGAGCGAAATGCAATTGAGGACAAAATGGGCGCAAATGTGCAAGAATACCAAATATATATATATTGTGAGATAATGCTTAAGTGAAAATGTACGATAATGAAAATGAAAGATGATATGAGGTGCCGCCACATCACAAACAGATAGAAATTAGTCAGACAAATGCAGGTTAAATCTTCTGTCCTGGGGCGACTCGGGACTAATGATCACAGGGGGAAGCCCTTGTTAGTTGTGAGGATCTCTGTGCTAAGATGGAAAAACATGAGGAATATGATCATGAATGATATAAATGGCAAAGGTGTCGCGTTGTGCTACTGTGAGGTTTGCATGGTGGACATATAGGGAAATGAGTATATTCAATGGGGTACGCTTGTAACTATATGCGGCATCAGTGAGAGCATCAGTTCGAACAATATCCAAGAATAGTGGATGGCCCGTTTCAATGCGAGATGTAATGTACCGATTACGAAGTTGTGCAATAAGGTCTGTGATCTTCGGAAAGTCGATATATTCATACGTGAGCTACGTAGGATTCGAAGAGCTAGTCGGATAGCATGACGCTCCAATACGTAAAGTCTTTCGTAGAAGGAAGTAGAAGCATTGCACCAGGCCGTATGTCCGAAAGTGAGAATAGGTCGGAGAAACATCTTATAAGTATAGAGTAAGACATCGGGTTTGAGGCCCCAAGATATGCCTGTAAGACGACGTAAAAGATTTAATCGAATAGTAGCCTTTGATGTCAGTTTTTGCAAGTGTGCATTCCAAGTCAGTTGTGAATCAAAGACGATGCCCAAGTACGTAGCAGTGTTGGAAGGGCGTACAAGATACCAATCGACAGTTACTCGCAAGAGTGTCGGACTTCGGTAGACTCTGGAACGTCTGTTAGGTGATAAAAAGACTAGTGCTTGCGTTTTGTCTTTGTTGATAGTTAAATACCATCTCTTGCACCACTTGATGAAGTCATGAAGAGTTGTTTGTAGAGCACGGCTAATATGCTGGACAGTGCTGCCAAATGCAAGAAAAGCTGTATCGTCTTCATATTGGAAAGTGAAAACGTTACGTGGTACTGAAGGAATGTCAGAAGCGTAAATAATATATAATAATGGGCTGAGTGTAGATCCCTGTGGCATTCCAGTAAGTGGAAATACAGGCGAAGAGAGTGTATTACCAACTACGACATACGCAATCCGATTTGTAATGAAAGAGTAGATTATCCTTAAATAGCAGATGGGAAGTTTAAATGACTGCAGTTTTTGAATTAGACCGTAGTGCCAAACTTTATCGAAAGCCTTCTCCCTATCGATTAGAATGAGGCAAGAGGGAAAGCCTTTGTTAAACTGATTTGTAATTATGGTGCTGAGATGTAGGAGTTGATCATGGATGCAGAATCTAGGCCGAAATCCTGCTTGATGAATAGGTAGGAGACTAGTAGTTTTAAAGTATTTATGAAGTCGGCAGACAATAATTTTTTCCAAGGGCTTGCTGAATACAGAGGTGAGTTGGATTCGTCTATATGAAGAAACAGTATGTACACTTTTATTTGGTTTATGAAACATACAAACTTTTGAAACTTTCCAGTCAGAGGGATAGAAACCAGTTTGAAGTATGAAAGTATATATTGTTACCAGGATGAGCAGAAATCAGTATGGAGCTTCTTTTATGTGTCGGTAAAAGATATTGTCAATCCGAGGTGCTGTGTTCTTCTTTCTCGTTAATGCAGCATGGAGTTCATTTGTAGTAATAGGTGCAGTGGGTGGATGTTCCGGATCAATGACATGACTTGTTGAAGGTTGTAAAACGGGAATGCAAGAGAGGGCTTTTCGTTCAGAGCGTTTAGAGGCTGATGGTGTAAAAACAGTCCTGAGCTGTAACGCAAGGGCATATGCTTTTTCTTCGTCGGAGAACAGAGGAATGCCATCTGCAACTAACGGGCAGGTTATTGTGGTGTTCTTGCCATTCAGTTGATTAAATCGCTTCCGGTAGCAAGATGGATCCGCATCCTCGGATAAGGTGTTACATGTTTTGATCCAATTGCGGCGTTTATATGCAACAAGGTAGCTATGAACAGCTCGTTGCCATTGGCGATGCTGCCGAAGGCATGCCTCATTCTTGGTCCCGAAGATGATGTCGGGCTTTCTGTATGAGTGTAAGATATGATGGTGGTAGGACCGGTTTATGAGGCTGTACTTCCTGCGTCGGAATGTGCTGATAGGCACTGGTTTGAATTGCTGTAGTGATAGTAGAAAGACAGGAAACAAGTTCAGTTTCAGTAGTTGGAGGCTTTATGCTAGAAATAGAATGTTCTAGGTCTTCCCGGAAAAGAGGCCAATTCGCTGTATTATACCTCGGAACTAGACGAGGTGCATGTACAGGGCGTGGGGGTTGTCCTCGAATGAATGTTAATTTAACGATAACAGAATAAATTTAGATTGAGTTTCACTTTTAAATTTGACTATCCGCGAGAATATAATAATAATGAGTAATTTTAAAGTCTCTAGAGCATATTCTCATTTGTAGAAAATGTTTACCCAAATGTAAAATCAGTGTTCTCCATGCAAAGAATAACTAAAAACGTAAATACCAAAGTTCAGCTAACTTAACAAATTGGTAGTCCAATTCAAATTTACGCCTTTCTTGTGAAACTGGTTTGATATAACTTTTCCGCCACAAAATTTCTGTTGTTCTTCATTACACAAATTCCTTTCAATTTTCATTTCACTTCAATTTCACACTATACGAACTTTGTATCGAAGCACAAAATAATAATATCTGATAATAGCATGCTCTATATGATAATGTGACTACTAAGAAATATAAAGGTAGTCATTCGCTCCTATGGTTCTTCCAACTAAAGAGGGGATGTTTGCTACACAACCACGAAAGATCGCAGAGGGCAGCACCATCGACTACTTCAATCAACAAACAAGGTAGCCAGCTAGTAAACACTTATGACAGCATCACTTGTCTAAAATGCATACAGTACGTAGGCTAATTTTTTTTTCTCTGAACAAATAAATTCTATCACACAACACTCTTCAATCATAAATGGAAGGGTGCGTCGTAATTGGCCCAATATTTAGGACATGTTAAACACAATAAATCGGAATTTGGAATAAGGGACGCAAAGCAGCTCTTCTTATGTTACTTTTACATTTTTATACATCCCTTGTTTGGCTTCATTTGTGTTAACTGTGTATAGAATGAAGTGGAAGATTGTGAGTAACCTGAAAACCACAGGAAATTAATTGGTTCTCACCAAATGAGTAGGAACCCTGGTCTTATATATAGCCTGAGATTGGTATCCCGGTTTTTTGTTTACAAAATCTGGGTAAATTTGGAGGAGAAAGGGACATTTAGTGAGGGGCCAAAGTTATAAATTTGGAGAACAAAATTCCAATTGGAGGAGAGAGTAATAAATTTCGAAGGTGAATGTTAAATTTGAGCGGGAATAATAGGTTGTGCTGTAGCCTTTGGAGAAATAGTCGTTTCTATATTGACTTCTAGGTTAGGTGGAGAACCAGTCCAGGTCATAGCTGAACCAGTCCAGGTTAGTTTTTTATTGACTTGTTCGTAGGTTTATGTCAATTTCAACACCGAACTTATACCACTGCCGTGTCGTGACAAAACGCTGTAACTTTGGCGGAGCAGTTTTGCGAAAAAGAGCCGTAAAGTTTTCATCTGAAAAGGTGATCTGTATCGTGTAGAACCAGTGTATCTTGACTTTGGAAACACGTTTTTACATGTAATGTTACGTAAATGCATGTTGTGTGATTAAATTTGGTGAAAATTGATTGGTTGACCATTATTGCCTAGTTACACTGGTCCTACACGATACAGATCACATATTCGGATGAAAACTTTACGGCTCATTTTCGCAAAACTGCTCCGCCAAAGTTACAGCGTTTTGTCAAGACACGGCAGACCAGGTGTGTCCCTAATTTCATTTTCACACGAAGACACTGAGCGGCACGTCGCCGTGGAGCACCACGAAGCAACTTCAGTTGCCGTCACTGACCGCTCTCGCGCAACTATCTTGAGCAACTCCGTGTGCATCACTCGATAAAAAAGCATTACTTTAAATTCTGGCTTTCGAATGGGGACACTGCAGTGACTGTCAATGTATGTAAAAAAAAAAAAAAAGGCAGACGAAACATGTACGCTTGATTTAGTCGAAGGTTTTTGACCGCTCCCCAACATGGGAAATTTTTAACACAGTAAACAATAATAATAATAAGAAAGAAAGCTTATTTTATGCATACCTTTATTTCGTATTTGTATAAATTTTAATGAAGTTTAATTTTGCATATGCTGTGAAGGAAGACTTGAATTGTTACAGATTCTTGATCTTTTTTGTTGTTTCAAATATTACTTTCAAATATTCACCCAACCCTGCCTAGTCGTTTATTATGTTTCGTTATTTTGGTATTATTCATTTATATTAATCATCAGATTTTCAGCCACCTCTAATGCCAAATGAATCATTTCCGGAACTATTATTATTATTATTATTATTATTATTATTTTAGTTATTATTACGCACCGGAACTTATAACATTGTACTATAACATTGTACTATTAGTACGTTCGTTCGTTAGTCCCACGATAACTCTCGAAAAAATTTCAATTTTCTATATTCTGTTTCTGCAATAGATATTTTGACCTATTATTGTATTTGGTCCGAGTTAGTTAATGGAGTCGATTGATCAACGGAACGTGATAGAAATCAACCATTTCCGGTTTTAACGTTGCCATTATAGAGTGAAAGACGTAATAGATAGCGAGAAGGGGTTTCTTCAATCGATTAATCGTTCCAAGAATAACTTCCATGCCCATCCTTAATACTGTATTAAAATCGGAAGTGGTAGAATTTCAGCTCGACTTCCGGTTTCAATATTAATCTACATATAGGAAAATCGATTAAAAAAAGCGAGAAGCGATTACCTTAAAATCGACTTAGCGTTCGAAGAATAGTACACTTATTCTCTCTTAACACCTTATTCAAACCAGAAGTGGCATAAATCAATTACTTCCGGTTTAAACGTTGATCACTATCAGGTAAAAACGGTAATAAATAGGAAACAAGCTATTTTCTGTAATCAATTGTGTTCCAAGAATAATATTCCATCTCGACTCGAACCTCTTTACTAAAACCATACGTGCTATAAATCTACTGAAATTTTTGGTTTCCATATTATTTTTTTTAAAAATGCTGGCGTGCTCCACTTTATCGTCTTTACAGGAATTATTATTATTATTATTATTATTATTATTATTATTGTTATTGTTATTGTTATTATTAAACCATTAAGGAAAGAAGTAAAGGATGGAAATATGTTGTTGACAAAATCAAACATGTATTGATGGGACTCTTTGTGACTAAGTGCTTAGAACTTTGCTGCTCTTGCAGGAGCCGGGTTCGATTTCCGGTGGCACGTACTGTTGTTTGTAGATCTTCTTCCATATAGGCTAGTAGCGTAGGTGTTGAAATGAAGTTGAACTCTAAGTAATAAAAATATATACACAAAAATATTGGTAAATAATTAGAAAGTATGATACAGCCCAGCTTTCAATCTCGTTGATAACATAGGATAAGGATGCACAGTACACACATTCTTTTTACCCTCTACGTTTATTCTTTTGAGCACCAAAAGAAGAAGAGCGTGCTTACTACTAACAGCCATTTCTCAAAGTGGAATAACTTGAGACGGTGGAAATAGTCCTACGAACTACATAAAGGGAATAGTCGCCAACTGGACACTGAAATCTCGAACTAGGAAATGCTATATGTGTTTTTCTGCGTGTTCCATGTATTTCCACGTATCCTGGGAACACCATCCATATTTTGGGCAATAATAGTTAAAAAAAAAAAAAACGAACAAGAAACCTTGGTGTCTGCTGTCGGTTACCTGGTTCATATTTCTTATCACAATCAGTGACGCAATTCCGTGACGTGATACGGCTTGGAGAATATCACTGTTTGCTGTTTGTATGTAGTCTAGGTATATCTTCTTCCACTTGCGTGGCATTTTTCTGAAACACTGATGTGAAAAATACTAAATAAATATAGCGCTAGCTAAGCGGAAACACGCATTATAATAAAGCTACCTAATGTTTTCACACTTGTGAGTAGGAAGGAGTAGGACAGTGTCCCAATCCTCCTCAATTCATCATGTCGTAATCCTCCGTGTATACCCACTTTTACTACTGTCACTATAAAGCTACGAACTCCGGTATTAGAATCATACAAAAAATGTTCTAAATATACTTTCAATACCTAACTCTCTACTCTTATATTAAATCCTCTACTACCTCTTCATATTGTCAAATATTTTTATAATATAAATCTCACATGATAGTTATCAGCGATGAAGGAAAATTTGACTTTACTTCTTAAAACTTGTGCACATTCATAACCTGGTACCAATGCTTTTTAAGTGTTGCCACCACATTTGCTAGCAATCACTATGGCTTAACACAAATCACAATAGAGATATATCACTGTCCCACATCTCCAACTGTCCCAAACCTAACACTTTTCCCCTATATTTGTGTGTGCTCCCTGATACGGAATTTTATTAAAAATTCATTATCTGAAAGTGCCAATGGGGTACATATTTGGGCAAAAGTTTACTTTCGGTCTTACAGCGCCTTCAGTCTTTCAATAAAGGTATAAAACAAAGATCTCTACGTTGCTTCAAGACATAAATTACCTATAAAACACCCTTTAGAAATTATAACGTAAAGGTATGGCGCATGTTAGTTTTATCTAACCACCCGCTCGAGGGTTATGCCCTCCATGGGGGAAAGAGAAGTCAAGGGTAGTGCGAGAAAGGAGTTAAACATGATCTAAGGGATTTCCAACATTTGATAATAACTTTATATCATAAATAACGTAAGCAAATAGGACATTACGGTCTTTACAATCGTAATCATAATGACAGTGGAGAAAAGAAATTGTACAATGAATTATAGACATCATGATTAAAGTATTTGGATTTACATTTGATGATATTGCGTTGATGAGTGAAATATCTATGAGATAAGGTGCATTTGGACGAGACAAATGGGATATTGTATTGTGACTAGTGATGGGATTTTTACCGGTAAATATTTTTTGGGTATTTACCTTGGGTAAATACCCAGGTATTTACCCAAATTGGGTAAATATAAGGGTTTTTTTCTTTTCAATCATATATGTGATACAGACGTTCTTGAGCAGTACATCAAAATAATGAAAAAGTAACAGTTGATCCAGTAGAAGCTACAACAAATGTCAGAAGGCATTAAATTTATTATTTTCGTTAATAGATATGAGTTATGTGGTCGTTCCTGTTTTGATATTTCTTCACAGAGCATATTTTTAAGAATTGATGACTGAAAAATACTACATTTATTTTTTCTACAAGTAAAGAAACTAAACAAGTACATGGAACGCGGCTACGGGTTTTTCTTTTAATTTACATTCTGTAAGTGACTATTGGCGACAAGTCATTACAACTGACATGACTTAAAATATACATTCTGTTACATCATGCATGCTTTAATAGCTACAAATGGAACACAGTAGGAGTAGGAGTATATGCGAGGACTTTCACACTTCACTACACTTGCTAGCTAAAGCTAGGTATCTACATGTAATAAAAAATTGAGATGTCTGAAGCCAGAATGAACTAAGTGCATTTTCATGTTTTGGAGAAATTAGCATTCTTGGAAACAAAATAGATAAAATGCCATTGGATAATGGGCTTCACATGACGGTTACGTAAGTTTCTTTAATTAGTTTCTGATTGGGTGGTATCAGAGTCATACGCCTAATTCAAATGATTTCATGCTTTAATTTAGAATTGGGCAAAATTCAGTTAGTTTTCTCTGGTTTCAAACACCTCAATTGGCAGCATCAAGCTAATAAAAGTACAAAAGAATTACAGAACATTCAGGACTTAGTAATGTTCTCGAAATATTCTATACACATAAGGGCAAAACGATATCTCATTATGAGATGGCATTTCTAGCAAGATTACTCATTAGATTCATCGGATACGTGAAATGAATATATGGAATCATCGCTAGTAATGTCTCCATCTATCTCTCACACGGAAGAATTGTCACTGTCACTGTCTTCTTCAAGGGTTCTCCTTTTTCTTGCTACCATGGTGCATTTCAAGTGTGATAAACTTGTATCTCCCGATAACTTATTTTCTAAGTTTTTCTGCTGCTCTGATTCCACAGTCTTTTCTGTCTCTTTACGCTGTGTTGATATTTTTGGCTTCTGTTCCCGGTGATGCAACTTCTAGTTATAAGCTATATACGTAATTTTTCCGGCTCTGAAAGCAGTCAGTCTATTCCTTGATTTAGTGTGAATTTTTGAAAAGGTTCTGTGGCGGCTTATGATATCGATGCTGTTAATATCTTCTGTACGACATCAGATAATGGGTACTTGCACACAAAACTTGCCACCAAATTACTGGGTTCATTCCACCAAATTACTGGGTTCACTTGTTCAAATGAACTTCTTGCCTCACAAACTTTACTTTATCTTGTAATGTGAGAAATCCTTTATAACATTTACAAGATCTGCTTTCATGTTCTCTGCAACCTTGTGTATGAACTCCAATGCATCGACATATTGTTCTGGAGTCAAGTTAAAACTCTGTGATGATGGATCCAGCAATACTTCGGCATAGTGAATCGGTTGCAGTGCTGGGGCTTTTCTGCTTTCGAAATTATAGAGAATATTTGTTTCTTCTACTTTGGACAACGGACATTTGGGAAGAGCCTTTCTTAGTTGCTCTTCGATTTCTTTAACAGCAAGAAAAACACGATGTGTGTTACACTAAACAGATTCTAATATATTTATTCAGAACACTATTGGCTTAAGAACATATATTAGCTTTTCGATTGTCACACAGAAAACCTCATTATCAAGCAGCTTTGCTTTGTGATCTTTGATAAATGCTGTATATCTTGCAGTGGTTTCATGAACAGCTCGGTTCTGTAGAGTGATGTTTGAAGCTTTCAGACTTTCAGGAGATTGTAAATAGCTTCCTCAGCTGGTTTTATATGGAAGAGTAAGAGAAATGTGAATGTTTTTCTCATTGTTAATACCATGAAAAGTGCATTCAGTACCTGAGTGCATTCAGTACCTATTTCTAACAATTTTAATGACGTCTAAAACATTTCCTATAAATGATGAAATTGAAGAACACTTCAAAGTATCACTGCAGACAAGGTTCAACGTATGTGTTTTATATGACAATGGTTGCAAATGGAGATACGCTTTTTTTGGACAAGAGCAAAAGCCTTCTGCATATTTACTGCATTATCACCAGAACAAAGAACTTGCTGTGGTCGTATTTTTAATGACCTCAAATTCTTGATCTCTAATGAACTGAGCAGTGTGACGGTTATCTTTGGTGTTTATAAAATGAACAAATATTGGATGGGGGTTTGTAATATTGAAGTTGATTATTCCTTTATTACGAGCATTGCTCCAACCATCACATTGATGATTTAGATACTTCGAATCTTGTAACTCTACACGAATCTAATACACAGCTGCGTTTACATTTCACTAAACTAGGCATCAAGTTGTCCCTAAAAGTTTTAACTGATTTGACCATGTGGCCATTATTTTGCAAATACTTGTATATTGTTTTACCAATCCCTTTTCAGACATTGTTTTTTGACTTGATTTACAAGGTCATATGGCAAATCCTTGAATTATATGAAATAAAATTACTTGTACATTAATAGGAAACACTTGCACTGGGCTAGGGTAAATGCAATGTCATATATAAGGAACCAATTGTTGAATTTATTACATAAGTAGTTAACTGTCCTTTCCCATTTGAAATTTTTATCTCAACTTCAAGACAACTTATAGACACTGCAAGCCAGCAAACTACTCCCTTATCGCTCAACCCAAAACGTAACTTGACATGTGATGTGTGTGAGAGCTCATTAACTCATTAATTTACATGTGTTACGGTATGCATATATAGGCTACTTGCGTTTTCATCAGCTGTGATTGTATCCATAAAAGTGGTAATGCTACTACATGAACTTTGTACATTGATGGAGGAACTCTTCATATATGAAATTCCATCAAAGTTTTATCAGCCACCCTCGTCACTAAAGAGTCATCAATGCTTTTATTGTTACTACAACTTGATGTAGGTTGTTCACTTTCATTCACTTCTTCTGTCCCAGTATTTTGCCAACAATCAAACAAACTTCTCCCTTGTAAATCTTTTACAATTGTTTTTTTAGACTTTCAGGACACCTAAAACATTTATTCACATGATCTGACATTTCAATTTATCACTTCGTACATTATATGCGCTCCAAGCATTACTTTTCTTTTATCCACTTTCAGTTTTTCTCTCCCTGAATAAAAGAAAACAAAAAATTCAATTAAGATAAGAGGCACGTCTACTCTCAACAACTCTGAAATTAGTACCAGTACTGAACTTAATTAGAAAAGGAATTGTTTGAAGCAATGTTACCAGATATAAATCATGTTGGCATCTTTCTTTAACCACATTTGTATCTGGAAGAGTTTATTCTGCTATTTTAGAACCCACTGTGTCTTCTTATTATGTAATCTTGTAGTTTGTAATAAATACCCATTTTTTGGGTAGGTAAATAAAATTTCGGTATTTACCGGGTATTTACCCAATTTTTATTTACCTACCCAGTGGGTAAATACCCAAGTCCCATCCCTAATTGTGACGGATATAAGCTATTCTTCTCTCTTGGGGACTGCTTCAAGCATTATTCAAAGGGATGGGAAGCTCTGTTAGTGACAAAGGAATTATTGTGTAGAATATGTATGATATTGTGTGGAGGGTGATAGAGAAGAAACTTTCTGATGAGCGGAAGATCTTGATGATTCGGTGGTAAGGAATAATGATACATTGAAAAGAGGAGGAAGAGGTAGAATGACTGATGCTGTGAACGATATAAAAGTAGATATGGGCGTTGATGGAATCGAAGAGGAGTGGATGATGGGGATTGATCGTTCCGGAAGAATTTGCGGCAAAGTTCTTCTACATGGAACCAAATGTACGGAAAAGTCACGGCAGCATAGAGCTTTGGAGCAGAGCTCGGGGATTTTGATGTGGTATGGAATTCTGAGTGTGTGATGTTCGAGAACCTTAAGTTTTTGATCAAAGGGGTTAGCTGCCGAGATCAAAGGGGTTAGCTAGGTGGTATTATACTGCTTACGGATGCAGTTGAGGAGACGCAGAAGCTGATCGTTGATGCTGATTTGTGGGCGGGAGCCTGCTTGATGGTGTGGTAAAGATGGTAATGAGAAAGATGAGCATGAAGTCATTTGACGATATTTTTTCCTAGGATTTTGGTGAAGATTCTGTTGAGCTGTATCGGACTGTGTTCTTGATTTTAAGGAACTAGAGAAATTTGGATTATTTCTAATGAGCTGGTACATAATTGTTCCGTGGAATAAATATGACCAAGATGATTGAGCAGTATTGGTGGATTGTCTTACATGTCGATAGATGTTATTGATTCCAGGGGCATTATAACGTTTATGATAGATGACATTAGTGATTTGTGTGGTAGAAATGGAGGCAGTGAGTGCTTTGTGAGTAGATATGTTGTGCACCATGTTGGGTTGAAGATGAATATATGGTGAATTGAAGTTGAAATGGTCTACATTAAGATAAATAAAATGCTAAGTGAATGATAGGGGTGTGAAAATCTCCTATAATTAGGAAGCAAAGGTTTTAGCTTTTTCTTGGTCTCTGTGCAATGTGTGATCGTGGTGTAAGAGAGGACAAGAGGTTTACTACTTAATGCGTTGAAACGCATCTAATATTGCGAAGGGAGTGATATGGCAGAAATTGTGTTTCAGGTTTTAATCCACTGTCGTAATTTGTATACTCTAAGATAATTACACACTGTTCGCTGGAGGGGTCTACGATGCTCAAGAGCTTCGCGGTTACCTGAGCAAACATATTCTGTATAGTTTCGAGATGAGTGTTTAACTAGACGAAATTAGCGCGGAGAGATTTTAGGATGATGAGGTGATGTATATGCAATTTGAGAGATGAACTGCTCGGTTGCGAGTTGAATGATTGCTGGTAGAGATTAGCGTCGATTAACTCTTGGAGTACCAAGCCTACAATGTTAGGTAAAGTACTAAGCGTGGGTAATTTTGCCCCATTCCTGCTTCTTGTTGAAAAAAATGTCAAGTTTCATTCAGGGAGTTAAAATTTCTAACGTACAATGAAAAGGGCAATGTACCTGATCGTTCTTTATATTCCAGTAAATTTCATACGCTGTATACACTGTCAGTGGCGGCTCGTGATTCTTTCAAACAATACCTGAATTACAGTACTGTAATACTAGAAATGTATACATAAAAATACACTGTCTTTATCAGGAATAAATTCTGTCGCACATTGAATTTTAAATACACCTGCCAGTCCGTGCAGAGCGGTTTGCTGGTGCAATGCGCTTTGCAAACAAGCTTGTGACATTTTACATGCTTTTGAAGAGTGAAGAATCACGTGTCTTGCTAAAAATAAAACCAGATATTTTAGGGAACTGAACAAAAATATAGCAATTGCTGAGAAAGAAATGTGTAGTGCGGATGGGATGGGGGAAAGAGTGGAAAAAAAAGTATTTGATAAAACTTTCTACTAATCTCACCCCAATCAAAGCTCGGTAGAACGGGGAAGTGATTGTTGCAGGTAAAAGAAAAAATACCGTTTCAATAAGCATAACAATACAATAATAATAATAACAATAACAATAATAATAATACTAATAATAATAATAATAATAAAATATGTTATTTTTGTGTGTCGTACCACAGGGTACCAAGGCTAGGTCAAAATGACCTAGCTACCTTTTCTGTCATTTTTTGGGTATTTTGTGTTTATATGATTTTCGATTTCCAAAAGTAAAAATGGTTGTTAATGGAGGAATACCTAAAATATTAGCCCACTACCTCTCTTTGATATTATAGCATTTCTTTATAAAAGAACATCTGGTCCAAATTGACCCAGTCTTGGTATTCGAAGGGTTAAATTCATTTTCAGTAAAAGAGGGATAGGACGCTGAGAGTGTATGAGTTTAGTAAGTTTAGTAGCGAAGTATGAGAAAAGGGGTTGTGAGACAGAGGAAGAAGTAGTGAAAACTTCTAGAGTGAGTGTAATGGGCAAGTTCACTACCCAGGAGATCTAGGATGTAGATGAAAATACTGTGGGCGAGAAATGAAGTGATCATTATGTCAGGAGTAGTGTTAGATCAGGAACGGATTGGTTTTGCTAATGGGTGAATGAAGCCTGTAGTAGAGGCAGTAATAAAATTGTTAAAAGCTGTTTCTCTCGGTCTGAACGGCTATGGATGATAATATCAGAAGATATCAGCAATGTCGGAAATTATTAGACATATATTGGAATGGGAGACGAATAGGACGACCTGGTCGAACATAGATGACTGTCATTGTGACACATAAAGATTTGTAATAAATAGTTATGATTAGATGTTCTGGAATATTAGGTGGGGAGTCAATACTATAGCATGTGTAGGGATAAAATACTATGCCACGCCGCTGGTGGCGCGTCAACCCGGAAGCTTCTTATCGTGTCGAATGAGTTGATAGCAGGAAATTTTTAACTAAGTTTAGGAGTGAGATGCGTTCTACTGATAAGTAATGTGTGAAATTGTTCCTCGTGTAATAGTTGTTCAAATATGAGTATATGAGGTAAGTACAAGAGAATGTTGAGAAATAGAAATAAAAGTCATAGTAAAATACCTAGGTATATGATCACTATGAGGTAAAATAATTGTTTCGAGTGAAGATACATGAAAGTGCACGCACGAACCATTGTAAGTGGCATGAAGATCAAGGTGAAGAATGTTGCGAGCTGTATGTTGAACGTGTTGTAATATTAATGGTTGTACAAGAGATGAACGTTTGAGGAGTGTCGGTGACAAATGTTAATAGTTTATGAATATAAAGAAATTTATTAGTCTCTCGTGAAGTCTTACCTTTTCGATTTTAACATAATGAGTCAATAGTGGTACTACAAGTTTCGGCTTCAATTCCTCTGGAGCAAGCCAAGACTTACACTTCTAGCTGTATGTCGGAGGCGGGAATTGATACCAAGTGTTGTAGGTTGGAGATTCGGACAGCTTTTGATAGGAAGAGAAAAAGTGTGTACTTCTTAGTAGGATAAGTTCATAGGATACACCTGTTAATAGGATGTTTTTTGTATTCTTGATAGCGTTTACCTCAGAGAGGAAGTGGTCGTAATGAGCAGGATGGTTCAAATCGGTGTCTCTTCTTGAAAACGAAGATTTGTTTATGCAAACGGTCGTTGATAGTATCCTGTGATGTTCTCAGAATTCAAACTATGTTCGTTGGTCCCTGATTGTTCCGAATACGGATGCATTTTTAAAGCTACATCTCACTTCAGGTAGTTCAGCTTATATCGTCATGTGTTATAGATGGAGGGACCCCTCGTACTACCATTGACATGGTATGTGGCTGAGGTTGCTAGTGTCGGATGTTGTTAAGAGAAGTTAAAATTACAGTTTTTCTGAACATTTCAAAAATGTATTGTTACGAATTATTTTGCGAAGTTAGCCGACTGTGACTTAATGATGAATCCATTTTTTTTTTGTTTCTTCCATTTGCGAAATATCTTTGCGTTGCCGATACTGGAGAAGTTACAGAAGTAAAGACTTCGAACTCAAGTACTTTGGATTGTAGTTTTGCAGTAGGAAGCTGTAGACATGGTGCAGAGAACGTTAAGCCTGTCGGAGTGAGCGTCAGAGCTCGAGATGCTATGTGCATTTGTATGCTTCTTAAATGGTGGTGAACTCGTTGATGATTGATTGATTGATTGAAAGAGTTTATATGGGCGCTTCGACAGCGAGGTCTTTTGCACCCTTCTCTGACAGTAAAATGAAGTACCCAACAACAAAAAGCATTGTATCACAGACAAAATTAAGTAAAAACCAAGTCTGGAGTAAGTAAAAGGTGTTCGGTCATTTATGAATTAAAATGTCATAGCATTCAAGAAATGTGCAAACTCGATACACAAACACAAGGACGGGTTAGTACACAACAGCGTGTTAATCTTCTCTGCCGGGGCAGCTCGGCAATAGGTGCACACACGTGGGGCAGCCCATAATTAGTAATGTATATGACAGTGCAGTAAAGAAGATAAAATCAAGGAAATGCTATGACAAGCATAAAAACACCATGAAAAAACACAAACGGTAGATAAAAGCAGAAATAAATTAATTAAAAGACATGTGAGAAATGCACTCACAAATCACGCAAGACGTGCAAAAGCTGCAAGTACGTGAAATCTCGCTGGATCATCTGGACATCGTCTCCAAGCAAGGTAGACAGATCAGCTGGTAAGCCAAGGCGGGCTCGCTCAGGAGCAAGAGGAACACATTCCACAAGAAGGTGGCGGATGGTCAGGAATGCACCACACTGGGTGCAGGAAGGCGGGTTCTGACGACGTAACAGGTAGCCATGGGTCAGATGGCTGTGCCCGATACGTAATCGTGCCAATCGTCGTTCTTCCAGCCTTGAAGGACGAGAACTCGTGGCCCAAACACCAAGTCGCGGCTTGACAGCATGCAATTTATTCTGAAGTTGCTCATCCCAGTTTGTCTGCCAGCGCTGAAGGAGAAGACGGTTGATTACAGGGCGAATATCAGAGCTGGGAAGCGGTGACGGATACTCAGGTCCTGTAAGGGCAGCTTCTTTGGCAACACGGTCAGCACGCTCGTTCCCTGGAATACCAGCATGGCCAGGCGCCCAACAAAATTGGACATCGCAACCTGCAAGTCGTAAGGAATGGCAAGAGAGTAGAATTTGCTGAACTATAGGGTGCACAGTTGACACATCCGTGAGACTATGTAAAGCGCTGCTAGAGTCAGAGCACAGGAGAACATGTCGGAGATGGCGTCGACGAATATAATGCAGAGTCTTCAGGATAGCAACCAATTCAGCAGTGAACACAGTGGAAGTAGGATGGAGCTTCAAGCCAGCGCTATGATCATCCGTGACGAAGGCACAACCAACAGAATCTTCATGCTTCGAACCAGCCGTGTAGAAGACAGCGTAGGTACGGTAAGCATCCAGAAAAGAGAAGAACTCCTGACAAAATTGTTGATTGCTGGTAACAGACTTCTTAAATTGCGTGAGATTAAAGCTGACAATTGGTGGAAGAACTGTTTTTGGAGGAATGGGCAGGAGGCCCAATGGATAGATGGCAGGGACATCGAGTCCAAGAGAAGCACCAAGGTCTATAGCACGAATGCCAAAAGGCCGGGTAGCAGTAGGTCGTGCTTGATATCTGTCATAGCGAGCACCAGCCTCAAGGGCAAAGGCCGAAGGATGGTCAGGTACGGCACGGATATAAATATAATAGCGCAGGAGCAGGCTGTCCCGACGGTGGGAAAGAGATGGTTCATGAGCCTCGACATAGAGACTAGGAATAGGGCTAGTTCGGAAAGCTTCAAGCGCCAAACGGAGGCCCAGATGATGAACAGAATCCAGATGACGTAGGATGGAAGGTCGAGCAGAACAATATGCTACACAGCCATAATCCAATTGGGAGCGGATGAGGCTACGATATAGTCGCAACATCACCACACGGTCAGCACCCCACGAAAGATGGGACACCAAACGTAGTAAGTTCATGGAGCGGAGACAGCGGTACTTCAGGTGTCGAACGTGAACAGCCCAGGTAAGTCGTCGGTCAAACTCCAAGCCCAGAAAACGAACATGATCCACATAGGACAAACGAGAACAGCCAAGGAACAGCTTAGGATCATAGGCACAGTGGCGAAGGCGGCAAAAATGTACGCAGTGTGTTTTGGTGAGAGAAAAGCTGAAACCAGTAGTGGTAGACCATCGGTGAAGGCGGTTGAGCGCTAACTGCAACTGGCGAGTAACTGTACGGAGATCACGTGAGCGACAGTAGATAGTAAAGTCATCCACATAAAGCAGCCCATGAACAGAAGGGGAAAGCTGCGACATCACACTGTTCACTGCGACAGCAAACAATGTGACACTCAACACACTACCCTGTGGAACGTCATTCTCTTGTGGAAACGGAGCAGAAAGAGTAGCTCCAAGCTTGACTCTGAAAGAACGTTGTTGTAGAAAATTCTGGATGAAGAGAGCCAAGTGGCCACGTAAGCCCCAGAGATGGAGTTGCCTCAAAATGCCATATCGCCAAGCGGTGTCATAGGCCTTTTCAAGGTCAAAGCAGATGTTCTTGATGGCGAAATGCATCCTGAATAGCACTTTCAAGATGCGCCAAATGATCAGTAGTGGAACGGAAGCGCCGAAAGCCACACTGAAGATTGGAAATGAGGCCATGGTGTCCAAGAAACCAGACTAAGCGGGGATTGATCATCTTCTCCAAAAGTTTACACAGACAGCTAGTCAAGGCGATCGGGCGGTAGCTTCCACTTGACGTGGCAGGTTTAGCAGGCTTCAAAATAGGAATAATGTATGCTTCACGCCAAGCAGCGGGGAAGGAATCTTCAAGCCAGATGCGATTGTACAGGTCAAGAAGATGTTGCTTGCCATCGTCAGGCAGGTGCCGGAGCATAGCATAACAGATGCCATCAGGACCGGGTGCCGTGTCCTTCGTAGAATCCAAAACAGCAGCAAGTTCAGCAGTAGTAAAAGGCAGATTATAAGCTTCAGCGGTTGCAGAGCGGAACTGAAGTGGCGTACGTTCGGTGCGTTGTTTATAAGTGAGGAATCCAGCTGAGTAGTGAGTAGAACTGAAGACATCCGCAAAATGACGACCTAACGCAGCAGCAATTCTGTCCTGATCAGTGACCATTACACCATCGATAATAAGGGATGGAACCGCAACGGAGGAAACATGTCCCTGTAGACGACGAATTTGCGACCAGACCGCTGTCATGGAGCTGCCAGCAGTACGAGAAGAAACATAAGTGCGCCAGCTATGACGCTTAGCTTGCTTAATCAGATAGCGGGCTCGAGCACGAAGAAGTCGAAATTGAGCCAAATTATCAGCTGTAGGAGCACGATTAGAAGTACGTAGTGCTCGACGTCGGGCCAGAATAGCGTCACGAATCTCCTCTGACCACCAAGGAACGGTGCGTTTACACCGGGAACCAGCATAGATAGGAATAGAGTCGTGTGCAGCTTCCAGGATACTCTGCTGAAAGGCCTCACAATGACCATCAACAGTAAAACGTGGGTCTAAAGTGAAATGAAAAGTGGCGGAAAAATGATCCCAGTCTGCTCGACGGAGATTGTAGGCAGTGAACGGAGCAGAATGGATGAGCGGAAGACCATGTACAAGAATAGGAAAGTGGTCACTGCCACAGAGATCATCATGCACGCGCCAAGTAAGATGGGCACCAAGTTGAGGACTGCAAATGGAGAGGTCCAAATGAGAGTAGGTACCAGTAGCAGTAGTAAAATGTGTGGGACTGCCATCATTGAGGAGCAATGAGTTAGTGTTGTCAAGGAAAGTGGAAATCTCGACCTCGTGGCTCAGTACGAGAAGAGCCCCACAGTGCACGGTACGAGGTAATGGTAAGCATCAGAGACCCCAATTGCTACACCACCTGCTGCACGACCTGCAGTAAGCTGATCATGACGATATACAGTGTAACCAGAGAGAACTGAGTTGCTAGTAGAGGTAAAATGCGTTTCCTGAAGACAGAATATGGTAGGATGAAAAATGTCAATAACTGCTTAAATTCCTCGTAGTGAGTGGAATAGCCATTTAAATTCCATTGAAGAAGGGACATGTTCAACAAGCATCGAGAACAAGAAGCGAGGTACTGCGCTTGCCTTCTTCACGGCCTTCCACAAGGGTAAAATCATCGAGCTCCTCCTCCACCATATCATCCACAAGAGACTCGTCATCACTAGGTGGACTACGTGACGTATGCTTCTGTTTCTTCGCCCCAGGTGGGCTAGAAGACTGGGTGCGTGAAGATTTCTTCGATGCCTTGGTAGAAGAAGCAGTGGAAGAGGGAGAGACAGCTTTGGAAGCTTGAGCCTGGAGCTGTTTTTTTCGTTCCTTCTTAGTGAGGGGTTTGGTAGGAGGCTGGCTGTTTGACTGCTTCAAAAACTGAGTTATGGAGAGAGTAGGAGCAGACGAGATAGAGCCAGCCGCCGGAGCGGCAGGAGGCTGAGAAGCAGGAATGGGCTTAACAATTCGTGGAGGCGAACGATCGTTCAAGGGAAGCTTAGGCTGCGAAGCAGATGATGATCGGTCCTTCGTGCGGGATAGTCCTGGGTTCACAGAAGTAGTGGTACTGGACGCCTTGGAAGAGACTGGCGCACTGGGAACCTCAACGTCAGTTTGGGTAGCAGAATTGACTGTCTGGGTACCTTGGGATCTGCTGGTCTTTAGAAGCGAAGAGAAACTGGTGCCGAAGTTGACTTTTGGCTGTAGTCTGCGTTTAGCCTCAGCGGCGGAGATATTCTCGATTACCATCAATTCACGGATCTTCTTCTCAGACATAAAAGTAGGACAGTCACGTGACCAAGCTGGGTGGTCACCTTCACAATTAGTGCACTTCGATGGGGCCACAAATGGGGCCGGACCATGAGCTGCAGAACTACAATTGCCACAGATGGCAGAGGCATGGCAAGAAGGGGCTGAGTGGCCAAAATGTTGGCAGTTAAAGCACCGTAAGGGTAATGGTATGTACGGGCGAACCTTCAATCGATGGTAAGCAACGTTCAAATGCGTTGGAAGGTCAGGTAAAGCGAAAGTAATGACATACGAATCCGTGGGCTGTATTGTACCATGCTTCTTCGTTGTAATGCGATGGACGTCTGTGACATGGCTATCCTTAAGTTCAGCACATATTTCCTCCTCTGGTAACTCTCGCAAATCGAAGCAAGTGATGACTCCTTTGCTAGTGTTTCGTTGTCGATGAGGCTCAACAAGAATAGGAACAGGTCCTAACTGCGTACTAGCGAGAAGTAATTGTGACTGTTTTTCTGTGGTCGTCTGAACAAGGAGCGTCCCAATTCGTAATTTGCGAATATGGCCAGGAGGAAACGTTCCTGTAGCAATGTGATGAAGTTGTCGATGAACTCTGAACGGAGACAATTTACTTAATGCTCCAACGGTATCACTTGATCTATCTTTTATAATTAAATACCTTGGTGCAAGACCAAGCTTTTCCCCTCTCTCTCTCTCTCTGTCCTGGGTGGGTGGCTGTTGCGTAGCCATAACTATAGAAAGCCCAAAATCCTCTCAGCTTCCCCGTCATGGTTCGAAGCGGCGAACGAGGCTGGCAGGTCCTACCTGCATGACCCTTGTCAGCAAGCTAAGCTGTGACACCAAGTCAAAATGACAAGGAGGCAGAGCCACTTGCACCGCCGACTGATGGGTACTGTTGAGAGGACCCACGTCCCACCGTGTAAAGGGAAGAACCAATGGTTCATTGGAGATTCCCGCACCGCAGACTCCCAGCATTCCCTTTCAGGGCATCACTCCTTCCGGTCCTGCTGGGTGCGCATGCGCTGCACTCCTCCGTCCCACGGCCCCGGGTCCAGCGTCATCCAAGAAAATCCAATCAAAACCAGTCCATTGCAAGGTTGTCTTCTAAAAGAGCAGTCCACATCCGAGGCATATATTTTTAACTATGCTCGATCGCAGGTTTTAAATGCAGGGTGATCGGCCCGGCACAACCCCCAATCTGGAGGACCAGTGGCTGATTGCAGTTCCGAAGAACTGGGCGATGGGGGCGCCACATCCCGACGCCGGGAACTCGTTGATGATGCTTCGTGGTTGCCACTGATTGGAAAATCAGAACTTTCATAACTTGGTTCAGTGTATGCTCTGTCTCGTCGATTTCTCCGCTTTTCGTTTATCTTCAAAGGATGCGTAAAAGACGTCCATCGTCAATTATCATATGGGATAAAATAACCGAACAGAAGCAATATCCAAAACTATGAGATGAGATCAGTATAAGAATGAAAATGGTCATAATGATGATCAAGAATCATACTACTTGTATACTCCAGCTAGCTTCCGCTCGTGAAAGCTCTCAATTTCTTGCAACCTCTCGCCTGTTAATGTGTCAGCATCACCGTGCACCCACAGAAGTGCAATATACACAGCCTAGACTTGGCAACTACGCCTCACTACATGTAATCCAGCTGGGAAAGTTTGCAAATGCACTACTTTCTACCAGCCAGTCAAAATGGCTAGCAACCTTTGAGAAGGTTACGCCCTCAGTAACGTGAGTGCTGAAAAGGAATTTACGTGCAAAGTGTAAGTGCTGGTCTGTGTTCTATCAAAATTTTACAATTATACGGTATAACATCTAACAAAAATCAAAAAGAAAAACAAAAAATTGGGCATAAGGAACTTTGATCCTTAACATTATGAAGGAAGTAAATATATATAACACACAACTTAATATAGACAGATTAATTCAATATAAATACAATACAACTGGAGAAAATGAAAAATTTGTAAAGTGATAGCGAGGATGGAGAATAAGGGGAGGTGCGAAGCACAAGACAACACATGGGTATTTTAATCAGACAAATGAATGTCTTCTGCGTAGGGTCATCTCTATGTGATTATGGGAACCGGGTAAGCCAAACTGAGTAGAAAGTGATTACTGTGCAGGATATGATGGATCAAAGAGTGGAAGATGCTAATGAATAAAATAATCAGATATAACCTTCAGCCCCAGATTAGCCCCAATTCGTGACTTTTAATTATTTTTGAACAACTGCAACAAGTTTTCTTAATTAGTATCTTAGCAACTTTGGATGAGACACTTGTCTGTTTCCGGCAAGATGTGGATTTCGTATGTATATGCCCAAAAGACTTGTAAATATGGAATTAAAATGTTTAGTCTTGTTGGGGAACCATTATACTACACAACAAATATGGAAGCGTATGTGGGGACAGAACCAGAAGGTTCGTTCCAGATAGATAACAAACCTGAGGAAGTAGTGAAGAGATTGTGACAACCGTTTTATAGTTCATCTCGCAACGTGACCTTTGACAATAATTGGTTTACAAGCTACAATTTAGTTAAATCAATGGAATGGGACAATAAGTTAACAATTATAGGGACCAATCCTAAACACAAGGAAGAGTTGCCCCCATGTTCGTGAATGCCAAAAAAAAAAAAAAAAAAAAAAAGATTATAGGAGTGTGTTTGGTTTTCATTAGAACTGCACCATTGTCTCCTACGCACCTAAGAAAAATCGGTGTGTAGTGCTGATCTCAAGTATGCATAATCACAGCAAATTAGATGAGAGTACCGGAGATAAGGGGAAGCCAGAGATCGTCACACTATACAATGAAGCTAAAGGTGGGGTGGACACAATAGACCAGATACGTACTGAATATGACGAAGACAGAAACACTAGACGATGCCCAATGGCGTTATTTTATCACTTCTTAAATGTAGAAGCGATCAATGGTAAAGTTATACATTCAGCGAAAAGAGCGAATAAATTCTAAGAGCGAAAATACCTAAAGGAACTGGGAAAAGTTTGATGAAACAGAGAGCACTGAATAAATGAAATCACACAGAGCTTCGAAAATCGGAGGCAAAGTTTTCTGGATTGATGCTAGAAGAAGATGCTCCTGTACCTCCTCAACTAGGAAAACGAAGACGATATTACATGTGTAAACACAGAAAGAGCAGATACTTTTGCCAAAAGTGTTGTAAGTGGATTTGCCTAAGGCACGCAAAAATGATGTGTGGAGACTGCTGTAGAATTGAAACGTGAATTTCCCTATGTGCAATACACCGCTACTAGGAGAAATACTGGTTTACTTCTTTCTAGTTAATAAATATTTTATTTTGAGTGCCGGTATTTAAGCAATAAAATAGTCACATAGTTATCGAGCTTATTATAACAAGAAAGATATTGCTTCAATGAAATGAATGTACAGTTTCGCTTAAAGTGTATCCACTGTCTGGTGTATTTTGTATTTAATATTGTAAATATAATAAATATTTAAATCCTAGTTCACATCTTATCAGGCAAAACTGTTTCTCGGTCCAGGAGGCAAAATGTTACCAGTCATGAATTTTTTTTCACATTACCACTGTAGGGTTAAGAACGATGAATCTCAGGAGGGTAAAGTATACTGACAGAGCGTAAACATTAGGGACAAAGGATATACTGATAGCGATTTGGTGTGGGGTCTAAAGTGAGATACTAGATACTGCATGAATAAAGGATGCTGAGTTTGGAAGCGTTTGTTGATATAGGTTAGTTTGTTTTTCGATATGGTACTGTAATATGGGGAAGTTATGCGTTGGTATAGCTCCAGAGTGGGGCTAGGTAATCGGACAAGGAAACCTATGTGGAAAACTTATGGTTAGAGGATCAAAAGTTTCTGATAGATTTTGGATGATGCGGCTATCCACACCAGAAATCTGTGTTCGGCACTAAGAAAACTTTGAATGTACTTAGGATCATCTATGAATAAAGTTCAAAAAGATGGCATCAAACTGTAGAAAAGTTAAGGTTCGTGAAAAATATTTGTGCTTTCTCTGTGCTTTATCATTTCCATTGTGAATCCAGTAGTAAGCTTACGGCTAGAGTCTGCGTTTGACAGTATCTCCAGCTGGAAATGCAGTGAAATACCATTAACTCTTATTGCTACATAACACTCAATTAATATAATTTACAATGTTCAACACAGATGCCAAAAAAAGAGTGAGAGTGACTTGGACAACATGACCCCACGCTAGAGAAGTGTGCCAAATCAGGTGCTCCATATTCTCTGTTAAATGTGATAATGTACAGAAGAATGCTGATCAAAAGTGCAGTGAACAGAAAACCACGTTTAAAGTATAATACCAAAATACACAAAGCGTTAAAATCAATTTTACGGACTGTGCTATGAATATTAGTTTGTTGCCGGAATATGGCTGTTTAGTGGTAAGTGAAACATGTTTGAAAGAATCGGTAAGGAACAGTGGAATGCCGTTTCTCAACCAATTCGCTAAATAGATAAACGACCGCAAGACCATAGGGGCGGAGTGTTCGCAGTATTAAAATAAATGGGGCGGCAGAGCACAGAATCACCTCGTACGTGAGTGTGAAATTATTTGAGCTGAGGTAAGTCGGTCCAAAAACACAAACTTCGTCGGGTGTTTCTGCAGACCATATGGAAACAGTCCTCAAAGTTTACTTGAAACATGCCACGAATGACTTCCAGTTGCCACGAATGACATCCCTTTGTCGACAATTCTATTTAAGGACTCGATTTGGGATAATACAATGTTCATAACGCGCGTAAAAATAACAGCTTAGGTTATGTCATCTCTATTTTTCCGACAGAATGTGTCATTTCATATAAAGAGTTGCTTCTCCCAGACCGCGATTTCCCCGTTCCATGTCATACTCCCAATCCCAGAAGCCAGCAATCCAACTCAAAAAGAAAGTTTGTGCCTGCCTGAAGTAGGCGCCTTTGGATGAATTTTGTAAAGTACTCTTGTGTTACAGTGGACACTTTTACTAGATGGAACAATAGACGAGACAGTGGGTTCTTTCGCCGACGTTTTTAATGCAACAATAAATACTTTGTACTGTTCAAAAAAGTAAAAACAATGAAATTTCTAACAAGGCACGGCGAACCGATTGGCCACACATTCCGAAATAAGAAAAAGTTTTGGGAACTATGGTATGCATTTCCAAATGAACACATATAATTTCCAAATGAACACATATCTTTAAAAGAATTTCTGATATAGAACTTCATATAAAAAAGCTATTGAGATGCAGCAAATACCTAGACTATATTTTTTTAAAAAAAATCAGACACCAGCATCAACAACATTAAACAATTTTGGTCTTAAGTCTAAAACTTCTAGGATACCTCTTGTAATGTACAATGATGCAACAGGTGCAGAGGTTGAGGGAAGAACAGAAAATTTTAATGAATTATTTTGTAATAAATTCTTAACTGCATAATCAACATACTTCTCTGTTCAATCCGCTTGCTCGTCCACTTTATCTCATTTATCTATCACTCCTCCAGAGGATGAGTTACTTTATTTTCTCTCCGGCCTGAGAACCTCTGGCCAGGACAATATAAGCTAAACCTTTCTGCGTTCGACGTCATCTATTATTTCTTTTCCACTTTCGCTCATTTTTGTATATGTTTCAGGGAAACCTGTTTTTCCTGTTGTTGGTAAACAACACGTTTCTCTCTCATTTATAAATCTGAATTAGAAAGTTATGTGTCATCCTAAAGCAATATCTCGCTACTCTGAAACATATCACTCCTGTACGAGAAAATTATCAATGACATTACTTCCGGTTCAGTACAATCTTAAACTTGGTATTGGAGGGTGGACGGCCCATCTGCCGTCAGAGAGAGCCAAAACGTATTTTTTTTGTTTCCCATTTACATAAAATGTAAGTAAAACTTTCATTATTTTTCAGTCGCTGTTTCATTTTTAACATCCCTAACATCAAAAATAATAAAAGAAGACCATATCTGTATGAGTTAGCATTAGAACTAATAAATGAAAACCTAAAAGCTAGTTCTGAAATCTCAATTAAAAAAAAAGCTGCTGTTCTTGGCACTATACGGAAATCAAACTACAGATGATGAACCGGTCTAACCAATCCGAAGAGATATTTGCTACATCTCCGGATCAAGAGAAAACAGAACTTGCCTTGAATGTAATGATTGTGGGAAAAACGTGTTCAGAAGGCAGTCAACAATTACTACTACTTGCAATACATGCCAGCAATCTCAGAAAGAGGGCAGTGACGTGGATGTTGATTAACTTTGAACCCGCCTTGAATCTACATATTGTGGAAACACATGTGCAAGAAGCACTCGATGATTACTGCTCCTTGCAATAAATATCAACATTATCACAGCTAGCTCAGTGACATGGATGTTGATTAGGTTGTATTCTGTTCTTTTGTGTTTTGGTCAGTGTATTCACTCATATTTAGCAGTGTTGTAATTTAATTTAAATTAAAAGTATACTTTTGGTCAACAATGATTTGTCTTAATTTACTAAACCTAAATGCGTCAAAACATACACTTTGCATCATGCACAGTGCTGAAAATTGTGATTAATCGATGACGGCCGAATTGACGTCGTCGCGAGCGGAAACGTGAATTGGCAGTACGTGAGCGGATCAAGGTAAAGAACGAGATATTTAACGAATTTTATCGCGAACTTTTGACAACTAAGATGATTCGCATTTGTATATTTTATCACGTGTGTAACGTAACAATACCATTTTATGTACAAACATTATTTCTCAGTAAATCGTTTCACATATCTTACAATATCTTTTTACTAACAAAATGTGGACTTCATGTAAACGGTTTTCACAATTCGCATAGCCATCTTTTACCTGTAAGAGATAGCATGTTTCCCCAAAAATTGAACTTCGATTATACCATCCTTCATAGTCTTCACACGAGCAGATTCTCCCCATTTGTATTAATATATCTGTTGCGAAATATAAACTTTAATCAAGTCATTTCCACACACTTAGAACACTTTTATTTTTAATATGTTTTCTCCTGTGTGTTTTAACATATGTATAGCAAAATGTGAGTTCCATATATATTTTCTTTTCAACTGTGTGTTGTCATGCGTGTGAGATTTCCATCGCTATATTAAAATGTCCTGCCAAACTTGAACATACACCAAATACTTTTCTAAACTCGTCGTATGTGTAAAGTTTTCCACTTGTGTATATTAAAATTTGTCTTGCCAAGCTTGAACGCGAATCAAATGACGCACTAGAATCAGATGTTGCTAACTCATTATTACTAGATTTTACAGGATCACGCTTTAAATTTTATAGAAAAATGTTGCAATAGCGATATATCAATTCAATGATCTAAAATTGTGTGCTGGTTCGATTTGACAGGTATGCGATGTCTTACAGTACAGGATACTTATAAGGTAAACAGAACGTTTTTGAATAAAGTTTAAAACCTGATTTAACAACTTTTCTTATAAAACGAGTGAAAAGTTGGTAAGTCAGTATACTCAAGAGCTTCTGAGTACACAATAAGAATAGGTAAGAAATACGAAACATAGCTACGAACTTTATTTTTAACAACCCACATGCACATTCACTTTACATCATCTTGCGCTTCACAAACGACAGTGAGCGAAAAAGAGTGGAAGATACTGTGTACCGAAGTTTTGGTACACAAACTCTTTCCGAACATACACCACGAATTCCGTTAACGTCTTTAACACTTTAGATAAGAATGCCGTTAAAGTCGCTTTAAAATCAAAGACGTTAACAACTGGTGTGAAATCATGTTCACTACTATTAGTGAGTCTTCTTTTGACACATACGACCTTAATACGATTTTTGCGTGAAGTTAGTCTGATGAATTTAACCCATGTGGAAGGGAGGAGGACTTGATTTTTGACCGCTACTTTTCTTCAATTTGCCAAAAGTTTCCGTCAATGAGCATGAAAAAATATCTTGTGAAATATAAATGTATGCGGTGAAAACGGACCTGCGCAACTATGTATCGGCCAGCAAGATGCGGCCAAATCGCAGATGGTCCAGAAGGCCGTAGTGTTGGAATAGACATGATTATCCGCTGGATCTACACTTGTAGCTGATGAGGAAGGTGCCCCTCATTATCGATGTCGCTTAAACTTGTTATCCTTAACTCCATTACATATATGAAGACTCAAGAAGGGGTATATTTGGAATCATTATTTTCAGATAAAATTTCACTTGAGGAATCGTCACTCGAATCTTCCTCGACGTCAGCCACTTTTTCACTATGCTGCAATCCCTGTGAGGGGAAGGCGAAAGCGCAGCTCATAGAGTAGATGCGCAACCAATTTTCCGTAATATCTGCGCCCGAATTACGAACTTAAAACTTGTCATCCAAAACACATTCCTTTACAAAGGGAAGGTATATCATTTGAAGGACTTATTGTTTATTTTAATATTTAACATTATTGCAGACCAGTTTTGTAGGATATTTATCGTGAATTTAAGATTTTTCTCCAAAACTTGACATAACATCTTGTGAGTGCGTCAAATCCCTTTCTATATCCTATGTCTAGTTACATGTCTTGCCAAAGCTGATTCCAAACTAAATCCTCTTCACCACCAATTGCATGTGTTTGGTTGTCGAAGTGTTTTAATATTGCCATTTGCCAAATGTGAACTGCCAGTAAATGATTTCCTACACTCTCCGCACTTGAGATTATTGTCCTGTGTGGATTAACATGTGCCTAACCAAATTTGAACGTCGACTAAATGCCTTATCACACTCTTGGCATTTGTGATGCTTTTTTCCTGTGTGGATTAGCATGTGTGTAGCCAAATTTGAACGTCGATTAAATGCCTTACCACACTCTTGGCATATGTGATGCTTTTCTCCTGTGTGGATTAACATGTGTCTAGCGAAATGTGAACGTCGATTAAACGCCGAACCACAGTCTTGGCAAGTGTGATGTTTTTCTCCTGTGTGTATTAGCATGTGTCTAGCCAAATTTGAACGCAGACTAAATGCCTTAGCACACTCTTGGCATGTGTAAGGTTTTTCTCGTGTGTGGATTAAAATGTGTCTAGCCAAATTTGAACGTAGACTAAACGCCTTAGCACACTCCTGGCATGTGTAATGTTCTTCCCCTGTGTGGATTAAAATGTGTGTAGCCAAATGTGAACGTCGATTAAATGCCCCACCACAATCTTGGCAAGTGTGATGTTTTTCTCCTGTGTGGATTAGCATGTGTGTAGCCAAATTTGAACGTCGATTAAATGCCTTACTACACTCCTGGCATATGTGACGCTTTTCTCCTGTGTGGATAAACATGTGTCTACCCAAATGTGAACGTCGATTAAATGCCTCACCACACTCTTGGCAAGTGTGACGTTTTTCTCCTGTGTGGATTAATATGTGTTTAGCCAAAGTTGAACGTTGATTAAATGCCTTACCACACTGTTGGCATATGTAAGGTTTTTCTCCAGTGTGGATTAACGTGTTCAACCAAACTTGAACGTACACTAAATCCTTTAGCACATTCTTGGCAAGTGTAAGATTTTTCTCCTTTGTGGATTAGCATGTGTGTAGCCAAATTTGAACGTCGATTAAATGCCTTACTACACTCCTGGCATATGTGACGCTTTTCTCCTGTGTGGATTAACATGTGTGTAGCCAAATTTGAACGTAGAATAAATCCCTTACCACACTCCTGACATGTGTGATGCTTTTCTCCTCTGTGAAATAGCATGTGTCTAGCCAAAATTGAACGTTGGTTAAATGCCTTAAAACACTCTTGGCAGCTGTAAGGTTTTTCTCCTGTGTGGATTAACATGTGTGTAACCAAACTTGAACGATGTTTAAATCTATGATCACAGACTTCGCATGTGTGATGTATTTCTCCTGTGTGGCTTAATATGTGCTTAGCCAAACTTGAGCATGCACGAAATACCTTTCCACATACTCCGCAGATGTGGGATTTCTCACCTGCATGAACTAACTTACCGCTTGACAAAGTTGAACTTTGGCTAAAGCGTTTATCACTGTTTTGGTACGTTTGACGCTTTTCACTTTCCTGTGTCAGCATATGTCTTGACAAACGTGATCGATGAAATCCTTTACCAAACTGCGTCGAAGTATGAGATTCCTCATCTGAATGAGAAATGGCTTTCTTTAATATAATAAACGTATACTCTTCTCCGTGGGAAGCAAATACGTTATCGGGCCTGTAACATATTTAACAAACAACGAAATGTGATTGGAGATAATGATTAAGTAGCAAAAAAAGTAATCATTCGCTATATTTTTTGATAAAATTACGCTTGTTTTATTACATGAAATATTGTAGAAATATGAAATGGAGTACCACTGAGAAGTCTCCATATCTCTCTACATTCAAAATAAGAGGCTGTAGTTTTTTTTTCAGTATATCAAATTGAACAATCATTTATATCGTAGCGGTCATAATTCTTTGACCATGTAATGGCGACTCCTTTGAAACAAATGGAGAGTATTAGAATTAAATCTGTCATATCTGTAGTATCGTGTGAAGAAAAAAAAAGTTGTGAACCAAAGGTTTAAGAACAACTCAACTTATTATTATAAACTGTACCAAAGATTATTCACTTATATCATCATAAGTGGAAAACGAAAGACGTTTCGAAACGAAGAAAAAAGTAACATACAACTTTACAAGCTGAGGCAGAGAGACTTAACGTAACCAGACTAAAGACGAAGCGTTTACAGCGTAGTGTTCGCGGTTCAGTGGTCTAGACGCTTGACCAGTAATCTGGAGGTTCTACCACCAAATACACGTCCAGCAACTTTTTTTGTCTACTTTAGGAATTTTGATTGCGATTGATCGGCAATGACACACGTTTTATTACATTCAAATATTGGAATACTCGTTTGTTTTAATACTTGAACTATCACATTTTCAGGAATAATACTAGTAATAATAATAATTATCTCGTGAAATATTTAAATAATTAAAACTTATTATCGCACAGGTCATATCATTAGAAGCAGAAAGTGACATTAGGCAAAAAAAAAAATCGGTTTTGTTTAATGTTGCCCATTAAAAGGGGAATTTCTCATCTCGATTCTAGAACATACCGAACAAAATCGGGATGAGGCTTAACATTTCAATTGGAGACGGGACAAGGCTAACTCACAATATCGTCACGCTTTGCAGATGAGAATCGAGACGAGACGAAAAGTATCGTAAACATTGCTCGTCTCATCTCGAAACAGTATATGCTGCTCTTTAGGTAACAATTGCTCTGTAGACTGAATCTTATATATTATTTTGTTACCTTGTATTTCAGTGCTCACTGAATTATGGTCTGTGTATATGTTTTTGTAGCAAAGCTTATAGAATTACATCTGCAAATTGCACATGTTAGTATATTATAACCCTTAGCGTTCAATGATATTCAGTTCTTTTTATTACAGTTAATTTCCTGAAAACGTGCAATAGAATATTTTCTACAGGAAACTTTAGCGGAAAATTTGCGATTAAATTTGAGTACCTGCAGAAATGTCTCACGAAGGTACGGAACCCCTTCCCCGAAACCTATACGTTTAAATAAGTTTTGCCAATTTTAGAGCAACTTTAAAATTTTAATACCATTAATATTTTTATTATTAATATTATTATTATTACTGAAGTGTAAATTCAATGGTTCAACCTTTTTCTCCCAACTTTCGCCTAGTAAGTATTGTGCTGAACAAACACAGTGTGTTTCGATTTTCTCCGTGATCCGCTTCCTCCCACTTTCTTTATTCGAATATTTCTTTCGTTGTCATCATGGACGTCTTCTGTAGCTTAGCCGGCATAAGCATTACTTAAAAACAAATTTTCTTACGGTTCTTGTGAATTCAGAATCCCTACTTTCTACACGAAATTTGTCTCGAAACTTTCCGTTATAACATTTAGCTAGTTGTAGGGACGTATGGAGAGGGTATGTCCTGATAGTCCTGACACTTCTCTTTAATCCCGACTATATTGTAACTTCTGGCTAACGCTACGGGCGATTTTACAGGCTTAATACAATGTTTCCTCTTACGGAATTTCTTATCTATATTATTATTATTACTGAATATTTGATACCTCAATATTGCGTTCTACTGCAATGCAAATAGGAAATGAATATAAATTCTTTGGACACTCAATAAGGAGGAATTGAGTTATAAGAGATACTTTGCAAAGAGAGGAAAAAGGTGTCAGCTACTTGACAATAAGACATTCGAAACTTCGGATGCCTTAACAGAAGCTAAGTAGGATTTGTCTTCATCACGATACCCTTTCGAAGTAACACCCTTTATTTGGGTAAAAGACGTTGGATTATGGTTGCGATTATATTGAAATATCATCAAAACATACAAAAAACAATAGTTACTATTTATCAATTTCTCTTGAACGAATATATGGAACGTGTTAAAAATGGAGAAGGGAAACACTATTATTGTTTCTAGTAAGAGCAGAAGAACAGTTAGTAACTATTCAGGCAATTTTATGACTCATAGGCCTGAAGGATGACCCATTTGTATTCATGAATTGTTTTCGAAATAAGCGAAATTTTCAGACAGTAGGAATCGAGATTGTTACGTCATGTAATTAGTTTTCCCTGTGAAAGAAGTCGTTTCAACTCTAACTTGTAAGAACAAGAGAAATTGACAATTCCTCATTTTATTATACATCAAAAATATTAACATTCTAAATTATATTTTTTCTGAATATCCTCGGAGAGAATCGAACCGCGGACCCCTAACACACAAAGCGAATGATCAAGCCAGAAACCCCAAGACCCTCTTTTAAGTAAGAGTTGCGAATTGCTCTCTTATCTAAGAGTTGCTATGTAGCGAATTGCTCTTTTGTGGAAGTTGCTAGGTAGCGAATTGCATACGTTTACGATTAGTATTTTTTATTAACCATTAATCACTGATTTTGTTCAAGATAACATAGCGTAGTCCAATGAATTCAAGATTAGATTTAAAAAAGACCCAAAGTATCTCCGTAACTGATTTCTATTATATTCGGTTATTCTTGTTTTAGAGGTGTTTCCAATAACCTTGAACGACCTGGACACGAACACAGATACATCGAGGACATTTATTATTTAAAAGGTTTTCCCATCGGGAATCGAAGGTGAGACCCCGTTTAATAAACAATCTGATGTGTGGGGTGCCTGGTTCGTTCCCAAAGCAAGCAAGGTTGAGACTGACATCGTGCTCGTGGGATTTCTCGGGATACTCCCACTTTCTCATTTCACCAATTCGTCCATCATAATTCACTTGCTTTAATCATAGTCTTCCTTAACCTAACAGGCATAATAGTTGGACATTAAAGGATCTTATCTTCAAGCTGTTAACCCAAACCGATCCGAATCGAAAAAGTTGTATTTTCTATTGCTCATTAACGTTTTCTCACGAAAAAATATGTAGAAAAAAGCCACGGCGAATCGCAATTCTATTCAAAGATGAAGCAGTAGACTAGCAATATCTTAACCTAAAATGTAACCATTATATATTGTTTGGAACTTTTCCAAAATCTGTACGGATATTCCGGGAAGTGCCACAGATGGAGTAGTTTATTGAATCGGTTGGTCAGTCGGTCGTGGGTCAACAGCATATTACCCACTGCGACCCACCACTCACCATCAACCACTGCGAACATGACCCAGAAGTATATTTCTTGTGCACATGAAAATACAGATATAAAAGACCTAATTCTCATAAGCTGCATTTGTTTCAAAACAGTCGCCATTACCTGGTCAAAGACTTATGTCCGTCACGATATATACGATATCAGAATTAACCTGGTACATACCAAAATACTTATTTTGTGCTATGTGGAATAAACATTTCATCATTATAAGTGAAAATAGAGACTCGTTGTCACTAACATTAATTATATATCATTACTTTTTGTGTCAGAAAATTTAAAAATCGGAAGAACTTGCTGCAATTGCAGCTACAAAAAACTGTCGCTATGATTACAAAGAAAAAAAGGGACGATATAACAACTTTTAAAATTTTGCACAAGATACGTGATTTCCTTAAGTATACAAATTTCTAGTTGCGATTTTATATAGTCTGATACCTTGAGATAGTAAACTTTTGCGTATATTGATATGTAGCTACGAAGTTACATCTGATACATTCTTATTAAATAAATACTTTTGAGAAACATAGAGTTTTCAATTTCTTGTAACTTTTATCTACTTATTTGAAATACATGATATAACGATTCCAGAATTCCACGTTAAGATAATGTGGACAACCATTAAAACCTTCGTTACTCCTAGATTATTACTAGTGCTTTTATCTTTGTGGTCTAAAGATAAAATTTAAATTTATCATAACCTGGTGTAATGTCATTCGCACAAATCTAAATATATATTGAATTTGGAATCTTGCTATTACAGGGTTTTCGCAACGATGCCTCTCGGGTGTTAATAGCATCGTGAAACTCTCTAGTCGTTATTGTTTTTTACTTTAAAAATAAATAGGGCGTACGAAGATAAATGCTACACTCTGAATACCGAAAAATTTAAGAAATATGTTATGCATCACATTATAAAATACAGGCAGCTGAATTGTTTGAAATAAATAATTTAATATGTTGAGCGTCTACATTTAAGTGGCATTTTATTACGTTACGTTCATTCAAATGGGAATCATAAAGACGGGAAGAGGATTCAATTCGCAAGTCAACTCTTATAATCTAAGTGGTCTCTTCTGTTAGAGATAGGACAGTTGGCACAATAGCTTTTTTACTTTTAAAAAAGTGTCGCGAGCAGGAGTGTTACAACATTCAAGAGTGAGAAGACGAACAATCTGCATATTATACCACAGTACAAAAAGTTGACATCAACCAAATCTGGTTTTAACTACAGAAATAGCTGAATCGATTGAAATTAAATTTTACATGTCTGGAATTAGCCAGACATGTATGATGTATCTCATTTAGAAAACTTTTTATCTTTTCTTACTTTACTGTCTCTAGAATGAACATCCTACGAATAAGAGAAAAGCTATAAATCTTACGCTAAAAGCAGAGTATCTGATGAGTGGATTATGTTTGGGAGGTGAAATTTATCATGAAAAATCTTTACTCTATACCAGTGAGCATGTTATCTATGACCCACGAGATGAAAACGGACAATTTTGCGCAGATTTCATAATACATAAATTTACCATATGATATAAAATGAATATGCAATGTACAGAACTTCATCAGGCTTTGTCTGATGCACTCAAGTGACCACAATTTTGCTAGCATAAAAAATGTAGAAAAACTACGTTTTTAAGGGGATGTTGTGCAATTAAGCTGTAAACTTCAAATCAACTTATAGACTTCTTTAGATGTTTTAACAAGAGCAACGCCAAAAACAGCAAAAAGCTTATTGTATACGACTTTAAAAAATTACTGCGAAAGTATCTTCATCATTTCTCATTCAAACAACGCCTTTATCATTTCCGAACGTTCTTCTTTACTTATATAGAGCAATTTACTTATATGGAGAAGTATATCTACCTACTTCTTGGGAAAAAAGATCGAAGAATCACTATTTTTTTTTCGATAATTCACAGTAATATTTCCTGTTTCATTCCCGCGTTACTACAATACAATACTCAGGGAAGAACACTTACGGACACTCTTCAATAAGTATATATACGTACCTTTAACGGCATCATACATAATATACCTTCTTTAAACACACACTTCGAGGAATAGAATTACGTAATACTATATGACTAATGTTGTAACGAACACTGGACATTTATAAACACTTACAACGTAAAAACAACAAAATAATAATAATAATAATAATAATTAACATATGAAATAAATTTTCAAGAAAAATTTTTCCCGACTTTACCACCCCATTTTGAAGAAACTATACATTTTGTTTATACTATTTCAGTCAAAATATGTTTTCTTCGCCAATAAAGTACGAGTTAAAATCAAGTTCCTGCACAAATCCTCAACCAGGGACAATAAGCTTAAGCTTGGTCTGGTTGTATTTACTGTACTATCTGTTAAATTTCAAAGCTGAAGTTAAGCATTGGTTTTCTGCAGATTTTGTTGCAGAGGTAGCACCCTCGTGATCAGGTGTTTCTTTTGCTGGTTACGAAAAAGTACAACATACTGAACATACGTTCGCGAAATTGTGAATGAAGGCCGAAAGAGTAACTCAATTGCAAGAAACGTGACCTTCATTTGAAGTTTTCATAGTAATTTTCAATGTGTACTTTTAGCAGTAATAGCTTAAAAAGTAAAATATATATATTTCACTTTAAATTTTAGTATACATTCAAGAATATACCAAACTCATTCACCCAGTGTTTAACCAAACCCGAAGTCCCACACCTCATAAATTTAACTTCTCGACTGGGTATCATCCTACACTAAACCATGCCAACTTTCATCATTATAGCCCATTCTTAGAGTATCGTATCCTATAGTATTATCTTCTCCTTTTTGACACACCAAAATTTCACAAAAGTTTTACAGTTCACAAGCATATTAGTGACGCAAGCGACGTGACTCGCCTATCGTAGACATATCTTTTTCATTATTTGTGTAAAAATGTGATGTTTTTTATTGTAATTGTTAACTAAATATATAGCACGTAAAATTTCTTTTCGTTCATCTCACGCTACGTAAGTTATTAAATTTAACGTCTTTTTCCTGATTGTTAATAACCATCTTTAACTCTTTCAGCACTGACCTACACAATTGTGCAGGTAGGTAGAATCACCAACATATACAATTCCGGCCGAACATTATGTTTACACTAAGGTAACTATAATGAAGTTCAAAAGTTACAAAATTCGTAAAATATCTGTGTTTATGAACAACTGATACGGTGTTAGCGGAATGTGTGAAATAACCAACGTAAATGTCGGAATGGTAAAATCTTGTACTGATTAAAACATACAATATTTGCTCGAAAACGAACAAATAACAGCAGTGCCTAGTACTAAAATAATATTTCAAATCAGGATAAAGGTTAAAATTCATGCCAGTAAAAAAGAAAGTGTGAAGGTGGCAAATTTTTTATTAATCATTCACGTAACTTCTGCCAAATATCTGTTGCGTAGCTACAACTTTTTTATGCATGGCTAAAAGTATCAACCTGGTGGGGTTTATTAAACATTTTATACAATACCCAAATTAAACAAGTAAATATCGTTTCACAATCGACTTCCAAATTATGCGAATTCAATATTCAAACATGATGTAGTACATCTATAACAATATGTTCCCATATATAAACAAGATCGTAGAAGGAATCTGTTCCTTGGACGCTAGATCTATCTCAAATATGTATTACTAGTTATCCGTTACTCTTTCATTTCTATAGAGATAAATGTTGAAAAAACTTGTTAATTTGAAGCACTTCTAATCTTAATAGAAAGCTAAGGAAGAAGACAGAACGTATCGTTGGGACGCTGACCCGATCACAGAAGAGCTGCTCGACAGCTTATACAGTTTTTCTCTATGAAAATCCGATAACAGGATTACTAATCACTTACAAAACAACAGCTGCTACATACCTGTTATTATTTTCGTTTTATAGCGATAAATGTTGAAACCGGAGACGGATAATTTTAACCATGTCCAGTTGGAATTGAATTTCAACGGAAAAAATGAACATACTATTTGAATGCAGAATCGATTACAAGCAACTGCAACGTGATAGATTTAACACTCTTCCTCTAATCAAATAAGTAATGAAATTGGATGTAATAGTAAATTTGAACTACTTCCGTATTTGAGATGTATACAGTAAAAAAAATAGTCGTGATATTACGCCAGATTCGACACCAGTTTTGGAATATGTTAATTTTTAAATTTATTAACGAAGCCTCGTATATGGAGGAGGACACTGATCACGTGAGTGCTGCATTTCTGGTGACTGTTTCTTTATATCTGACTTTCGGGACAATCACCCTCCACCTACGCACTGCTATAACTAAAAGCTAATAGGACGATAATTCCGGTCCCAATGCTAGGAGTGAAAATCGGGATTTTCCCAGCTGCTCATATCAAGCTTTGTTTGGTAAAAGAACCTTGAGTGCTTTGCACGAACACCTGGTCGTCGCTCGGAAAGGCACACACGAAGGCGAGTGGGGTTCATTGTTCTAAAGTAAACACACGTTATACACTTATGAGTGCTCCCCTTGTGCGGATTGAGCTTCGCAAGCTAAATCGCCGTTTGCATACGTGAGAGCCTTGTTTTACTTTATCATCAGTGATTGTACGATATTTGCATACTCCTTCGTGTAAAATATTTTTTCTAATATTGTGCAGAAATCAGTAGTGAAGTGACTAGTACATATGTGTTAGCACCTTAACATTCGTTTGTAATTTCAGTTTTGTGTGACAAACTCTGGCTCCAAATCATTGAAAAGGAACGAATATTTGTGCCGGCTTGGACGATCGCTTATTACTATCAGCAGGGGACTCCAGCGGACCCTTGGGATTATCCGACGTGGAACGTCTGAGATTGTTATTACTGCAAGGACCCTGAAGGAGTTGACAGGTCGAAGATTATTGTGAGTACGTGAAATCTTAATTTATCATTTGTGCCACACGGCCATCTGTATTAAAAGAAAAAAAATAAGATAAAGGTGGAGATAAAGAAGTCGAAACGGCCGTAAACATATACAGTAAAAGCTACTTGTGCATTTTTAACCTTTTGATGTTCTTTTAATTTGTATGAATTACATTCAGTATTATTAGATTTTCTATACAGTTTAACCAGGTTTTGTGATTTGCATCGCAAGTTAATTTTAGTTTTTTTTTTTTTTTTAATATCTGAGCTTAATTTGATCATTTGCTCACTTTTCCATTTTTTCGATATCTACGCTTTGTTTACCGTTCTCCCAGCTTCGGTTTATGACAAAACGTAGGTACGGAAGAAATCGTGATTTGTCGTAGCAAAGCTGGGATAAACGGAATAAACAAGTGACAGAGAGAGAGAGAAGGATGTGTAAACTTTTGGAAAAAATGTGAAAATCAATATGAGCGTTACGATTATATTTACGAGATTCTAACAACGACAAAAAACACGATTTTACGGCCACATGAATAACCCATGCAGTCAAAAGAAAGAAATAGAAGTGTAAAGATATTTGACCAAAACTAGCCTCCACTAACCACTGGTAAATAAAATTAAGATATCTACAGGAAATGCAGAAAACAAATTATTAATAACAAAACAATATGTTTTGAGGGTAAAATATAGCTTGTACCAGGCGATATTTGAACGCGGGTTGTTTTAAAAAATAACACGACATAGTTCCGATGTATTCCTGCGAGAGCTTGCGCATATTATTTTCGTAGTTTTATTTACACTGCACGAACTGCACTAACAAAGCTACAAAATGTCGTTCCCGCATGGAATATTGGTGAGGACACCTCCTTGAAGAGGTAGAACTGGCTTCGTAGATTTATGAAATCAACTTTCTAATCATCTTTAAGGAAGTAGTGTGAATATCGTATTTGGGAGATCACTCTTCAAATCGTCGGTTCCTTCCTGTTCCCCCCAACCATAGGTAGGTGGGCAACATGAAAATTATGAAATTTTTCTCTACCATGGAAGATCAGTTTTAAAATTTGACAACGTCTCTTCTTCGTAACTGTCTACATACTATGTCCTTCGTCTTCGTTTTCCTGGAATTCCTATTGCATTTCCCGCTATCAGCATGGTCATAAAATCGGAGTGCCGAATAAGGTAGCCAAGCATGCTTTTTCTTTTTTTACTATTATTTTCATGATCTGTTGTCCTTCATAAGCGTCCCTTAGACCTTGCTTATTTATTTTTTTTCGGTCCATGTTATACGCAACATTGTGCGCCAATACCAAATTTGAATTGCTTCTATCTTTGATAGATTAGCTTTTCTCAATGCAAGTAATCGATTAATCCTACATATATGTAGACGCAACAGTAAGTTCTGAAGATTGTGGATTAACTTTTGACTGATCTTGATCTACAGATCCAAGGTTTTCTTTCTGAAGCCGCATGTTTAGCCATAGACATCTAAAAACCGTAAATAAAATTAAAAATTGAAATGGAACCGGGGCCAACTATACGGCAGTGTGCAGTTAAATGGTTGTTTTGAACATACGCCTTAGATTGTTCCTCTATTTGGACAGCATGTAAGACTCATTCTAAATATTCTCCGTTCCATTCGCCTACAGTTTGCTTTTCAATGAATTAAGCATTGTAAATTATGTTCGCTGTTGATTCTAAAAGCGATTTGTTCCGTAAGGGAAGAGAAAAACCCAAACAGAAAAATGGGGCAAGAGATTAATCCAGACTGTCTATGCTTAAGAGTTAAAATTTTGTTGTTCTGTCCATCTTTCGTTGTCTCAGAATGATGCACATTATTATATTCATTTTGTTTGCATTAATTTTCATCTCTTAGAATTCAACGTGAATGTAATTTATCCTATCTATCTAGTGCTTCTCTAAGTGATGCCGAAATATTATTTTTTTCTTGCTCCAATTGGAGAAATATCCTTGCGTGTCATGGTCGGTGTCCAGCTATAAGACATACACTGAAACAATTTACCTGGATGGAGGAGCTACTATTTCTTAGTACGCCAGCCTCCTTAAATGTTAATGGTTAGCTGACTAGGACAAGTAACAAAAAATTGGATTAAAAAGAAATAGGTGAACATTTAAGAATGAATTCTAAAAATTCCTATTAGTAATGTACCTAAAAACAATCTTCAAAGAAAATGCAAAACTTGGTGGAAATTAACCATAAAAGTAAAAATTGAATACATTCCAACTATTAAAATTAGGAAAGCTGAAAGAGAATTACACAAAGAAACGATGGAAATTGTTACAGGTCATAGATCCTGTATTTTTTATACTAGAAGATTAAACATCAAATATGACTAACATGTTACTGCATGGTAGACCAAACGCCGAACTAACCTATCGGCCATGGGTTTACGCTCCCATGCCACGAATGCTTCTGAAGTTTGATTCCATAGATATAAAATAATCAATCTATCTTTGAATTATATTATATTCAACTTTTCAATTTGGAATTCATGAAAATGTTTAAATATTTTGTTCTGTAGCTATATTTTGCACATTACAAGTTGGTAGCATTGTTATCCTGGATGTGTATATAAAATTGCCTTCTGCCAATTTTGATGACTTACTACGGTACCTGTGTTTCGAGCAGGTGTGTTTCCAAACCTAGTAACTTTTTGTGAAATAGCTATCGTTTTGCTGCGATTTTTTCTTTTCCTTTTTTCTTTTTTTTTTTTTTTTGAAAGAAGAATGTAAGATGAATATTGTGTAGAAGCTGTACCGTATACTGTATGAATAGTGTATAGAAGCTGTACCGTATAAGAGATGTAAAGAGTAGTTACCAACCTTATCTCTCAAGATTTGTGTGTTTCTAAGATTCCTGAAGGCAATGGTTTCATGGTAAGTTCAAGGTCCAAACATAACAGTGTCTGGAGGAAGGTAAGATCATTATGTGGTTTCATTAAGTTTCTGGTTTCAAGTTTGTTAAAGTTTAGTTCTGCGCTTAAATACAATTACTATTGATGCGAATACAGTATATACTGGACATTTCTGATTGGGTATATACTATTCATTTCACTCCGTTTGCTTGTTTGGAAATAGCTCCGCAGCTGTGCTAATGATGACACTAGGAAAGTAGTACCCAAATCATGTGCTGTCCTATCATGATATTATTGCCACCTTGCATACAGTTTTGATATTTCGTGACTTCTCACGTCACACTCAGTTAAAATATAAATTAGTTGTTTAACAAATTGTTCATTACCACAAACAAGTAATAAAAATATCATTTAAATTATTGTGACGATTCTCATACTACTTGGATACAAAATAGAAAATATCTATGTTGCAAGTGCTATGTTGCTACTTGCTAGTATCCTATGAGCTTTGAGCTCTCTGCAAGTGCTAATCGAACAAATGTCAAGCATGGAATATTTTGCTGGTAAATTATCTGTATTTTGAGAACCTTTAATTTCAAAACTGACTTCGAAAAAATCTCAGCCTTCCACTTTTTTTCGCCAACTGGTAACACTACTTGAAATGGAAAATTTAAATCTAATTTTTGAGGCTTCACTCGTAAACTTCCTGATTTTATATGGAATAGCTCAGTGTTTACATCTTTAAGTGAAAAAATATGGAACTGTCCAGAAAGGCAGTATGATGTATGATAAAAGCTATCAATACACACAAGTACTGACAAAATGGTAGAAAACTCATATCTTAGTGGAATTCAATCGAAAATAGTGTGAAAAAAAAACTTTTAAAAATTGAGAGAAGGTTCAAATTAAAGAAAGGGAAATATACGTGGAAACACAAAATAAATCAAAAAACGGATACACAAGTAAACTATAAACCATTAGCTCCATAACCTTCCCGTCAGTCTTGGTTCCTTGTACTCTCACGTTCCTGCACTTTCGATTGGATCATGGAATATATTCCCCCGTGTAAGAAATATAATAAAAGTGGACAATAGTTTTTCTTAAAGCAGTTTATATCTTTCTCTCATAAAACCTTAGATTCATAGCCATCATCGTGCTTTCCTAATGTAAACCTGCAATCCAGAATGAAATTCAGCTTAGACAGTGTAGTTCTCTATGCTACTAAAATATTTTGTTCGAAAGTCGGGATGTACTTAATAATTTCGTATTTATGATTATATTTTTAATCTGAACTGTACAGGGCTAATTTATAAATAAATAAATAACGCATCGCTGGCACTTTATGAGTGCATCTCATTAACCCAAAATGAAATTTGCCTTAACATCGGTCTGAAACAAATTTAAATAATAATGATGATGTCAGGCTACAGGAGTTCTATATATAAGAACGAAAAGTCCATTATAAAATACAGTTCTCAAATGTACTGCGAGAACATTATCTGATAAAATGCTGCTGCCCCTTAACAAAAATTGAAACTAACGTTACTCAGAAATCGATTAGTAGTCATAATGACTACTTCCCTTTAGAGGAAAACTGAAAAGAAGAAGCCGACGTTGGGCACATTTTTAAAGGTACTAAGATTCTATTTTGTCAAAAAACATACTTTGCATAGTTATTTTGTAATGATAAATCTATTCTTACTCTTCTATTCCAAAGTTTTTTTTAAATAAAAAACACAAAATCCTGCGGGACTTGTATGTAGGGCCATTCTCACTTAAGTACAATCTAAAAGCAGAGTAACAACATTTATTTCACTCAAATAATAAGAAATTTCTTGATCTTAAATTACATTCTCTGCAGCTAGAAGCAAAATAACTGGCAATAGCTGATAAATTTCGCAATATGTTTCAAATAGAATGGTTGGGAAATTTTTCAAAGTTTGTACTTGGGTTATTCTTACATTCGTCTATATTCTCGAATAGGATCTCAATTCATTTCACTCGCCTAAAAGAAATGAAACGGTCTCAAATTATACCATCCGCAGAGTAGGAGCCGTTCTGATCACCACGTTTGAAACAAGTTTAATGCTACGATCAAATTTCTTTCACTGTTTGTCAGTACGGACATTAATACTTCCTTCTTCATTAAAAAAAAAATACTCACGAGTTTCTTGCCTCTTATACTAGGAATAGCAGTATGTCATATATACCTCTACGATAGGCTCAGACCACCGCGAAAAAAAAATCGAATTGGAAAGCGCTTGAAATAGAACGAGTTAAAACTTTCTTTGTAGTTTCCAGCTAAAGATATTCTTACAAATTTCTAAATTGTAGGAAGCACAAACTTCTAATTTGTTACAGTTAACTACTAAAAATGAAAATAAATAAATTATTTATTCCGTAAAGTTGGTTGTAGAATAGCTGGAAAGTAAAACGTACAAATCCGAAACAAGGAAATCCGAAGTCAGGAAAATATTTTCAATCCTTCTTCTTGGACTATTATCAAACTTGTGGTTGGTAATAATACTTTTTCCGCTTCTTAACACAAAGGATATAATTTGAAATTGTCTTATCCGTAATAACTGAGGGAAACACATTTATTGCTACATGATACAATGTAAAACCTACAATTATGTCTGTAGATAACATAAACTAAAATCATCCATTTCTTCTATTTTTTACCTACTCTAAATTTTGAACTTTCATTTACGCGCTCTGAGGGACTAAGTTGGAGTTGTTTCACTTCAAATCACATTATCGCTACCCGATGAGTGAAATAATTAGTTATCATTTTCTACAATCTAGGAAGGGATAATAATATCCTTGGTAAGAACTATACAATTATACCCAATCGTTTTATTTGTAACATGTGTAGAATTTGGATCTATTAACCTTTACTTTGCCAGTACACTGCCAGAATAGTAAATCCGTTCTTTCCCGCGTGCCACTGTACTGACACAGGCGAAAGGTCTACTTTGACCCGCGAGCACACATTTTTTTTTTATGATGTGCCTTATTGTATGAAGAGATAGTCCATAGTGAAAGGAACCAAAAACGTTGGTTCTCAACTCGCTCGCGGTGCGCTGGCGGGTCAAAGTAGACCTTTCGCCTGTGTCAGTACAGTGACACGCGGGAAAGAACGGATTTACTATTCTGGCAGTGTACTGACAAGCCGTAAAATAAAGGTTAATGGCGTGCGTTCTGCTTTTCACCATAGGGGTTATAATTTGCAATCACACCATTTAAAGGACAAGAGAAATAACTAAAATTTTCGAGGGCCTTACAGAAAGAATGGGCTTAGATATGAACCAAACAATTTCTTACTTTTTTATTTGAGGTCCTGAATATTCCAGGGTTTCCTTCCTGGCCTATAAAATCCCGGGATGGAATTTATTTCTATTTCTTTACTTTATCTTCCAAATTATAGGAACAATATGACTAATTACTTTATTTTAATATATTATGACTTCCTTCTAGGTTTTAAAGAATTTGGTCATTAAAAAAATTAAAATCATTTGACTGTACTTTATATAACTAATAATATGATTTTCTTAACTTCCATTTCCATTTGAACTGAAAAGTAGGGTAATTGTTTAGTATTGGGGCCCAAAACTAGCAAAGCGTAGGACAATTTACGGAACAAAAGAGTTGATAGTGATGTTCAAGTACTCAAGAAAGTATCGAACACAATTTTTAGGGCGGTAGGAGATTTGCACAAAGCTTAAGTGTAAGAGGAAGTGATTTATGTGAGAAAAGGAAGTGAATTGCTGGCAACGAAGATAGAAAACAAAGAGCCCTGCGGGACTCTATGCCGACTTCACTCGGTAACGCTCGCTCGGCAATGCCGTCTGAATTTAATGTTGGTAACGTAATTTAACATATGAAGCCATAAAGCAACCGCATTAGAATATCGCAAAAAGTAGGAGCATATGATGGTCCACCAAAGATAAACAATAGCCAAAATAGCGAAGTACTGATTTCCAAATGATGAAAAGAAACATTTTAAAAGTAATTTAGAATTACGTAGAAATAGAGATGTAGCACTATTAATAAACCCTGAAACACTGTTAGTAATAGACGTCGGTCTGTCTCCTGTCTCTGGCTTGAATTTTTGAAGAGGTATTCGGATTTCACTTACATGTGAATTAAAGCATGACATTTCGAGAAATGGGCAGGAAGAAAGGTCGTGTGGCAATATTACATGCTAAATTATAGATAAGAATTTTTCTTGCAAATGTTGTGAACATACATATTTATGCCTAAATGTTGACAAAATTGTGGGACATGTGTCTTCTGGCAGTTACCCAACCTAATTTGTTTATAACATATAAAATTTAATACGTTTATATCAGTAGTAGAGTCAAGTTTAGAAAATCCACTTACATGTAAATTTAAACTCTTTAGCGGTTTAAAAGTATGTGGACTTACTATACTATTTTTGAAACATATTTTCTTTCGTAGATCATATTGCAAATAAATAACCGTTTATGCATACTCTCTAAATATAAAATAACATAACATCGTTCAGAATATACATTTTAAAGACTTCTCTGGGGACAACTGTAATAATATACTGTGATATACAGAGGATTTTAACTTTGAACTGATATATAGAAATAGAATGCATTTTTGTGATTGTTCATAAATTCCCAAAAAATTCCCATTTTTGGGAATCTTTCCGTGAATATTCCCGGGAATTTGCCCATCACTAGTCTTGTCATGTTCTCGTCATAGCACAGTTTGTGCAAGTAGATAAAGCCTTCGCCGTTGTTCGAATTGCTAGCGCGTGCCATTGGTGCACGTGGTCCCGAGTTCGATTCCCGACGTAAAAGTGCTAAAAATTAATTTTACAATCAGTTACATTAATTAATTAGGCGTCAACAGCGCAGAAGTTAGAGGGAAAAAAGAGACAAATAGCATGTTCTTAATTATATCATATTATAGCTAAATTCTGGATTGCAAAATAAATTAATATCAGTATAACATATGTATTTCAGGAGAGCTGTAAAGTGGTACTATTTGATTTTTATTGGAGACACGGTGGCTGAGTGGCAAAGCTGTGCTAGTTCGTTTAGTTTCCGTCAAGCGGGTTTTTAGTTAAAGAACAAAAACGTGTACCTGGGTTTTCGCGGTATTCTGACGTTTCCTCCCACTTTTTCACTGTACCGTTCATTCATTGCTGTCATCACCGTCTGCCTTCGTGCATAATTAAGTAACATTAAAGTAAAAGTAATAAAATCTAGAACACCTTTTTCTTAATATATAAAATGATTAGCCCGCTGGCCGGATTCCGGCTTACAAAACATAAATCACATCTGGAATGTGTATTAATTTTTAAATATACCACCATATTTCTCGGGACTAGCTTTGTAAATGTGCTTTACAACGATATTTATTGGACAGTTCCCTCTGGAGGACTTTCAAAGCACAACTGCATAATTAAACCTCCAATTGCTGTAAATAAAAATACAACTTCAACAATACAATACAATACAAAAATACAACTTTCTTTGTAGTTTCCAGCTAAAGATATTCTTACAAATTTCTAAATTGTAGAAAGCACAAACTCCTAATTTGTTGCAGTTAACTACTAAAAATGAAAATAAATAATTATTTATTCCGTAAAGTTGGTTGTAGAAAGCCGCAAATAAAAGGTACAAATTCGAAACAAGTCGGGAAAATATTTCAAATCCATATTCTTGAAATATTATTAAACATGTGGTTCATAATAATAGTTTTTCCGCTTCTCAACACAAAGGAGATAATTTGAAATTGTCTTATCCGTAATAACTGAGAGAAACACATTTGTTGCTATATGATACAATATAAAACATACAGTTATGTCCGTAGATAAGAGAAACTAAAATTATCCATTTCTTCTATTTTTTTACCTACTCTAAATTTTGACTTCTTATTTACGCGCTCTGAGGAACTAAGGTGGAGGTGTTTCAATTCAAATCACGTTAACGCTACCCGATGAGTGAAATAATTAGTTATCATTATCTACAATCTAGGAAAGGATAATAATATCCTAGGTAAAGCTATCCAATTATACCCAATCGTTTTATTTGTAATATGTTTAGAATTTGGAACTATTAATGGCGTCCGTTCTGCTTTTCAACATAGGGGTTATAATTTGAAATCCCACAATTTAAAAAACAAGTGAAATGACTAAAATTTTCGAGGGCCTTAGAGAAAGAATGGGTTTAGATATGAATCACAAACAATTTCTTACTTTTTTTTCTTTATTTGAGTTGTGTTTCCAAACTGTAGTGATTATTGTCATTTTCGATTTCGAGTGTTGAATGCTTTAAAGATTATTATAAATATTTTTATACATAACTGGAATCATTATGTATTGTCCACGATTACTCAATAGGTTATGATTATTAATACCGGTAGATATTTTTGCTATGTCTTTTTTATGTTATGTTAAACAAATGATACACATTACCAATTTTTTCTGTAGTATTAGGTAAAAATTCATATTATAGTACTGTACGAACTTGTATTTTACGATGCGCCAGGCGAAATAGCACTAGCTTCAGGCAAAAACTGTGCATACAAAAAATTCGAGATAGGAAGCTGATAAGAATAAATAAGAAAAGCAACAATCTTGCGATTTTAATGTCTTTTCCGGTACATTTGATATTCCTTATCATAATTATAATAATAATTATTATTATAAAACTTAAACAAAATAAATACCAATTACAAACACCTACTACGCTAGAATACTATGGATTCGATAGTGATAGCGGCCCTATTTGATCATTTTCTCATCTCTACTCTACCTAATATTTTGGGGTCTTTCACGTCTATGTTAGTTATAAGTGTATATTAACTAGTTCTTATAAATTAGTATACGAATCGACCTTCATCCTCCTAACGTGATGACAGGCAAAGAGAAAGAGTAAGTTTATAACATCTTTAACACTTCCTTTTCCCAAGTTAAGGTAAACCGAATAATGATATATAACCTACCGTTTAATCAAAACTAGGATGTCTTGCATAAAACTACTTTGAAGTACAATAAGACGGGGTTACTTTGTACAAAATTTGAAAAGAGATTCACAGTACTCTGTCGGTAAAACCATGAACAGCAGAGAGGAAGTTTCAACTGCCACCGTAAGATAGAACATGTAACTGTGTTTCGGCTATAATGTTTGCGGTTAATTCAGTTCAAATTACCGGGAAAGTTCTAGTAGAGGCAAAGGCTGATAAAGGCTGCAAAGTCACTGTAAAGGATGATAAAATTTAACAGATATCATCTATAAGAATTTCTGTCGTAGTTAAATTAGTTCCGAAGAATACTACCATGTATAATGGGACTTTGATGCAGTAGTTGAAATTGAAATGTGAAACGTACTAGTCATAAAAAACGAAAAACTGGGAGAAGGCGTTTAAGCCTTTACTAGGGGTTAATTTGCACCAGTGCAAAATACCGTTTAGATAGGGAATTATTACCACTGGAGCCTCCTGTGTTTTAAATTTAGGTAAATTTCTTATTTAGATAGATGCTGGAATGGATTACTTGTTAGAAAACAAGTAATCAACAGTGGCAGATCCAGAAAAGTAGTATGAGAGGCGCTTCATTTAAAAATACTTTTAAAAAAATCACTAGACTTTTGGGGACTGGGCTTGCAGCTTATACACGTAGGAATCACTAGCAATAGATTTTTAGGCAAACCTTTACTTTGACTCAAACAGTGACTGCAACGATTTATCTGATCCGGTGTCGGAAGCAGTTTAGGAATGATTCCCAAAATGCTCCAGTTTGCTCCCGGATCCGGATCAGTTGATTCGGTTATGGTTACTGTCCGAGTCAAAATAATGTACAATGTTAAGAATTATACTATAAAGACAAAGACCAAAATGTTACTAAACACCATTCTTAATCAATCCAGGTGAAGTGGTGACTATCAATATTGATATCTATATGGGGACTACCACCCCACCTACACCCTACTCAAGTACCATAAAAACATCCAAAAAAATAATATTTAGTCAAACCACTACTATAAAGCTAACTTAAGAAGGAAAAAAATTTTAAAAAAACACTCATCACTAATTATAAATCAGTGAAGCATGGCAAGGTAAAATAAATTACATTTCACCAAGATAATGGAACAACCAGCAGCAAAATAAATAATTTGCCAAATACTCAAATGCAAAGCAAATCAGGAATAAAATAATATCAATTAAAAAACGAAAGCACTCGCCGTTTCGCCATACCAGAACTCTCATGAGTAATGAACTCATAGCTTCTGATTCCCGAAAAGTAAATGGCAGGAACACATGCGCAATACTCAACTACACATTACTGAATAATGCTCGTTTCTGCACAGACGTCGATTTATTAAAGCGAGCAAACTTGTTATTATTACAAACAAGACTTAGCAATAAACGCTCACTTTTACCATACATCGGGAATATCTTCAGCGTTCGACCACAACCATCACAGGTTTTCTCTAACTCAATTAAACCACAGTGCTGAAAAGCGATATGAGTTAGTATCCGAATCTAATACAACTTATTTAAAAACGACAAGTTCAAATTCTTTGAAACGAAATCTTAATTACACGCTCACCGCATTCCACCAGCAACAGCACACACATACAAGCAGACAGAACATGTGACGTCAGAGTAACAAACTGCCATATGAGTGTACAAAGACACTTAGTGGAAAAAATATGAACTACCACCAATCTCTGAACTAAGACGTCAAACCAAAGGCACGAACAATTCCAACAAGTGACTCACGCAGAAACAGTTTCAGGAAGTGACTAAACCTGTAAGAACCGATTAAAGTCACTGTTTGAGTCTAATTGCAGACTTGGCGTTAAAAAAAAAATCATGCAATTTTGGGTGGGTTTCAGCCTGAAAGTTACAAACCCCCATAAATCTTAAACTGATTAGTGTTCGGATCATATTCTTGGAAAAAGGGAATAACCAAATCAAATCAGTTTACAAAAATGATTTTTTTCTGTTCGTTAGTTGGCACTTTTGTCGGAAAAAAATTAACCTATTAGAATGAGGTTTCAGAGTCGGTAACAGAAAATACATAATTTCCTTTACAAATATCGATAATTCAAAGTAAGTACTGATACCGGTACCATCATTATAATATCAATGTTAATAAAATGCATGCAGTTTTGTGCAGAGTGTAAAATGTTTAAATACTGAATGAAAATATTGCACAGAAACGTATGTTCAACATACTTTTTTGTATGTTGTTGAAAGGAACCCCATGTATGAAACGTTTCACATTTCAATTTCAACAATTGAATCAAAGTCCAATTATACGCACTATTATTCTACGAAACTAACTTAACTTTGACGGAAATTCTTTTAAATTTAGTCTATTTTTACAGTAACTGCTTTCCATACCACTACAACAGACCCTCTTGGTAATTAGAACTGATGCTAACCCCCCACATTATAGGCAAAATACAGTTACATGTTCTATCTTAAAGCGTAGTTGAAACTTCTTGTTTACAGTTCATGGTTGTACTGACAGAGGTCTATGAAACTCTTTTCATATTTCGTGCAAACTAACGACCGATGTGCAAATTAACCAAGTGTTACGGTATCTAGTAACCACTGTAAACGAAATGGAGTATCAACATTCAATGTGCCAAATCATGACACGGGACTAGAAAAATGTTTGGGAATGAAGGAATCCTTATAATTAAGAAATTACGTCCCTAATGTATTGTGGTACTTCGAAACACAAATATGCAAGCAAAGAAAGCATTTCAGAATGTTACCTATAAAAAACTTAGGAACGTCCAAGTACACATTCAACACGCAAGACATGTAAGTTTATCCTAAATAAAGTATTTTGCGCTATCCTCGTTTACCAACATTCTGCCTAATGCCCAGTGGCGGCCGGTGGTTTGTGGTTTCGGGTGTTGCAGTACGAACGATCGGAGACAGAAGATATAAAGTGGACTCATTGACTAATCAGCATAAATTTAGATGCAAATGCTATGTGACATGTTAAATTAAATAAAAATTTGTTTTTAAAAAACAAAAAATGCAGAACATTTAATCCAATTAATCACCTTATTTAATTAGTAAGTTCATTCTTCTCTCTTTGATTGGAACAAATCTGCCTAATACATGCTGGTTGAACTCTAATATTCTTATTGTCAGGTCTTTTTCGATGGAAAGCATAACCAATGGTGATAACCTTTCTTGGGACATTCAATTTCTTGAAAGCGTCAATTCTTTTTGATGTGAAAAAAGAACTTTTCTTCTTTTACTGACGGCATAGGTACAGTTAATATTAATTGCAGAAGCTTTGTAGATTCACTAAATATTTTTTCTAGATTTTTGTGAACAATTCATTCTAGCAAACTCAATCCCTGACAGTGATCCGAATTCCTCTTCAGTGTAGACTGAAGAGAGTTCGTAGCAGAGATTAATGTTATAAAAAATGTACATTGAACGCGCTTTATTCACAATTTATCTAGGAAAATTTCAAATAAATTGTGGAAATGTACCTAGTGTATACAACATTACTGCCATAAGGTGTCCTGTACACTTAAACCGTTTTTTTTTTTTCGAGCACTCTCCTGAATTGCACTTTGCTTGTTTTGTCTAAGCCTTAATTGTAAGTTTTTCCTCAGTTGAAAGCTGGACAATTTTTTTTGTAAGTTATTTACAGAAGTCATGATATGCAATTCATTCAGAATATGTAGGTTATGTACAGAATTAAAGCACACACAATAAAATTAAATCTAATAAGTAATAACCAAAACAGCTGATAGAAAAGAGATACTAGTATATGAATTGCGAATGTCACATATTCATACATAGGGCTGTAAACTGGCCGGATTTTCATTGGCCTGGTCGGAGAAATTGATGTTATTTTGATTAAAGCCGGTGACGGGTACAAACTTCTCACCAGCCCCTTTATAATCGTTTTGTTTTTAAAATTTGTATCTAGTTCGAAGTATAGATATTGAAAAGTAGCTGTCATTCTGTAATCTCAAAACTGTTACCTTTCACCATGTATCAACGATTAATACATTTTGTTCACCTGTTTAGAAAATTTTAGAGAGATGACAGGGACTGTATCAGGGAAAATTTGAAATTTACTTTCAAGGAATTTTATACATTTATTAAGAGTGGAAAAGGACTTCTTAAAGCAATTTTCTATAGCTGAAGTAGAGACTATATGTTTAAAGAGTGAATTTTATTTTCCAAATCCAAAATTGTCACGTAAAGATTATTATACTTTTGTTCATCTGTTTCGATAATTTTAAAGGAATGGTAGTTAATGGTAAATACAATAAATTGATCAATGCCGATTGATCAATTTCAGTTTCTCATTTATAGCACAATGTATCTATTATGGTTATTAGTGAATGTTCTAAGGACATACAGAATATATGTGTTAATGCACTTTCGTTCACGATAGTACATTTCCTTTCCATGGATAGGTCCGAACAGAGATACTTCACGCTGAGACCTAAATCACAGAGAATTTTGAGGAAGTGTCGGTTCTTTTTATTTTACAGAATTGGCAACCCTATTCATATATCAACACACATACACCCACATACTTGTGCGTAAAAGAAAAAAAGAACTACATTCCAAATCATCCGTCTTGGTTGTTACGCAATGCACGGTGAACACAATATACTTCCACATGAGGCGAAACAATGTTTATGAACGTTCTGAAAAGCAACCTTGAAACCCGCCAGATATAGGAACAATATGTTAGCTGGGAGGGGTCCAAAGTATTTGAGGAAGGTCCAATACGTCTACGTAATAACGAACCTGTCTTTTACTGTACCCGAAAAGATAAGTAATTCTTAATTACTGTCACCTATATTTTTAGAAAAAATGATAGAACGATTATTTCTATAAGAAAAGAAAGAGTACATGATGAGGCGTAAAATAAAATATTTAGCTTACATCAATCATTTCTCTGTTAAACAAGTATAGTTCGTTAAGAAAGTCTACAAATGCTAGTCGAGTTTCGAAATTTTCGGGAGGTCCGGACCCGGTGGACCCCCCTCGTGGCTACGCCTCTGAGCATTGCTAACTAGTCCCAAATTCAATGTGTCGTTCCCCACCATACAGTTCTATCAAGAGTATAAAATATACTTATTTTATAAAAGAAAAATGAATATACTAAAGTACTATCCACAGAGGGGGGGATCTGCATATTGAATTATTAATATTTGGTTCACAAATTACTGTACAAGAAATTTTCATTATGTATATAAGCTAAGAATTAACTTGTAAATGCGGTTCTACTTTCATTTGATTTCTGCTCTACTATATATTTTCTTTTTTATTTTGTAATTATGCTATCACTTTTTTTAATTGTCATTATATTGATTTGCTTCAGTATTAGTACCGTAATATAAAAATATGAATGCATAAAAACAAATTCCATTTGTTAACTGCTAGTGAAATAAAATTTAGCAATCTTATTTAGCGCGGAAAACCTTCTCGTTCACTAGAAACCGTGCTGTGTTGCAGAAGCACTGCAACGACCAGACCCTTTAACTTCTGAGATAGGGGAAAGGAGACTTAACATTTGCTCCAATTCCCGCGCTGAAGGAATCTGGTCGTTGCATGCTCGCTGCAACACAATATAAATTAGAGACTCTGTGACGGATTATTTTTCGCTTTTTAAAACCGATTAACGAAACGGACAGTTAGAGAAGTAAAAAAACATGTTATTTAAGGTGTATATGGGAGTATTAGAAAGTATTTTTTCTGTTCTTTACTACTATTGCTAATAATATTTTTTTCTTGAAATACTTTGGTCGTTGCGCAACGCTGCAACACTAACATTAGCCGCCACTGCTAATGCCCTAATCTGCATAGCAATCTTCCATTTTCTGGCCATCTAACGCATGCTCGTTACAGTTGTTTGTACAATAATTCATATATCATGTACGTTTACTAAACCCCTAAAGTGATCCTATATTGAGAAATGGAGGTCCATACCCTAGAAATGATTGCTGAGAATATAAAAAGTCGACTTCCTTGAAAGAAATTAGTGCAGCTATGAAATGAATTTATGTATGGACCTCTACAAATAATGAACATCCATTGTTGGTAAAAATATTCTTTATTTTGTATTTTGCTAATGTCTTTGTAAGCCCTCCGGAGAAATGTGGCTAGACACATTTGAGCTAAATCCTGAGTAAAATTACAAACGTTCATAGTTTTTGTTCCAATATAATACGTTCCACGTTTAATTTGGAAAATTTTAGGATAATCTCATTCTCGCGATTTCTTTTTTTTTTACAAATTCTCTATATAAATAAAACAATATCGTCGAGCACCTATATTTTGAATATGCGCAACAATTAGTGAGTAATGTGTAATCAATAATAAAAGAATCTACCTCATAGGTCCTCATCATTTCCCAGGACTCACGAAGTTCAGTCTTTTACGGATTATTTATTGAGGATCTAGTAACTTGAAAATGGGGTAACAAAGCGACTTTCATTTACTTATCGACTGAAACTTGTACATGACATACCACGATTTCTGTACGTGGTGCAAGAGTTAGAACTATCCTCGAGTACGGTGCACTTTATGTGCGCCTCTGTAGTGCCCTTGTACTTTATATTTCACTACTGTGTGGCGGGGGGGGGGGGACTTGAACACATATTGCATGTCTTGTGCTCGTGGATACTTCTTACTGTTGCATTACGTACAAACGTGATGGTATTTTATGTAGAAGTTGTAATAACACACATAAGAAACGGTGTACTCATACTGCATATTCCAGTGTGAGTACAAAATGATCTGGGTTTCTTATGTGTTCTATTACCACTTGTACATGACATACCACCATTTCTGTACGTGGTGCAAGAGTAAGAACTATCCTCGAGTACGGAACACGATGGGGATCTGTTGTATACTATTACCATTCGTTTATATCTTCACAAAAAAATCGATTTCTTGTTATTATTTGGTATACAGCTAGTGTATGTGTGCCAGGTCATTTCCAAATTGTAGATTTACTAACTTACGTTCGAGATATTTCCCATACCTAAATACTTCTTGTGAAGCATCTCTTTTAACCAATTTTCCAAACTCATGTAACAGTATTATCAATCTGAACCAATTAGTATATGAAAAATTGAACATTACCCTTCTGTCCGAACAGAATTTAAATTTTTTGTAGTTAATTGTTGGGAGTCATTAGAGTACGACGCGCAAGTCTCCTGAACCAGTATTTTTCTTAGCGTTTCTATATTACTTTCTAATGCCGGATCTGATTCTGCAAATTCTGATTTCAGCATATCAACAGTCACTTTCACATCCAAAGCTGTACCGTTGCCCATTGTTTGCTCTCCTTCCGTTGTAGATATTAACTCTTTGTTGTCAGTCATCAGTTCGTATGTCCACCCTTTCCCTTCGAGTGGATCTTCCTGAGGTAAGTCATAAACAATTTCTTCTTTACACATCAATTCCAACTTACCAGACGCCTCACCAGCCATTGTGAATTCAAATTATATAAGAATTTAACACTGTTCTTATAGTTCCCTTATATTGTTTGCCAGTGTTTTAATGAAATGATTTACGAGAACTTTCAGAAAAGCAACTTTATTTTTCCAATCTTCTTCTTCTGCGTTTGCGTATTTCTTTCGTAAAGTGATTCAAGGTTAATAGAATGAATAAAGTTGGGATATATTGGTAAAGGGACGCTGATTGGCTGGTGACATGACGTCACTGCAGGAGCAGCTAGGATGGCGAGAAAGTGTAGAGGAGCAGACAAGCCAAGCGCACAGTCACAAGTACTACCTATTTCACCCAGGAGTGCCGTTGTTTATTTGAGGGCGCTGATGTAGTCAACAGTGAGTCATGCGCCTCCTGTCTCTGTATTGGCGAGTGTTGCTAATGCACAATATCGAAAACAAACAACAAAGCGTCACATTCCAAAACAAGGTACGGAACATGTTATGAAACGTGCTACAGTTTGAAACTTTATAACATACTCCTAAAAACATGAAATATATATATACGTTGTAAGAATTTGTGTTGATGGTCTTTAGGAATTCTGCTGTAAACACTTAGGCATCCTATCGCATCCCTTTGTTAATTCTGTTGTAAGAACAGCATAAAAACAAAATAGATTTGTAAAGGATTTATCCTCACTAGTGGCGTAGCTAAGGGGGTTCTAGAGGTGGCCAAGCCGCACATAGATCCAAGTTTAATCCCACGTAGAAAAATCAAAAGTTAAGAAAAAAGAACTAATGGAAATAATTACAAAAGATTATTGAAATTTTACCCAATGCAAAATGCGTACCGTTCGAGAAATATTTTCATCTATACTAAAAACAGAAATGTTAAACCTTACATTTCATATTTCAGGCTTTATTACTGTTTGTGGTTGTTAGTATGCTGGACCCGGGATTAGGGTGCGAAATTGTCCCAACCTAGGTGACGGGGAAGTGGGGGGAATGTTTCTTCTCAAGTGGAAATAAAGTAGAAATAACATTTTATGACGTTTTTAATGGGTGAGATTCCTCCAATCCTCTCGTGAGTTCGTACCTTTACCGGGACCCACCACCTCGTCTATATCCCAGTAGTCCCCTATCTTTTCTATATTCTCCGTCGCTTCTTCAATAGGTGGTGTTTCATACACTACACCACGGCGGGATCCTAGCCCCCTCTAGCCCCTAGCAAGTAGTGCTCGAATTAATTTTTTAAACGAGAGGAGGAAATCTTATGTACATTAGGACAAGTTAGTTATTCCTGTCAGGGATGCTGTGTTATTTTCATTATATGAGCCGGGAATAAGCTTTCACGAGAGAGAGATTTCCCCGACATCTGCCGTTAATTCGAACACTGGCAGCAAGCCCCGGCTTGAGAGTTCTGTGACTATCACAGAGAAATAGAGAGAGAGAGAGAGAGCGGGAGATAGATAGATGGATAGAAATATAAATAGAGATAGGCTTAGAGAGAGAGGGAGGGGGAGCAGTTGAAGCAAACAAATCTTGTCACTCACATGCCCCAGCAAAAACGTACCGAGTTTTCAACACTGCAGATTACTGGATCACGAGTGGGCTGTCACGTCTTAGCTGCGTTCTGTTTACTTCTTAGTTCTGTGTTTTGCCACCATAAACAACGGCAATCCTATCTGAAACGGGTAGTAACACAAGACAAGTTTTGCACAGGAAATAAACAATAATAAATAATTTTAAATAATAAACCTACGTGCCTTTTTCTGCTTAGTTGTAGGCCTCACTGTGGCTGAGGCATGCCTAGTCGAGATTTTCTTTTATGGGCATCTGTTGATTTTAGAATTTTATTTCTATTATTCATGTATTTTATGCGAATGTACATCGTAGTTCTTACATATATTTTAATTAAATGTGCATTCACATCAGGATACTTTTCACTTATTTTCGCGGTTAGTCTTTTTACAATGTTTTTTTCACCGGATATTTTGCTGGTAGGCCACCATTAATGTCATTGAAAATAAGTTCAAAACCCTTCATTTTACATCCATTCCTGGAACGAGGAGACCACCACGCGACAGAAAGTCGATCCAACCTTCAGATGCTGTACCGGGTATGGAAGGAAGTACATCTCTAGATAGTGTACCCATTGATGTGTCGAATTTTCTTCCTTGATGAGTGATGTATCCAGCAAGAAATCGAAACCCTTCCACTGAGCAATCTGTCTGTTGTTCAATAGCCGGCGATTCGGTAGGTGTTCTGTCATCTGATACAAAGATATTTACGATTTCGGTTTCGCCTTCAATCATTGCCAAGGGTTGTGTCATATCTTGTAGAATTCCTTCTAATAATTTTGATATCAAGAAATCTTCATCATCTTCTTGCGCGATAGAAACTTCATTTGAAAGACGGATTTCATTTATATTTTCCCCCATAAGCAAAAGCTGCAAACGGTGTTTAAATTCGATTGGTGTCGGATGGTCATAGCCCATGTAACCAAAATGGCTGGGCCAACGTTAAAATATGGTTGCATTGATTTTTGGTGACAGAAGCAACGTTGGTCCAGCGTTCTTTACGCCGTTACTACCAACCAACCAAGTCCCAGTGTTGGCCCAACATCATTTTACGCAGGGGTGGATAACTTAACGTAACTGTAACGTAACGAAAATAGTTCTCTGTAACAAAATTATTGGTTATTTAATGTAGGTAGGTACAAGGTATAGCACCAATTTTTGTTACGACACCGTAACGTTATTCGAGCATGTAACGTTATTGTACCGTAACTAATTGAACGAACAAATCTGTTTCGGGTATTCCTTTCACGCTTGGTGGGAGAAAATCAACAACTGGTACCAGCTGAATGAGATCCTTTCCTCTGCGGGTATCTAATGGAACGAAAATGTGTGGAACAGAAGCTATTTCGTTACAAATACTATTTGCCACATGAGTAACACAGTTGATCAGACAGGTTTGGTAAAGGTATTGTGTTTATCAGTTACAGATCTTATCAGATCTTTGGAGAGTTCCTCGGACATGGTATCTATTGTATTGTTCTTCAGAGGGTCACATTGAATTTCGTTCTTCAGGTGGTGAAGCAGAATGAATATTTCACTTTCATATGTTGTTATTGCAAATATGAAGTATAGACAGGGAGAAAAAAGATCGATTTCTGTGAATATCATAGGAGGAAGTCAGTCACATACAAGGAAAAAGGCAGGTGGAAGGGGATAGCAGGGTCAGGGGGAAGCACAGAGTGAGACAAAAGTAGCAAAGGGGAGGGAAAATAGACAATCTCTTTCATTCTTCATCTTGCTTTGTTTTCATAGCGCTCTTCGCTGTAAACAACAAGAGTAGGATTAATTTATGTAAGAACTGTTCCATGAATGGTGGGCGCAAGCCTGTATAAATCATATTATTATTATTATTATTATTATTATTATTATTATTATTATTATTATTATTATTATTATTATTATTATTATTAAAACAAAGCCCACAAAATAGCTAGGAAATTGTGTGATGCATGGCCACGTCATTGGCTATCAATCTGCATTATTTTTGGAATATTTCACCGTTGTTTGCTGATTCTTAATCCAGGCACATCCCCAATTTGTTCACAATATTAAATCAAACTATATTATTATTATTATTATTATTATTATTATTATTATTTTTATTATTATTATTATTATTATTATTATTATTATTATTATTATTATTATTATTATTATTATGTCTAGCGAGCATAGCCTAGTGGCTAGCGTTCTTCTTTCGCAAAAGGGAGATCCTGGGTTCTAAGCTTGTGGACTGCTACCCTGACCGGTTTTACCAGCTTTTTTCGTTGTTCCACAAAGTGAATGTCGGGATGTTATCTTTAAGCATAAATCCTGCCTGATTTTCTCCTTTCCTTTTTCCATTATTGATGTTAAAATATTTTGTTGTAAATTGGCCTTAGAAGCTGCATTTGAAATATTTTACATAAATAAATGAATGTTTAGAGCACACCAGGCACGCGCCCAGATTTTTTTTTTTTTTTTTTTTGTTTGGAGGGATCCGAAGATTTTTGCAGGTCTAATACGTATATGTAGAATTTAACCTGTGTTATTCAACACCCGAAAAGACGACAAGTAATTGTTAATTAGTGCCTCTTATTAAACGTGATAGAGCTAAAGATATTAAAATTTTTAGGCTATGTCAATCATTTCGATGACAAAGAAGTATACTTATAGTAACAAAGTTCACAAATGTTCATCGACTTGCGAAGTTTTGTGGGGAGGAATCTGAATCCTGTGGATCCCCACATAGGCCTTGGTTTCAATTCCCTGTGGGAGCTAAAGTACTTTTCCGGCGTTGATTCAGTATCTTGAGACAATGGAAAAGCTTACGGTAGACTAGCGGAGTCCGGTTACGTGCTATGTGCCTTCCTTTTACTTAAGGAATAATGCTGTTGTTTGAGGTTGCAATTCATCAAGTATAAAAGGGGGAAGGGAGTTAGTAAAATCAATCTCATGTTGAAAGTTTACACATGTAGGCCACATGGAAGGCAATATTTCAATATACACTATGTAAAATATTTATAAGTCAAAACTTGGTGTATATTTTCGGGTCGCGGACATAAGCTCACCGGCATTAAACGCACCTATGTTAATGCAAAAGCGGACAAAAGCTCCCCGGACATAAGCTCACAATCAATAATATATTTGTATTATAAGATAATTTAGGAATTAAAGAATACAATACAACAATTACATTTATAGATTAACTAATTTAATTGCAAAGGAAAATAAACCTGAATAAAATAAATAAGCAACGGAAAAATGACAGACGGAAAATATGACAGAAATGAAACTAGACTTTGAATATTAATATGAAGTAGATTTTTAGAATTACTCCCAGAAGCGACAGTCCTATTAGCGATAGGAACTGTTATCTGTCCTATGAGCGACCGATTCATTTACATTGAGATGGTGGAAGATGATATGATTCCCTCTCGTAAAACATGTTTGCCTCTGGCGTTATTAGCGTCCGAACAACTTTGCTATGAAAAATCTACGTGCCAGTGACACTGTTCGTCAGATATATTTTCCCTTTACTGTGAGTTCAAATAAAACTTACGTTAATTTTGAGTTAGATTTGACATAAAGTATATCAAATAACGAGGAGACAACAGGGATATTTCCTTGAAAAGTATGTTCCCATGTAATTAATTATTGAAAATCCAATTGCAATATCCCCTTTCTTCAAAAGCTCTGCTTTCTGTATTTAATTTAATTCAAATCTAATTACTCACTAAGCAAAGCAATATATTTTATTTTGGAAAGCTTAAACCTGTAACAGTTTCGCCAATTATCTACTCTTTAGATTTCCTAAGACTCTACGAATAAAATGAGTAAAACATTTCAACAATAAAAGACAGCTTTTGAGATCAATTTTATCTGATTGGCTATTCCCAACCAAGCCCACCAATTACAATGCAGTTGACTCTAAACAATCCAAAAGGTAAACAAACTCTTTAAATTACCTTCCCTCCCTGTTGTAAGCTATTACCTGACAAGCGAACGAGTGCGGGCGGCCGGTTTTGGAACTAAAATGCGAGCAGCAGTGTTTCTAACCGGATTACTTGTAATTAATCTATTACAGTTCTTTTTGTTCTGTTCGTAATACTACTTCACGCATATGCTCAAGTCAGGGGCAGATCCAGGGGGCGGGGCGATCGGGCGACTGCCCCCCGTCCATAATAGGGTATTTTTTATTTAAAAAATAAAACCTAAGAATTTTCACCTTTGTATTATAAATGTAAAATAAAACCTAAAATAGGTAGACCTTACTTTTTTCTGTTTCACGTTGCAGAAGTCAAATAAAGCAATAAATTGCAAGAAATTACTTACATTGGTGTTCTTGCTCAAAAAATGTCTACCTTCGAAATCGCAGGTGGCCATTTCTGTTCTAGAAATTGCAGACAATAGCTACTTCTCCTTTTCTAAAGTTGTTTTACTATTTTTTTTTTTTTTTTTTTTTTTTGCAATACACTCTTACGTTGATTTGACTTCGAACGACCGCCCTCCAAACATTCAGCCTGGATCCGCCCCTGGCTCAAGCTAAGACAAACAGTTTCAAAAGTTATTGAAGTTATTTGCAGAACATCTTAAGTAACAAGCAAAAAAAAAAAAAAAACTACAACAAAAATACACCCTCCATATTAACTTGCGAACAAACTAGCGAGCAGCGTTTTACAGGCTGCTCCTGTTTTATAATGACATCGAATAAAACGTAATCAATTTTTATACAATCTGCTTAATACACGGTAGAAGCTCGCTGAATTGTCAATTGTACTATGTTGTTCTTAAATTGGTAATTTCCATTCATATATCACTATTCACAATACATCTGCATTACTGCAGGAATGGTTTACTACAACCACTTAACTTACGGCGTTCTTTATTAAGTGGAAAGAGATCAGGCTATGCATAACATCCAAACTGCAACTTTTAAAAACCGTTGGATACATTGCAGAGTGAAACTCTCCGCTCCCCTGTCCCACCGCGCTTGCCAAGAAACTGGTATAAATACAACAGCAGCGCCATCCTTCCAAAACCGCACTGCTATTCTGGTCAGGTAATACCAAAACATAAAATAAGTGCTTAATTTGCCTTCCTCCCTTGTTTTGACTTATACATAAAAGCTTGTCGTGTAGCAATGTGATAGAATCCCTTATAGCTGGGTGAACTGTTGAGTCCTGCGAGAGATTTGAACTTGTGTAATAATTTCTTCGGATAAAGTGTTTTTAGATTTCTTTGATATCTTCAAGTGGTGAGTACCCTGTTTTCGATTTCTTTCTTATGCCACAAATATATCCAAGCTAAACGTATGTTCCGTATCATTTTAACATGCAATTTTTAATTACATTAGAATCATAGACAGAGGTGGAGCTACCCTAATTATTTAGTTAGTTTTCCCCTTGATATAGTCAGTGTACTTATAAAAATGAATTAAAAAGTATAATATGAGGAAGAACGTATAAAAGATTGTTAATGTAATAAGAACATTCTCACGTATTAAATTCAAGTGGAGCGATTTTTTTTAACGAGAAGTGGTAATACTGCAATGTAATGTTGTGTTATTAGTTACTTGTACTAGGTATATTCATTGTGTAACTCATTGGTAGACATCGATGTCAGTGTTAGAAAGAAATATAAGGAATTGTTTATAGACCTAAGGAGCCCTGAGGAGAATTTTTGCAGGGGCGGGCGAGATTTTTTGCAGGGACCTTTGAAGTTTCGGTACTGAACAAAATAACATTCCTTTAAGAATAATTTATTGTGGACTCGTAGAACAAGGAAGAGAGAATTTTTGAAAATATTTTTTGACAGAACAAACACAAATATTAGAATCAGGGTCTTCGGAATTTGTTCAGGGTTAAACTTTTTGTGAAATCGTTTATTTTCCATTCTTGCAGCCATATATAGGCCAACAGGTTTCAAACTATAAACTATCACAATCACAAGTAGGGTTCCTAGGCCTACCTATACGAGGTTGACCCATTCTGGGACAAATATTTACCGATAGGTCAGTGCATTCTCAATTGCATAGGGATGACTTAAGAAGTGAGAAACATGCCCGCTAGCAGAAAGATTTATATATATATAATGTTACAACTAAAGCATGGATTCTAAATATTACATAATTAGTATCAGGGGCGCAAATCTGTCTTCAATATTGGGGGAAGGGGGTTAGACTTTTTTTTAAAGTGATGTTCAAAACATTTATGAAACTGAAAATAATTCTATGGAGGATTAGGAGGCGGGCAGATTTGAGGCTTATTCTGGGAGGACATCAATTTCATCTCACTTTCCTTGTTTCAATCGGACACAATTCATCACATTTCTTCACCCCCAAAAACACATTTCAAATCTGATTATTGGGGGGATAGTCCCCCAAGTTCCAAGATTGGAGGGGACATGTCCCCCTCATACCCCCAGGATTTGCGCCAGTGATTAGTATTCTTGCTACTGATATATATTTATAATTAATACTTGCAGATTTGTTATTTCCTTCTTCTTACCTAGTTCTTTCTTTTTTTTTAAAATAGAAATAGAAATGGCGGAAATCGAAATTGTGCAGACTGTGAAGGGAAAACCGTCTGCCATTTACAGTGGTCATCAGTACCGCATTGATCGGATAAACCAGGAAAATTCAATCAATTGCTTATGCCTAAAAGAAAAAACGGATAAATGTGGTGGTCGTATTTTAGAGAAAGATGGTGTAGTGTTAAGGGCATCAAGCCACATTTGTAAGACGGATGTTGCTGCAATTGAGGTTCGAAAGAGTGTGCCAATATGAAAAAAACGTGCTCGAGATGATACTCAGTCTGTGTCAGCAATATATCGTGAAGAAATGGGTCCCATGATCCGTCGTGGATATGATTTTGTTACTGAACTTCCATTGTTCTCTTCAGTTAAAAGTACTCTTTATCGCTTGAGACAAACTACACAAGGTTTAACAGGAGATCCAAAGAACGTACAGGATATTTATATTCCAGAAACTGTTACTAAAATGAGTGACAGTTCAAGTTTCCTTCTCTTTGATCATGGCAGGGATAATAGAATTTTAGCTTTTGCGACGACGAGAGGAAGGGAGGCTATGTCGATAGGAACCACGTTTTTCATGGATGGAACATTTAGAAGCTGTTGCAAATTATTTCCACAAATTTATACGATTCATGTAGATGTAGGTAGCACGCTGCAGGAGACCAATGTCATCCCTGTAGTGTATCCTCTTTTACCCAATAGGAGGAAAGAAAAATACAGTAAATTGTTTGAGCATCTGTGTACTTTTATACCCTTGTGGAAACCAAAATCCGTGATAATGGACTTCGAAGCAGGAGCTGTTTCAAGTTTGAGGGCAGTATTTCCGGCAGTGGATGTCAATGGTTGTAATTACCATTTTAATCAGTGCATTTGGAGAAAAGTGCAAGATATCGGATTGGTAAGGGAGTACAAGGAAGACGCCGAAGTCAGACTTCACATAAGAATGTGTGCTGGTTTGGTATATTTGTCACCTGCACATGTTGATGACGGTTGGCTTTCTATTCAAGAAAGCTCCCCTATGAATGGTAAGCTTCAGGAGTTCTATGACTACTTTGTTGATACGTGGTTGGAGAATGCTCATATTACCGTTGAAATGTGGAACTGTTATCGAAAGAGGCATAGAACAAATAATGCAGTGGAGGGCTGGAATCATAAGCTTAATGCTTTGCTAGGAAAACCACATCCGAGCCTCATACATCTAATAATTGCTCTGAAGAACGAAGCTCAGCAAAACGATCTTTTGTACGATAGAAGGGTTCTGAATTTGGAGGGAAAAAGAAGGAAAAGGGCATATGTACTGTTAGACCATAGGATATTGTGACAGTTGCTATAACGACCCAATTAATTAGTAAATTCATTTATTCTTATATTTTTAATGCATATTTTGAGACATCATTTTTCTTTTAAAATGAAGAATCTATATTTCTGTTTTCCTTCAAACGCGTATTTTTTTATTCGTTTTCCTACGGTATCCAGCCTTTCAGCGGTAAATGAGACACCTGAGCAACGGAACTCTTTAAAAGTCTTTATTCACCACGACCACCCACAGCCAGGAGACACACTCAAGTTCTATTGTAAAGCTAGACAGTTTGTCTAGAAAGAGAATCTTCACAATAGCTATCGCAGAAAAGAGGTATATTCGCAAGCACATGATAAAACCGAAGGAACCACACCGGCACGATATTGCAAGCTAGAAGTCCATTAGCACATTTTAACATTTTAGGAAGAAAGAAAGAACAACGCACAAACAAGAACCTACTTTGGCAAATTTTAAAATTTTAAAACTGGAATTGGGAGAACATACGTTACTTTTTTTAAAGAAAGACGGTTGCAAGATACTCAAAGAAAGGGCAGTTAATTTTGAGAAGTGACACCGACAACACGTACACAGAGCTCACACACACACACTTTATTAATTATTTTTATCGTGTTGAGCAACTATAGACAATGAAGTGCTAAACACCCAATAGTGCCGCAACGAGTTCACTCATAAAAACACTAATAAAGTTTAATCAAGTTCCGAACGTTCTCCCAATCATACACTATTTTGCATTTATATCGACTTATATCGGAGTGCAACGAAAATTTAATTTGTGACTGTGACCAGTTGTGATAATTGTGATCAACATATATACGGATACATCATTTGTTAATCAGTTTATCAGTCGGATTCACCAATATTGGACTTCTATAATCACTTTGACCGAGACAACCTATGAAGAGACGCCGAGACGCCTAGATATGAGGAGGAATTTGGATGCTTCAGTCCGATGATGTCCTAAACATCCAGAGAGAACCAAAGGCCTAAGGAGGAGAGTGTCAGAGATCGGCGGGTGACCATACACATCTCGGAAGTCGAACGGGATGCTGCAGTCACATGAACACAGGAACTTGAGTGTTGTAAGTGGTCGACCAGAGGTGAATAAAAGTGGTAGCTTCAACATGGGAATCGACGGGAAGGTAGGACAAAACCTTTATATTAAATTTTCAATTTGGAATTTCTTGCCACATTACCGTGGGCGAGCGCATCCTCTTACCTTGGCCAAATTCACTAATGTATCGAGACGAGAATTGAATCGTGGTAATCCGGCCTTGAGGGACTGAACTGTTATCTTTTATTATTATTATTTTTGTAAAGAAACTATAACTGAAAACGATATTTTAAAATTTATTTGTGATTAACTTTTGTCATTTTAACCATTTATACTCACAGCTAATTAGTGTTAGATTCTGAAAATTATCTCCTTATGTTCTAAATGTTAGTGTTGTTTGCTCATTTAAAGATATTATATGTAGAAAATTTTGTGAGAGTATAAAAAGTTAGGTTATTACACAACGAGATTAATGTGTCAGAAAAGCATTACTATTCAGGTATTGATTGGATGAATGATCTTTATGTTTTCATGTATTTCTATCAAAAGATTTTTTTTTATTTACCAAGTACATACCCAGAAAGCTCGTAATTGTCAGTTAGAAGACGAATGTAATCTGTTTGCTAGATATAGGTATTTTTATTAGTATTGACAGGGTGTACCTAAATTGAAAGACATATAGTATAATTCTTGCCCTAAGCATGTAAATAGAGAAAAGTATCATTAGGACAAAATTAACTCCTAAAGAAGCAACTAAACAAATAAACAAACAAAAAAAAAAAGACATCTGTTTGCCCAAACGCCGCTCAGACAGATCTTCATAATTATGAAGTAAAATATTGCGCAAAGTAAAATAAACAAATATAAGGTACCGACATTTAGAAATAAATATTGGCCAAGTTAAGTATAAACTCTGATATCTATATATGTGTTCTAGTAATCATTGTGCATATATCATGTGACTATCTAGTATATGTGTCCAAGTATATATATGTTTGTTTGTTTTCATATTACGAAGTATTTTATTATTATTATTGGATATTATTATTATCTTAGATCTATACACATGTGTTGAGAATTTTCAATTTAAAGTAGACAGTTAAAGTCAAATCAGTGCACTGCTCAAATCAAGGCTTTCGCTATCTTTTCATCTGTAATTCATCTAAATAATAGTCATGTCTTGCTAGCATTCAAAATCATCTAATTTTCCCACCTTCGTCAATGATCTGTTTCTCAAGCATACTTTTTTTTTATTACTTTCTCCTTCTGCGGTTGATGAATAAAATATTGTCTTCTGGACTAAATAAATCACACACAAAAGGTTATATCGGAAAGATGAAACAATGATACCATGTACATTTAATTTTTTTTGGAATATCTAGAATATTCATCTTTAAAAAGTGGAAAATAGAAAATATTGTTTGTAATTTATATAACAAGCAATTACAAAAAAGGTAAACTTCTGAGTAAATTCAAATCTTTGTAATTTGAAAGTATTGCCTAAGTTCTATTTTTTAAACAACAACAACAGAATAATAATAATAATAAGAAGAAGAAGAAGAAGAAGAATCCTTCAGATTCTTCAGTCAACATGTTCCATATTTCTTTTCTTATTTTAGTGACATTTGTATCACAATTCATTTCAACTTAAAGTAATTGTCATTTCATTTTTTTTATTGTTGTTCAATTTAAATTTTATTGCAAGTTTGGATAATTAAAAATTTATTACTGTTACCTAAATTTTGTTAAATTGTCATTACTACAACAATTCAGATTTCCCAACCTAGTCTAGGCCAATTAGAGAATTTTATTATACTATTTCGAAACAATTGGGAACCTAACTGAGCTGATCATCACAGATATAGTTAATAGTATTTATAATAAAATTTTCCGTTCTACATTTACATAAATTCTTTTAGTCTGAGAACTAAATTAATTTATGCAACAATTTTATTTGCTTATCGAAGTGACGGCCAGTACAGCTGTTTCCCATTAAAACTACAATAGTAATTTTATTTCAGCTATGCAGCACGTGAATATCTTTTGAAATATGTTCTAATTAACTACGCACCTATTTTCCTAGCACTCCGGAGTACCGTATGGGGAAAATAGGATTATAAAAGTCGAGCCTCGTGCGGTGTAAATCAGGCTTTCATGAATCAACGCACGTATCTTCAGCTTTCTGCTTATTAGGCATGTTATAACTTGCCAGGGCGGCGAGTAAATATGCAAAAACAATTTGCATATTCATAAATAGTATTGGCGAACCCGGACACAATTTTAACCAAATTATTCAAATAAAATTTCACAACTAAGACTGGAAATCAAATTTATCTTGTCATAAATTTGATTCTCCCAGCATAACAAATTCCGCCCCCGAACTAGGACTCGAACACCGTTACAATATCTTCCATTCTCGATGAATACGAGCGTACACTGGATGTGAAGAACTGTCTGCGGTCACTTGCGTATGTGCAAAAGCTCCAGTAATATTTTGTCCGTGTGTATGTGATAATTTTGACAGAACTGGTCAGCATATGTTAATGAGTGTGACTGGGACAACTCTGTGTATATATCATATAAGTTTGACAAAGACTATCTACCGTAGTTTTCTAAGTGTGATAGGGAGCGCAGTTGACTGTACAGTGTACAGTATGTTTAAGATATATTTTAGATAAAAACTGCTTACTATAAGTTAATAATTTTGACAAGGAAAGGAGGTGGCATAGGATAGGTATATGTGTATGTAGAGGTGTTTTCGACAGAGGACTGCTCAGTATAAGTTCCTAAGCAGGACAGAGACAGTTGCTCATGTGTATGTGTATTAGAGTTAGAGAGACTATTTATTCTGACAAATCCTGCTTTCCGCAACTTTTAAACACGCCAACGCTATGACCAATACGTTGCCAGTCCCAAGCCTGGATAAAGTGTGAGGGGTAGTTAAGGAAAAATATTGTTTAAAAGTTATTAATGCTTGCATGTAATGCTTATTAAAGAACGCTTTATACTTATGACTGTATGGGTAAAGTTACGTCTGAAATTTATTATTAAGCAAGAAGAATTTAAAAAGTAGAAGGAAGACTAATGAACTGTAAGTTTATATCTGATTAGGTGGGCACGGTGGCTCAGTTGTAGAGCGTTTACCTCTAGTGTATGGGGTCCCTGGTTCGATTCCAGCTCCCGGCGTGTGCACTTTGTGGTGAACAAACACCATGCTCGTGGGTTTTCTCGGGTTCAGGGGCGTCATTTCAGACTTCGCTTAGGGGGGACAAGAACACCACCGACATAAGACTTTCACGGAGTACATGTATTCCTCAAACCCATGGGGGGGGGGCAATTGGCCCCTCCTGTACCTCCCTAAATGACGCTTTTGCTCGGGTTTCTCCCGTTTACTTCCACTTTCTTCATTTCTTCATTCTTTCTTACCATTTCATTCATTTCTCATGATCACCGTCTCCTTTAGCCTAATCGGATAACCGTGGGACTCAATCTTAAAGATTTCGTTTCATTTTTATATCTGATTAATTGTTAAGGATGTTTGTTAAGAAATTGTTTATGTCCACATGTTGTTTATTTGTAAAGGTAGAAGGTAGGTAGGTAGAAAGTAAGGGAAGGGACTGAAGTTTTTCCTGTAGGTATCTCATTAAGGTTTTTTTTTTAATTGTTAATTGTTACAATTAATGCTCATTATAATTGTGAAACGGCTGGAAGAAATGAGAGTCTAGGAACGTAAATTTTTCATAGTATATTTTGTTTGGTTCTAAATCACACTAGCGCGAAAGAAATTAAAGAAGAGGGAACCTTATCTTCTTCTATTATCTTGGTATGAACGAATCGGTGACTCATAGAGCAGTTAACAGATCGAATCGGTCGCTCATAGGACAGTTAACAGTTCCTGTCGCAAGTAGGAATGTCGCACGTGGGACGACACCGATTTTTAATATTAAAATATAAACTGAAAACAGATCTGGACAAACAAAAGAATACTATTTCCTCTTACTGAAGAAAGCAATCCAACTCCCTCCCCTGTGCTGATACTTTCGTGCAGGAAATTTTGCAGCACACAAATATCGGTAAACGAAACTTTGGTGAAAGGATATCTCCTTGTTATTTTTATGAATTACATTTATTTTATATTTTTTTTTAGATAATGTTGGTCTAGCAGCATTATTTTAAATTATTTTCAATTCTTTTAGAAATGGCATAGTGGTTCCAGATAAGATCATTGAAAATATTCTCTACAAAGTGCTGGAGGCAGAAGGAGAATGAATTGGAAAAGGTCTTGAGAGGGGGGAGGGAAATCCCTGCCTGTGAGCAGCACATCTGTTCGCAAAGATCAAATTGGAGCCGACAACCTTCAATGTTACCAAAAAATGTTCGTTACTCTTGATCTAAAATTAAGCGTAAAATTGAAACAATCATCCAACTTCTATTGTTTTTCTGTGTACATTTGGAGCATTTTTAGTCGTTGACTACCATACTTCATTAGATGTTCATGAAGTAAAATTTACATTATCTTGGGAATACTGAGAAACTAATGGTAAAAGGCATAAGATCCTCGATATTTATTAGCCGAAGCGCCTTCCGTGATGCACCTTCACGATTCTTTTCAATGACAGGGGGTTGTGGTGGCTCAGTGATGGAGCATTCGCTCCTGGTTCGTGTGATCTTCAGTTCAATCTAAGCTCGCGCCAAGTGGGCTTTTGTGGTGAACAAGCCTTGCGTGCGTGAATTCTCCCGTTTCTTTCCACTTTCTTGCCGTTGAACGATCCGCAGTGATAATTTCCCCTCGACACAGAAAGACATGATCTATCACCTCCACCATAAAACATTATCATATCAGCACCTTCTGCAGGTGGATGGTGGTATTGGAAAACATGTTCCTGAAGTAATCACAATCCAACTACTGTCCTGACCGTTTTCGATTGTTGTCTAAAGTCCTGATAGTTTACAATTGCAGATCTATTTTTCACAATCTAATGCAGGAAAACTTCTCGGTTATTCCATACACTCAAAGAATGGCATACGTTTTAACGGCGATATTAGCCGATGTGACTTATGTAGCCATTAATCCAACTTTTTCTACTTGCTGATTGTGTGGAACCTCAAACAATAGTGTCATGATCTGTATCAAATTCGTTTACAATTTTAGGAATACTTTTCCGAAGATCTGCTTTCACAGTCATCCTAAGGAGCTCATCAGAACATGTTGTTCGTCGATGGACGCGGGGTTTACTTTTCAATGTTTTCACTGGCACGAAAGTTTACAAACCAATACCATATAGTGTGTCCATTCACCACTTCTGGAGCAATGCACTTTGTATTCCGCGGCTAGATGTGAAGAATATTTTAACTTGAACTCTTGAACAAAATACCAATCGCATTTATGCATTCTCCATGATGTATTTTCACACCATCCTGTTCAACGACAAAGGACCGCGCGGCTCAATGATACAGCATTCACTTTTGGGCGTGGGTGAAGGTAACATGAAGTTATACGAGAATGACAACGCATTTTGGGAGTATTTGGGAACTGTGTCGGACATCTTAGCTCTTGTAGACTGGGCTCCTTTGTTGCTAATCGCCTATTTCAGCGTTCTTTATAACTCGCACACAGTGACACACCAACGGGTCCAACGGGTCTGGAGCCCCCTCAAAACATCCTAACTTTCTATATATTTGTACACTTTCTCAATAAAACTATATTTGTTCAACATGGAAATTATTGATATAGCACAAAAATTTGATTTTACACTTCATCTGTATTCTTTCTCTTATAAGAGGCCGCGGTGGTTCAGTTGCAGAGCGTTCACTTCTGGTGCATGGGGCCCTGGTTCGATTTCCGCTCACGCTAAGTGAACTTTGTGGTGGACAAACACCGTGTACGTGGGTTTTCTCGGGGTTCTCCCGTTTCCTCCCACTTTCTTCATTCCACCATTTCATTCATTTCTCACCATCATCACCGTCTCTTTTAGCCTAGCCAGTATAGCCGTGGGAGGTAAACTGAAATATTTCATTTCATTTATTTTTCTTCTTCTTTATTATTATTATTATTATTATTATTATTATTATTATTATTATTATTATTATTATTATTATTATTATTATTATTATTTGCTTGTTTGTTCGAAAGCAGTGTTCCCAGAGCTACACTGACATCCTTCCCGTGTAGCACCGAGACTACAGGAGATGCAGACCAATAGTCTAAGGTAGGATCTAAACCATCGTAATGCCTTCAACCTCTTCCACCAAAAATCGTCCCGGACCACGTCCATCAAAGGAGCGGGCTCTAGGTTTTAGACCAGCAGGAAGAGCATAGGCGTTACTAAAGAGAAACTACTCCCAACTAGCAACTGCTCGTTACTCCAAAGAAGAAGAGCTATTATTATTATTATTATTATTATTATTACAAATTGATTATTAATAATAATAATAATAATAATAATAATAATGTACAGGTGTCATAAAGGTTAGTGTTAGCCCAAGCCATCAAACCAGTATACTCCACTGTTATATATTAATTTTCCTAATTCATAATCCTTTGTTCAGACGCGCTACTCCGCTTGACTTAGTCAAGCTTAGACAGTACTGAATGGGCAGAGTGGTAAATAATCTGTGCTCTACTCGTAAATCATTTGTAAAACTAGTTTACGTATGATGTCCAGTTTGACTCATTTCATGTCTTAAAAGAAAATACAGGTTAGAGCTACTCAACAAAGTAAAAAAAAAAAGTTCATAAAACAAAGTAGGTTTCTGTAGTGCAATAGTTTCACAATTAATATTGAAACCCCAAAAGGTAATAGATTTCTTCCACTTCCGGTTTTAGTAGAGGGATTAGAATACAGACGAAATGTATATTTTTGGGACGCTTAACTGATTGCAGAAAACAGCTTCTTGTTATCTATTATAGATTTATTCTATAACTCTCAACGTTAAAACAGGAAGTTTCTGATTTTCGACCACTTCCGGTATGAATAGAGGCCCAAGACAGAAGATGGCAGCTATTTTTAGAACGCTGAATAGAATGCAGAAAACCGCTTCTTACTGTTACCATTCCTGTTCTATGGATATGACTATTGAAACCGGAAGTGGTTCATTCCTACGACTTCCGGTTTCAATTGAAGATCAATAGAGGACATGAAAGGTATTGTTGCAGTTGCGTAGCGAGAAACTCATCAAGGGGGCGCTCACACACAAGCATTTCATACATATATACAGGCATGGGCGCCGATCCTGGTGGACCAAGGTGACCCGGGACCCCCCCAAAGCACATGTGGGCCCCCTTATTGTATTTAAGAAGATATAATATTTGGAATAATTTGAATGCAATTTGTTTTAAAATCCTCATATATGCCTTCTCCATCTAAATGAGGCCCCCCATTTTACAGAGAAATCGGCGCCCTTGTATACAGGCGCGGATCCGAGGGAAGGCTATAGGAGCTATAGTCCCCCCTTGACGATCAGGTATACACTGGTTAAAATGGGCTTCAATTCCGCTTTACACTGGATAAAGCTGCAAGCTATGGTTTAGCCCCTCCCTTGTTCATATCCTCGAACCGCCACTGTATCTATCTATCTATCTATCTATCTATCTATATATATATGTATATATATATATATATATATATATATATATATATATATATATATATATATGCCCGGATTTAGGGACTGCAAAGGTGCACTTCCCCCCTTTGTTGTGAATATACACTATGTAAAATGAGAAGCGAGCAGTGAAAATAGCAACACATTCCGAAATTTTTGCCATCATGTTTCTGTTTGGGGCTTAAAAGAAAGCAGAGCTTTGCAAAAGCATGATTTTCTGAAGGTTGAAGGAAAAGAACTCACCAAGCAAAATAATATAACTTTTGTCAAGTAGGTAAGAAAAAATAAGGCAAGAGGAGAGAAGGACATTTTTGTCCTGCATTACACTTGCGTCCCTGTTTAAAATATTTCGGCCAGTAGTTACTGAAAAAGAAGATACAACGTACAAGACAAGTCGAGTCGAGACTGTCGGCGACCGAGCCCAGACATAATATATAATGATCCTTATTCCTTAAGCGATACTTGGAAACCAAATTTGATTTAAATCTGACCAATAGTTACCGAGAAATAAAGTACAACATACAAACAGAGCCGAACCGAGCCTGTCCTTTGCCGAGTCGGCCACCAAGTATAGAGATGTTTATTCTTTGGATAATGGGCTATCTGCACACTAAATTTCGATTATGTTTGGCCAGTAGTTACGGAGAAATAAAATAGAACATACAAGGCAAGCCGAGCCGAGCCTATCGCCGACCAAGCTCGGCCATCACATGTAGTGATCTTTATTCCTTAGATGATTGGGTACTTGTACATCTGATTTGGTTTAACCCTTTCCGGATCCTTGGTACAATTTGTACCATACGCATTTTTCATGGTACATTGCGTTATTTCTCTTCTATTTGAGCTTTTTCGTCCGGTTTTTTTTTTCAAGTCCAGACACATTACATGACATTACATATGGTTTCAGACCGTCCTGCGTCCAGACATAAAAGGTGATGACGTCATAATCTTAAAATGTATTTTTTTCCCTTTTTAAGCCTATGTTCATTATTTTTTGGCGAGCTTATTTTTGAACGTAGAAGATTGAAATTTTGCAGAAACATTCAGTCCACCAAGTAGTATTTACCAGATTTTTTGTTCCGATGTCAGTGTTAAAACAGGGGGGAGGGAACCAGAGGGGCAAAGGGTTAAAAAAAGGGATATTTTTACCCCAAAAATCCCGTTTTTCGTCATTTTCCCGCCTCACATACATGATAGGACCACGTGAGTCATACCGTCTGAAAGGCAGTTCCATTGTGAAGAGATCGGCGGTCGAATTATTATTCTAGGGTAATTAAGGCCGTCTCAGTGAATTTTTATCCAAATATACTTCTGTATAGGGTAAAAGTGGGGCATGGTAGGGAAATTTTTTTCTGGCGGGCCTATTTTTTCACGTAGAAGATTGAAATTTTGCACAAACATTCAGTACACCGAGTAGTATTTACCAGAAGTTTTTTTTTCGATTTCTGCGTAAAAACAGGGGGATCCAGAGGGGCAAAAGTTGAAAAAAGGCATTTTTAGACCCAAAAAATCCCTTTCTTCGGGATTTTCCCCCTTTGCATACATGATAGAGACACGTGAGTCATACCGTCTGAAAGGCAGTTCTGTTCTGAAGAGAATGATGGGCGAAACATGACCCTAGGGTAATTAGGGATGTCTCAGGAAATTTTTTCCCTGAGATCATGGTGTTTTGCGGTAGTTTTGGGCATGGTGGGAATTGCTGATAAAATTTCTCCCGCCCTTACTATTCAAGATAGAAACTTGAAATTTGGTACACACATTTAGTTTACCAAGTACTATTCATGAGATTTTTTGGAGGTCTCTACGTTCACACAGGGGGGGCCAGGGGCCCAAAGTTGGACAAAAAATTTCCCCATCAAAATTTTCCCTTGGACATCAATTTTCCCTCTCCTGGTATATGGTATGGGCATGGAAGTGATACCATTTGAAAGCCAGCTCTATTCTGAAGAGAATGAGGTATGAACCATGATTCTAGGATAAATAGTGACGATGAAGTAGCTGCTTGACTGAAAGTCTAAAAAATAGCCCAAAATGCCAGGATCCGGAGAGCGTTAAATTTAGCTGGTAGTTACCGAGGAATAAAGTACTACATACACACATACTTAATTACATCTGGAGTAAAACCACAAGCTCTCTTATGCTTACTAAGGAAACTAAAAAGAAAAGTTCTAACATTACAAATGGAACATACTTCATGTAAAAAGAATCCACTTTCAACATTACAACACTAATGGGGAGAGCTTGAGGCGGGTGAGCCCCCCTGACTACGCCACTGCACTTTTGAGACACTTAAGATCTATCCGAATGGAAAAAACTGCTTTCATCTACCGCTCTTGCTCTATGTAGACCAATATTTATTGAAACGAGAAATTATAGTTGAATGAACCACTTCCGGTTTTAGTAGAGAGTTAATAATAGAGATTAAATATGTTCTTACGAAACTGAAACCCGAATCTTAATACGTATTACGTTTTTCGATCTATGATGATCAATGATCAAACCGGAAATGGTTTATTTAAACCACTTTCGGTTTGAGAAGACTATTTTAATAACAAACTCAATTCCTAATTCTTGACTCTTTGTATTTTTACCAAATTTGGTGATGATCCATGAAATACTTTATTTATTTACTTTTTGTCACACTGACACACGCGAATATGGTAAATATATAAAGGAGCTTTGATAAACCAAACTCTAGTTATTCAAAAAAAAAACTTACAACGAAAACTTGATTTTTGCCATCCCTGCACACAATTAATCCGTTCTAACCACAGAAACATCGTACTGTGTGCGTGCTGTGATAAATATTATAAAATGAAAAGAAATCTATCCTTCCAGAAAACAAAAGAAATAGGCAAATATATAAGAATCATTTAGACTTTTTTTGGTTGTACATTTGTGAGTGGAAGAGATTAAAGCTACTGCTTCGAATGAGAATCCATCCGTTTCAACCAACAAAAGATGTAGAAAAGCAATTGGAAAGACATTCCATACTGAGGTTTCAAAGATCATTATCTTTGTTCTACGAAGTATTTTGTTGACATGTGAATCATAATAACTTAGGCCGAAAAAACACACTCAGATAGTTGTGTCGTAAAGTTGTGGGAAATCAGTGGGAAGTGGGAGTGGAAAGGGAGACTGCTCAAGGCATAAATGATTATGAAACTGGAGGGGTAGACACGGGTTTCACTTTCCAAATTGTCATAATACATCCCTCCTCAGCATTTGTTCTTCAAAGAATGTCATCCATAGTAATTCATGAAGTATATGAATTACTATGAAGCCTATGTTCATTATTTTTTGGCGGGCTTATTTTTTCACGTAGAAGATTGAAATTTTGTACAAACATTCAGTCCACCGAGTAGTATTTACCAGATTTTTTGTTCCGATGTCAGTGCTAAAACAAGGGGGGAATCAGAGGGCAAAGGGTTGAAAAAAGGGATATTTTTACCCAAAAAATCCTGTTTTTTAGGATTTTTCCGCCTCACATACATGATGGGGACACGCAACTCATACCGTCTGAAAGGCAGTTCCATTCTGAAGAGAATGACGGTCGAATCATTATTCTAGGGTAATTAGGGACGCCTCAGTGATTTTTTTTTCAAAATATACTTTTGTATAGGGTAACATGGGGACTTTTCTTAATTTTTTTGGCGGGCTTATTTTTGCACCTAGAAGATTGAAATTGTGCACAAGCATTCAGTCCACCGAGTAGCATTTAACAGATTTTTTTAGATTTCTGCATTAAAACAGGGGGGTCCAGAGGGGCTAAAAGTTGAAAAAACGGAAATTTAGACCAAAAAATCCCTTTTTTCTGGAATTTCCCGCCTTAGATACATGGTGGAGACATGTGAATGGTACCGCCTGAAAGGCAGTTCTATTCAGAAGAGAATATGGGCGACACATGTCCCTAGGGTAATTAGGGATGTCTCAGGAAATATTTTCTCTGAGATCATAGTGTTTTGTGGTAATTTGGGGCATTGTGGGAATTTTTGATAAAATTTCTCCCGCCCTTACTATTCAAGATAGAAACTTGAAATTTGATACACGCATTTAGTTTACCAAGTACTATTTATCAGATTTTGTGGAGGTCTCTACGTTCACACAGGGGGGGAAGGGGGGGCCAAAGTTGGACAAAAAAATTTCCCCCTCAAAATTTTCCCTTCGACATCAATTTTCCCTCTCCTGGTATATGGTATGGGCATGCAAGTAGTATCATTTGAAAGCCAACTCTATTCTGAAGAGAATGAGGTATCAACCACGATCCTAGCATAAATAGTGACGATGCAGTAGCTGCTTAACTGAAAGTCTAAAAAATAGCCCAAAAAGCCAAAATCTCTTAAGTGTTAAAGAAGACAGTGGCGGAGGTGTCCGGATCGTACATGAGTCTTTGCTGACTCCCAGGAAAAGAGAGACGTATTGGCCACCTCGCACGTTAATGTTTAAATATAATAAACTCTTAGCGGAGAATAGTACGCCTACGAAAGATTGGCCTCTACACACCATAAAGAGGTTTTTATCACACAGGTTTGTTCTCACTATTTTTGTCAGCGATATGGAATAACAAAATGTAGATGTTACTGAAAAAAATGTTAGTTTGTTTAATGAGGTAATATTAACGCGATAATCTTCGTAGCTGATCTTGTGTCGAGTCGGCCTTGTGCCCTTCTTTTGTGCCCGAAGTTTAATGTTCAGTTGATATTCAAATTTGTAGAGAATGAAACGTAATAGCCCATTACCGGGTTCTGTTCGTGCGTGTTTGCTATTTTCTTTATCACTGAAAGAGTTTTATTGATAAATGTATAGGAGGAATTTCATACGAATTTACCAGAGCCATTTTGCTTCATAGCCACAGATTTGGCTGATATTAATTTTACTGAAAGCTAGTGTTATGTAGGCAACAGAAATGCAATATGAAATTATTCTAACAGATACTGCAGAAAATACAGGGTGTTCAAAAAGTGATGAATCTTCCCAAATTGGTCGTTTCTGAAACACACCCAAGAACAGGAACAGAAACACATCTCAAAAACTATATTTTTACAATTATATAATGATTTTGGTTTTATTTGAAAGCGAAAAACTTCCAGTTTTACGTCCCACGCATATGCCGGATAGGCTAAAGGAGACGGCATATTTAAAAGCGAATGATCTGTGTAAACTAAGAATGGAGTTTTTGCATGTCAAATCCCAAAAATCCGAGAAAAATATTGAGCAGTGTACTAAAAATATTGCCCCAAATTACATCCGAAGTGAGACCTTTTCTAATGGTGAATCCCGGGTGGTAGAACAAAATAATTTAGTACATCACATTATCTAGACATACACAAAACATAACAGATAAAAAAAATTAAAAAGGTAATCTCTCTGACAACTGTTCTTAAAATTTCTAAATGCGAAAGCAAACCACGGGTTAAATATTATGAGTAAATTCACAACATCCTAAAACAAGATATCATGAGCCGTCAAGAAAAATGTATATCAAACCGTGAAAATATAGGGCAAAAACGAAGCCTGGGGTCCGTCCGCACCCCAGGTATGTGTTATAAAGTTAAAAAGTATCTTTTGAAATATTCAAGGTCAAATATTATGTTACATAGCATGAATAACAAAATCCTTTTTAATATCATTATGTTTATCTTTTTATGAAAGAGTAATGTTTTGGCTTTAAAATAAGCCCTACGCGTTGTTTGTGCCGTACCTCTAACCAAAGTTATGCAAGGTTTTCTTCGGTCTTGCATGTTAAAATTTACTTAACATTTTAAGTTTGGCAACTCTGCAACATGAAAACTGTACGTTAGTGGCAGCTGTTATTTTGGAATACTCTTCTCTCATCAAGTACTAATTATATCCAAATTTCATGAAATTTGGAAATGGTGAGGTTGAAAAGTTTTTTTTTTTTATTTGTAATGGTTGTCCAAGCCTGTGTATGTAAATGCCATCAAAAAGTCAAGTTGATGCCGCAAGCCACCCACATATAAGTTTATAATGGTGTACTCGATATATTAGTTCCAAAGAGACGAGAAAAAAATGGTCTTTGCTGAAATATGGACAAATCTTGTGCTCCAGACTGCAACCACGTAAGGGTATAGTAAAATTATAATAATTTCATTCTCAGAAATAATACCTTTTTAATTTCTTGATATGCTATTGTGTATGTCTTTATAATGTGATGTACTAAATTATTTTGTTCTACCACCTTGGATTCACCATTAAAAGAGTTCTCTCTTTGGATGTATTTTAGGGTACTATTTTTTTATGTAATCCTGAAGATTTTTCTCGGATTTTTGGGATTGGTTTACACAGATCATTCGCTTTGAAATAAAACCCAAATCATTATAATTGTCCAAACAGTTTTTGAGATGTGCTTCTTTTCCTGTTCTTGGGTGTGTTTCAGAAACGACCAATTTGGGAAGATTCATCACTTTTTGAACACCCTGTATTTTCTGTAATATCTATTAGAATAATTTCATATTGCACTTCTGTTACCTATATAACACTAGCTTTCAGTAAAATAAATATCACCTAAATCTGTGACTATGAAGCAACATGACTCTGGTGAATTCGTATGGAATGCCTTCTATAGATTTAACAATAAAACTCTTTCAACGCTCTGTGATTACTATAGATATTCAAGATATAATTGAAGCGATTTCCACAAAGTAGAAAAGAATCGTAACGGATACAACTCTTTAAAGTGTTATGGAGTAGAAATCTCTTCCTGGATGGAAAAGTGAATTTATATTGACTCAGCTAATACTTAGAGTAAAACCATATTCCTATAAGTCACATAAAATAGGCTACTTTTCGATTTTAATTAGTTTCCAGTCGAATGTAATAGGGAATTATACCGGTTTCAATTAATCGTTTTGAATTGAAATTCGTTTAGTCAGGATGAGCGAACAAAATGTAGATATAACAAATCTCGTCGAGTTGTCTCCTTGTATGTCTTGAAAACTTACGTTAGTGTGTGTTTCTTCTTTACGTTATATATATGAATTGTTGCCTTCTTTGCTTTTTTTACTTTTCCTTTCTATCGAAGTTTTTGGTGTCTCGTTTCAAAACGTCCACGACTTTCTGTAGCCGTAAACTCTGTTTGAAAAGTGTCAATGTTCTTCCTCATGAACAAAGCCTTAAATTCACAATCACTGTGTATGTGTGTTTGGGAGGGGGAAGCTTCGCCTAAGGATGGTATCACTCACCGTATTGACTTGTTTGAGTGATACCATCCTTAGGCGAACCTTCCTCTATATACGATGATTGTGAAAGAACATTGACAATTTTCAAAAAGAGTCTACGGCTACAGAAACTCGTGGACGTGTTTTAAAACGGGACACTAGACAGTCGATAGAAAGGAAAAGTACAAAGCAAGATGTGAGTGAAGGAACAGCCGCAATGTTAGATGGCTGTACTAGTCTCGTATACAACTAATGCGTTTTGGGTTTTCTGGTGCTTCCACAAAAGTGCACACCCCTTATGTAGCAGTGGCTTCCGCTTAAATTGTCTGATTTTCACATACGTTGCAGCCCATGACGACTACATTAAAAGTTGTCATGGGCGCAAGCTCTGGAAAATTCATATGCGCGTGCTACAGCGCCTCAAGTTTACATATGGCCGAAATATGGTTTAGGTCAAATCGCTTTGTTTTTTATTGGCCTTCGCCGGCCAGGTTGGCTTTCTTGTTAAATAATTGTTAAACTCGACAAGCTCTACAACACATGTGAAAAAATCTTATTCCAACTGAAGTTTACATGAACACGAGCGCGCTGTAGCGTGCACATATGAGTTTTCAGAGCTTCCATGTGTCGATCGGTACAACATATGTGAAAATAATGTGATTTACACTTCAGCCACATGTAATTTCGAGCGCGATGTAGCGTGCACATATGAGTTTTTAGAGCTTGCGAAAGTGACTTTTAATGTACTCGTCATTTTCTACAACATTTTTAAAAATGAAGCGATTTGACCGATGCCACATTTCGGCAATGTGTAAGCTTTAAGCGCACTGTAGTGCTCGCAGGTCATGTTTAAACTTGAGCGCAAATAAGAGTTTTTCAGAGCTTGCGCCCATGACAACTGTTAATGTACGCGTCATGGACACTAACATATGGGAAAAGCAGCAAATATAACCGAAAGCCAGTGCTCCACAGAGGGTGTGCGGACTACTGACGGATTTCAAACATTCAACAAAACCATTTCAAGGTGTCAATTTGTGCCGAATGTTTACTTTATTTTTTCTTCACAAGTAAAATTGCTTTATTGTTATGCATAGAAGCTCCAGCTTGTTATCAAACTTAATCTAACCTTTTAAAAACGTCGAGTATCCAAATTCGGGAGCGATGGACACCTGAATTTAGACCCCCAGCTCTGAAAATATGAACACTGTAGTAATATATTTGTTCTGATGACGAAACACTTGAAAGTATTTCAAACGTTTTTCACGCCTCTGAATTTCATTACCGTCTTCATACCGTTTTGGGTGTTTTTACATAAAGTGACTCAGATTTATTTTTCAGATGACCTACTCAAGGCAAGAACAAAGCTGGTACAAGCGCAGGATGAATCGAATCTAGAAACTGATAACGAAATTACAGGGCGACCTCAGAGGAAGAGAAAGCGTCCGAGTAGATTAATTAGTGATGATGATGATGATAGTGAGGATGAATTTTATGTAAGAGGGCAATGTCGTACGAATTGGAGGAATTCATCACTAAGTTTACTTTCACCGCCTCGTTCATTACCATCAGAACCAGCTTCATGTGATGCAGGTGTGTATTCTTTATATTCTCTTAATTAGTATCGCCCATTGTGTTGTTTGTCTGTGTGTTCTGCCGAATGCATAAACTAATTCGAATGAAATTTTTACAGATTGTTTATTGTTCAAAGTACATGTCAGGCTTGTTGTGGAAGTAAATCGGACAGTGGGGTGAAACCCTGGTCTGAAAGGACAAAAATGTATGAAAAACAATATTTTTTTATTAAACACAAATTTAATGCACTGTCTTCTGTTTGAACAACCTTATAAATGTGCGCACACACTTTGGAGATTACAGGCTATCTGTGGGGACGGGAGGGGGGCTAAACCAAAGAAGGGGAGGGGGTGGAACCCCCTTAAAGGGCAAAAATGTAGAAAAGGAAGAAAAAATAATTTAAAACGAATTTAATGGACTGTTCCAGGGACCTTTGGGTAAAAGACCTGCCTTCGAGCAGAACACCAATCATCGTCTTCGTTATATGAGCCTTATAAATGTGCAAACATACTTTGGAGATTCCTCGCTGCTGGTTGGGTCGGGGGTGGAGGGTGCGAAGGAATGCTCGAAAAATGAATCCGAATAACATTTTTACAGATTTATCGCGAGGTCGACTGTTAGAATAACCTTCATACTAGTTAGATTTGAGCACAGTTGCAGACAGGGTGCAGTTTCCTGCCGTTTGTGATCAAATATTCGATTTTCACTATAAGTCTTTCCTTTTTTACCTGTGCAGCGTGACTGGTTTGTGCAGTTGGAAGTGCATTGTAAGGACATCTAAAATCTACCAGTAGGGTGGTCCTTATTTCTCAAGTTGTGTATATCAGAGACCGCACCCCTTAATCTTTTTCCTTTTTCCTTTAAATGAGAAAAGTGTTATCTGTAAATTTGAGTTCGTTATCACAACGATAAATGGTGCCGCAAAGACATTTTAATCTTTATAAGAATAAGATGTAGTTTCGAATGTTGCTCAATAGATGACAACACATGCAGTGACTTAGATTATTCTATTTAATCCCATTTCTTAGGTAATTTGGAACAGATTTATGAACAAAATTAAATTGGAAATAATAAATAAATGAAAAACAATTATTTTTTATGACCGTTTACAACTAAATCGTTCTCCCCTTTGTTCTTAATTACAACTCTTATTGTAAATAAAAGAATTTTAGACTACTTGTAACATGTATTTAAGTTTTTCTGTTCGAACTGGCCACCTGGAGCTCTAACCAGGTAAAAAAAGAGGGTATCCGTAGCTGGCGGAGAAAAATAAGCGAGTCCTCTGGTGTTTCCATCCCCATTGTTTGATTTTACTCGCGATCTTCTGTATACGGTTGGATTACTTGCCTCCTCGAGGTCCAAGGAAACAACCGTCGAATTGATTATAAGCCTCCACGGAGGCGAAAACACTAAATTGATCCTAATAGTTGACGACCCTTGCTGTTGTTTTTGGCTTCTAGATTTATTTGATACTCTCCTCTTCGGAGGCTGAGATACCTGTACACAGTTGACGACCTTGGCATACCTATCGGCAAACGAATTCGTTTTCTGTTTTCTAGGCACACATCTTCGTATTTACATTTGGGCATCAGCCCAGGGGCGGATTTTCGATGGCGGACCCACGGCTAGGATCAGGCAAAACGATGAATGGCAAACATACAGGGTTACCTCAAGTTCTACCTGGACCATCCGAGAGCACCCCGAAGGGCAGGGCCTGCAAGGACCCGAGACACACTTCTACTATTAGCAAATCTCAGCAACGGCGAGGTTCTCAAGCCTCAGTTGCCTCTGCAACTTCAGTCCTCTCTTCTGGTCCTGTCCGCAGCAGATCGCCACATCCATCAGACCATACAGACAGTTATGCCGAACGTCTTCAACAATCTCCCCCTCCGAAAAAGCAACATCTCTCTTCTAACTCAGATCTAAACCAAGTTCTCATGGACATAACTACAACTTCAAATCATTCTGATGGATCTACTCTACCTTCAGTTCATTCCATGTTGCTCACTAATTTTGACGTAAAGTTCAGCAATGCGAAGTTTGTTGCCATACAACTGCGCAAATACCTCCCTCGAGCAGCTATTTCAGAAATTGTTCATACGAGAAACACCGGACCCAAGTCTCATTACCACAATAAAAAACAAAGTGCCTATTGACACTTTTGGTCCAAATGCGAAGATTCAATCTCTGAACTCCTCCACACGTAAGCAGCCTCCACCACCAAAGCGACCACCATTGTTATCTGTCGTTATTCGGGGGGTTGACCCCTCCTATACAGATGAAGAGGTCCAAGAGGAGCTCAAGCTAGAGGGCCACACTATTACGAAAGTAATACGCATTCGAAACGATAAAGGTCCTACCTATATGGTTCGTGTGCTTACAAACCATCAAGACACCATTGATGAGTTACTAGCGTCAGGTGCATACATTTATAATCACAAACACAGAGTCGAACCATCACGAACACCAGTTCCAATGCCGGTCCGCTGTGAACGTTGCCAGGTCTACAATTCCCATCACACATCCGATTGTAAAAGTTCCAGTAAATGTGGCTATTGTGCAGGTCCTCATAACACCCGGACTTGTGATAACTTGGAATTGCCACCGAAATGCGCCACTTGTAATGAGCAGCATCCGGCCTACAGTTACAAGTGTAAGGCAAAGCCAGACCCTATTCAGGATCATCCTGAACTCGTTGTTCCCTTGCGACCACCGGCGCCTGTTCAAACCCATCCACATCCAATTGACGCTCCTGTTTCATTAGACCAGCTATTGACGTTTCTAACGCTAGCTTTGCAAAACATCCACCCTTTTATTAGGCCGCATATTCTACAGCAAATCATTCTGGCAGCAAAAACCACTTTTCATGTTAATTTTACTGCTACTTATTCCGGAAATACTGTTCATTTTCATAAATCACGTGCTAGTTCACTTGTTTAACATCATGGCTTTAACTTTTCTCTTTCTGAACATCCGATCACTACCAAAACACAAAGTTTTATTTGAACAGCTTCTTCTTTAGGAACATGTTACAGTATTCTTACTCAATGAAACCTTTCTAACAAACTCTCGTACTTGCCGTATACCACGATATACCATGTTACATTCTGCAAATCCCGTACCTGCACTTCGAGCAAATGGGGGAGTAGCCATAGGGATTTCTCCTCACATCCCTTATCGCCAGCATCAGTATACTGCAACAGCTCTTCCTGAATATCTCCTTGCCACAGTTTATTTCAAAAATGTCATCATCACCCTAGCAACTATATACATCAGACCAAATCATCCATTACCTCAGCAGTTCGTACAATATATCTCCAATACTTTCAATAGATACATCATTATGGCCGATTTCAATATGCATAGCCACAGCGATGGTGACCGGACAAATTTCATTAACTTCATAACAACCCACACTACCGGGGTTATCGTTGATCTTCCACAAGCTACACGCCCAATTTCAAACACCAAGCCTGACATAGTCATTGTCTCCACAAATCTTATCTCACATTGCACTGTAGAAATCCTTGATCTTCTTGGTAGTGATCATGCACCAATCAAGCTTGTTTACAAACCATACTCAGCTACGACCCATTCCTCTTCACCAGTACGAGTGAGCTTGCGCTACGATAAAGCTAAATGGGATCAATATCGTTCACATATTACAGACCTCACCAGTGATATAACAGAACCGGCCACATGTGACGATTTATACCAGACTGTAGATCGCATTACATCCGCAATCCAGGAAGCCAGCAACTTGTATATTCCAACAACGAAATCTGTTCCATATCAGCCTAAACTTCCGCCACACTATCTCTCCATGATCAAACGTTCACGTCAGCTCTATCGAGAATATCTCCACACTCGCAACCCAGAAGCACTCCGACATCACAAACAACTTCAACGTACAGTACACAATTACATCAAAGCATATAAACTCCGGTGCTGGGTAAAGACATGCAACACCCTGTCTGAAACATCGCATCCTACTAAATTCTGGTCCCGCTTCAATGCGCTTTGTGGAAAATTCTCTAGTACACCCTACCCCATTTTATTGGATGATACACCTGTTAGTACCGATAGCGATAAAGCAAATGCCTTTGCAGATCACCTACAAGTTATCTTCACACCGCCATTTGAGAAAACACCTCACCCTGCAGACAGACTCAATACTTCATCACCAGAAATACAACCCAATCCTACTCATGTTTTACCTCCTAATACTGCTGTTTCCGCCCCAATCACCACTCACGAAATCTCTCAAGTTCTCAATAATAAACGAAATACTGCACCTGGCTTAGATAACGTGACGTATCGCCATATCAAGGAATGCCCTATTTCACTATTACTACTTCTTGCGAATATCTATACATTCATATTGCGAACTGGCTTCTTTCCTTTAGCTTGGAAAACATCTAAGACTCTAATGTTTCCCAAACCACATAAGCCTCCTCAGGATGTTGCGTCTTATAGGCCTATACAACTTACATCCACATTCAGTAAGATCTTGGAACGTATCCTAGTTAAACGATTACATATTTTCATTTCAGATCACGGCCTACTTCCAGTCACACAAGCAGGTTTTCGTCCAGCTTTCTCTATAAATGATCAACTACTTCGACTCACAACGCTCATTACTCAACACTATAATTCAGCAAATCCTTCCTGTTTAGTTTTATTTGACTTGGAGAAAGCATTCGATAAAGTCTGGCACCATGGGCTCATATACAAACTTCTGCAATTTCAGCTCCCTATCTCCTACATTCGCCTCATTTACCATTTCATTACGAATCGTATCACCTATATCTCAGTACGAGGCAGTTTGTCACATCCGATCTTTCTGTTCTCTGGAGTACCACAAGGGTCAGCCTTGTCTCCTTTACTATACCTTCTGTATGTAGCAGATATGCCCCGACTGCCAGATCAGGTCCATCTCTTCCAATATGCGGATGACACGGCCCTTCTCGCACTTGGAGCAAATATCCAGCAGCTCAACATTAAGTTACAGACTGCTATTAATCGCTTTCACACTTGGTGCACTCTTTGGCGGCTTACTATCAACGCAGCTAAAACCCAAGCCATCATATTCCTACCACCCAAAAGAACTTCCAAAGTCCGCAGAAATCCACGCAATCTCTCTCTGTACGTTGATGGGGTGCCTATTCAAATCAGTAATACTGTCACATATCTGGGAATTACCTATGATCACCACCTTACTTGGTCCCAACACCTGAAAGTCATTACTACAAAAGCCTATAATAAACTCAATCTATTGAAACGATTGACTGGTACCACCTGGGGCCTTAAAGCACACACCATCCTAAATACCTACAAGGTATTTTTACGACCTGTCCTTACTTATGGATTTACTGCTTGGATAGCTGCACCCCCTAAGTTCTACAGTAAACTTTTAATTCTAGAACGCCATGCTTTCCGTATAGCATTCCGCATTAAGCTGCCTAGTCCTACACAGGATTTATACCGCAAAATCACTTTTCCGACTTTACAATATTACCTAGAAAAGCTGCGGCTAACATTTATCACCAAACGCTTCGAAACACGACATCCTTTATTACAGGACACAATGCGTTATTTAGCACTTCATCCAACACCTCACCGTTATTATCATCCTCCACTTTCGCTCCTCTTCACATTATATCATTATACTCTACCACCGTTAGACCCGGCTTTACTTATAATCACAGATTACGTCATTCATGAACATCTTCCTCTCATCCACCCATCATTTCCAGCACAGTGATTACCATTATTTACTAACAAGGGCCTCATTCGTCTTCATCATTGCCTAGAGTAGCCCCTAGGCTGACGATAACCTCATCTGTCTAATTAATAATATCCACGTGTTGTCCTGTGTAAGCACCTCACCACATATTTCACTCCCATTGCTATACTTGTACATATCATGAATTCTATACCTAATCATCATTCCCATTTTGTTATCGCTTGTTAGCTTAAAATATACTGTATGTTTATTTTCCTTGTGTATATACCTGCACCTAAAGTTAAGGATTAACGTTCCTTAAGTCTCCACCTCCAAAATTACTTATTTATGTAAATGTTGTTGCTAATAAAGTGTAAAATCACTTAGCCCATCTAACATCTTTTTTTTCCGTAGTTAACTATCATGTTTCGTTCCTAAAAGAGGGCGTAACCCTCTGAAAGGCAGCTAGCCCGTCAGGCTAGCCTCAAAAAAAAATTCTATGTTTCCATGTATTCAGCAATATCTTTTCTATTTTTGGGAAAGTAAGCATGGATTATATCCATGCTTTATATACAGAGACTCACTTTTATATTCGGCCACCACATTGTACTGGCGTTTTCTTTTATATTATGAACTACAGTAAAGTAGAGTGATAATATTGTTTATGCTATGTGAAACCTCTATACTTTCTGCAACTTTTTAAAAAAATTTAACTCTTACATACAAAAATCAGAACATTTTTTTCTCGAACACAAAAATTATAATCACTTTAATATTCGGCCACCACATAAGGTGGAACTTTCTTGTCGCCTTTCTCGATGCAAGAAAAAAGATTTAATACTTAATTGGATACTCTTTATTGTGTATCATCTTCTGCAAGTGATTTTGCATATATCCAGTTATTTTTGCGGTATATTCAACAGCAGTATTGGCCCATTCTTCTGTTAACTTTCTCTGAAGTTTCTCCTTTGATGTTACCGCCACTTTCCGAACTCTAGCGTCGAGTTTGTCCCACAAATGTTCAATGGGATTGAGGTCCGGACTTTGTGGTGGAATTTCGATGGCTTTGGAGCAGTTGTACAGAAGCCAGTCACACACAACATATGCCCCATGTTTTTGATCATTGTCGTAATAAAATTTAAAAGTCTCGCTGATTCCAAATTTGTCCGCACTATTGTGTAAAGACTCTTGTAGAATGCTCAGGCACTGTTCTTTTGTCATTTTAGCATTTATAAACCTGAGTTCATCCACACCGACAGCACTTATGCACCTCTAAACCATTATGTTACCACCACCATATTTGACTGTTGCTTGTAAATTCAGTTTCCTTAATTCTTCATTTGCCTTTCGCCACATTATAACCCTGCTATCTGTCTTTAAAATGTTGAATTTGGTTTCCTCAGCAAAAATTACGTCTTTCCATCATTCTGGTTCCTTTTGCACATAGATTTTAGCGAACTAAAGCTGTTTCTTTCTGCACAATTTGTCGACAAATGGTTTCTTTCTAGCTATCTTTCCGTGGTATCCTTCGGTTTTCAGTAATTTCCGAACAGTCTCTGGGAAGTTGTCTCTGGGAACTGGTGTGCATCCCTCCCATCCCTTACACACCCTTGCAACATTTCCGCTGCAATCTTCGGAGCACTTAATTTTGGGTTTTCCTAACTTTTCCCACAATCACACGTTTGTCTCCATTTAGCTTGCTAGGCCAACCCTTCTGCTTCACGGATTCTATCATGTCTTCCTTCTTATAACGTCGCAAGATATCAAGCGATATCAAAACGCTTGACGTTTGTCGATTGTTTAGAAAATGGAGCCATCTGTAGGATTGGTGAGTAGTCTCAGAGATTTGGCGCTTGATTTTTTGCAAAAGGTAAAGGAAGGTAAGCTTTGTGTATAAAATGTAATAGTAAGCCCTACTTTAGTTTTATTTACAAAATACAAAGCTGATTTTTTTTAGACTGGCGTGCTGAGCGCTTTTAGGATAACTTTACAGACCAGTGTTACTTCATTACTTTCGAAATATGGATGGAATTTGATGTTTACCTTTTTTTTTAAGTTTGTTCATCCGTATAATGTACACCATATTTAGCCATTGGATTCTTTAAAGTCAGTGATGGCTCTTGACAATTAACATCAGCATGGGCGCAAGAAGGGGAGGGCAAGGTGGGGCCCGGGTCCCCTTTGGCTTACGAAAATGTATACGTAATATAGCAAACCACGTATATTAAATACCAGGCGTAATATAGCAACCAGGGAGATGGGCCCCTCGCTAGAAAATTTTCAGCCCCTGAACATCAGCACAAAAATTAGAGGGTTAACTTCAGCAGACGGCTTTACCATAATAAAAATTTATAAGTGGAATACTTGATAACATGTTAATTCATTACTTTAGCAGACGGCTCTATCATATTTATATCGATTTTGTGGACATTTTTCACTAGATTTGAGATACTACTGTTATATAGATATAATTTTGGAACTGGGGGACCAAAATCAGGTAAAACCACCGTGTTTACAGGAGAAATGAGTTGGTGTTACGTAACGGTAATTACTAACATAACTAACCAAACCTAACCTTAATCATCAAAAACACAGAAAATATAGGGAAAAAGTACAAATTCAGGTAAAATTACCATGTAAAAATTATTGCGGATATTTTATGTATTTTCCACTTTCCTCGTTTATGTGCATGTCCTCCGTCCCCTGACGCGCCTGCTCCCTGATGACCCACCCCCTAGCTCCGCTCGGGTCCCCCTGCTGCACTCCTGCTCTGACTCAATTAGATGGCATTCGTGCTTTCTGTGGCCACCTATCACAAGTTGGTTCGTGGTTTATGCACTAGCTCCTCATTTAGTGAATAATATACAAAAAGAAACCGGAAAATGCAATGTGTGAACATTTGGTAGAACCGTCTGCTCGTATCCTAACCCAGCCTGACCTAAACTAACTTAAACTACCTAAACCATTTAAAAAATACAGAATATATAGCAAGAAAGTACAATATTTAAGGAAAATATTGGCCCCACCAGTTCCAAAAATATGCCGTTACATAACACTTTACGAAGCATAGCTGAGCGAGCCAAGGGGAATAGAAGCCCAGGAGGGCTCGTTTTTTTCCTACCTTTTAAGTTACAACGATTGGCACAGCAACCATTCCAGACGGTCATTTTCCATAGCTTCATATGTACTTACTGCCCTCTCATTCCTTGCTTGTATTCATCTGCCTTCCGCCTTGTCAATTAGATCCACCAAAACATACTTAATTTCCCATTTCGTAGGATTCTATATAACACATACAATTTATTAAGTCTAAACACATTAAAATAATTTATTTAATTAGGTAGAGCCATCTACTAAAGTTAACCCCATATTAATAGTGAAGGTAATTAAATGATAATATAAGTGTTTTGAACTCAATAAATTGTAGGTGCAAATGAGTATACATGGGAAAGTAAGTATGTTATGGTGGAGCTATTTGCCAGAGCGGAAGGCGGTTGAATACAAGCAAGGAACGAAATGCCAGTAATTGTATGTTAATTTTTGGAAAATGACCGTCTACAATGGCTGCAATGCCAATCGTGTGTAACTTAAAAGATAAGGAAAAAACGATTCCTACGGGGCTTTTAATTCCCTCCGTTCGCTCAGCTGTGGTTTGTACAGCGTTTATAAACTAGTGCCCCAAATCTAGTGAAAAAAGCAACAAAATCGATATAAATTTGGAGAGCCGTCTGCTGAAGTAATGAAAATTACGTTTTATCTCTACAATCTAGGAGAAAACTGCTTTGAATTAATACATTGCCTAAGCTTTCTTGTTTTAGCTTTCACCGATACACTACAAATTTTAACTGATGTGGCTTCCCCAAGAATCGGTACGGATTATATTTAAATACAGCAAGCCTGGACATTTCGCTCATTTCAGAATGCATCATGCCTATCTCTCGTTCCTTGAGTTCGTGCATATTTATTTGGAGGTTGGAGGCAAAATTGAAATAGTTCAAAAGAAGAATATAAATACTTATGTCCGACTTTATTTAGTAACAATTACTTATTCTAAGGTATACTTCATCAATCTTAGATTAAATGATATCACTCATTTCATCGCTTTACAATAAGTGCAAGGAAAGGTTCGATCGGGTATGGACTTTTGGGTTTCAGGTAAAAGAACGATGAATTTCGAAAAATTACTTATTAGATATTAACAATAACTCAAAATGGATTATTACGCGAAAATAAGTTGGCAAATTAGTTTGAAGTTTGTAAGGTAAGAAGTCGTAGGTTATAAGTTTAAAGAAAACAAGTTTTTCGTTGCTTACATTTCAATCTTTTTATCCTCTAAAAACAGCAACTTCTGTCTCTTAATTGATTTTAGTGCCTTTGTTTACTTTTTTCTACCAGCTGAATGAAGTCTGGATCTAAAATCTCAGAAAAATATTTGCAATCTGAACGGATGTAATAAAGAAATGATGCTATTTTTCAGGATTGGCAAAAACCGTGTTCTTTTTTTTTAAAAAAAGGTACTTTTTTCACTTAAACCGGAATTTTTTATTTAAACCAGGTTTCTTTTATTTAAATAGGTTTACCTTAAAGTGGAGTGACCGTTGCACCCCCTTTTTTAAGAGTAAAGGTAATTTGAGACATGATTCGATTGAACAAGGTCGCAACCTCGAGAAATGACCGCTCAAACTAGATGTCATAGATCAACTAGTTCTACAAACGATTTACCAGTACATCATAAATTATTCCGCACTCTACTCCTTCAGCATTGGTTAAGCTTGAATTGTCCTTGTTTGAAGCATGATCGTCCACAAGTTGAGTGGGGGTGGGATTCGTGAAAAATACTTTTTAACTTGTCTCTTTAATTGTGATTTTATTTTATCAAGTTTGGAGTTCCCGCCGAACTGCCTGTAGTGAGCTGTCACACTAGCAGACGGTCAACAAACCTTTTCCACAGAACCTGACTAAGTGTCTAAATTTATAACATTGGAAAGTAGATCGACGAAACAGATATTTCTATTAGGTTTCACTGGTTTGTTAATAATAATAATAATAATAATAATAATAATAATAATAATAATAATAATAATAATAATAATAATAATAATAATAATAAAAAGGTTTTATTTAGAAAGATAATGTGAATGGTCCAGAACTATTAGTCACTTCTTGTATTGATTAGCAAATTAAATTAAGCCTATATTTCTGACTTTAACTAAATTAGATCTTCTGTGTTATGCAGTCTTTTAAAATTGTCCATTGATTTCATGTGTATAAGTGTAGAATAATTCCACTTTGCGCTTCTTTCCCTTTTGGTTCTTAAGTGGCTCCTAAAATATTCACAAGTACGCAAGACCACTGCAACGTATTTCTATTAGTTGACCTGCGTGATTGATGGTCTGTGAATTTATCGCCTTTGTTATCAAAGGATTCTGGTTTCGAGTTCAAATGAAGGACAATATCTCTCGAGTAGTGGTTCGGATCTCACTTTAAGCTGTAGGTCACTTTCTTCATGACCCCGCTGTTGCAGAAGAACGTTATGGCCAAATCTAGTTTATAACGGTCCATATGTAGGCTACATAAACAAAGCAAATGTGTTTAAACCGAAAAAATTATATAAGAAAAACAGTTTTGCCAACTCTGATCACTCTATAGTTAGTGCTACTTAGATATTATGGGGACGGAGTTTACTGCAGTGCCGACAGCCGTAGAGGGTGCGGGTTAGCTTACTGAAAGTTTGGGAGCACACTGAAATGTTGGGAGAAGGACTCTGAAAGAATATTTGTCTAGGGGCCCACAAAAAATTTGATTGTTCGTTGAGGTGACCTGAATGTTTCTTCAATATAGAGTTCTCCCTTTTGCTCAGTACTTTTATTCCGTAATTCTTCCTACGTCTTTAGCCACCATGGGATAATCGTGGGACGTCGAACTCCACGAAACGAGAAAGCGTTATTCTTCCATAATTATTCCCTGCGTTATTCGCCTTTTTTCTCTCGGTTGGAAACGTGGCATGTATTTTACTTGAAGTATTTATCAATAATATAAAGTTTTATTCTATATAATGACGTAGCGCTTTGGACGTGGACATATTAATTGGCGTGTACAAATCTATACTTGTGTAACGATGCCATAATTACTGAGTTATTATACAAGGTAGGCCAAAAGACAGGTGACAGTCCTGTAACATAAAGTTCGTTGGGCTAGAGGTCCACATTGGCCATGGATGATGAGTGGGGGTGGGAAACCTAAAAACCCACGTGACAACGTGAACGGGAAAACCCTCACGAATATGATATTGTCCACCATAAACTCATGAGGCGGGAGATTGAACCAAAGATCCGTCGCACCAAAAGGCAACGATCTACCTCTGAACAATCAACCCATTCCTTCCGCAGTGCTGATGAAAGACGTCATACTCCAATGACCTGGTCATAATTCTCCAACGTAGTGGTCTTCTATACACGTCTTCCTAATTGTTGCCCACTTTCCCCCCCAAGATTTCTGATTAAATGAACAGCGAAATCGTATTTAAATAAAATCTTTGAGTTTTGTCCCACGGTTTAGCGGGGCAGCCCAAAGGAGACGGTGATTATGAGGATGAATTAAATGATGGAGTGAAGAAAGTGAAGGGAAACGGTAGAACCCTGAGTAAATCCACGCACACGGTGTTTGTCTACCACAAACGTACTCGCATGTCTATAAATATCTTGTTGTAGGAATAATATTTGATAACGAATTCGCCTTGTATTTCTTATAATTGTTCCATAACCCATCCCAGTGGTTCTGGATTCGATTCCCCACGATGTACACAAGGAAGTTTTTATTTACTTTTTTTCTCTTTCAATAATTGTTGTAGTCTCAAGGCTCGAAGAGCACGCTGTAATTTCTCTCTCTTTTTTCTGTTAATAATAAATGATGGGACAAGGCAAACGTCCTTTCCTACCCAAGCTTTCGCAAAGCTTGTTAATATTTCACTTCTGGATCCCTTTATCCTCTTCCTGTCTGTCCTAACTTCTATATAGGTCTGCATTCTTAAGGAATGCTGAAGTTTTGGTCTAAAGTTCCTGTTTGGTTGTCTACAAGGAAGACATAACTTGCTGAGCTACGTGTCTTCCGTTTTTTATGATTTGATGCTGTATTTAGTTTTTTCTTGCTTAAATGTCAGAATTTCTACCGGGTTTGGTGCCCGCTTGTGTGGTCAATCCCCGGATACGTTTTGCAAAAGACAAAGCTGACGTTGGGCTTCATGACGTATGTGGGAGGTGCCAGTTTGGACAACATCGTCTCATCTTCGGATTAGGAGGAGGAGAGAGGCGGAGTTTCAGGCAAACCCCGGAAATGAAAGGTGAACAAAATCAGGAGGATGGGGAACGATCGGGGTCTTGGCGATCAGTGCATGAAGGAGACAACGCACGCTCAAGGATCCTTCCTACCCTTCGCACGATGGAACTACATCAAGTTCAAAATGTAAATCACCGCAGAAACAATCAGGAACGTACACACCAAAAGCTTGTCTAAATTTGTTAAAGTCAAATCTTGCCTTAAACATTTCCTTAACGTTTGCTGTGCCAAATATTAAAAACCAATTCGAATTGCATTTTATTTCTAAAATTAGTAAATCCAAGCTACATCCCATAGTTATGAAGAAAATAGTAATTTAAAAGTATTTCAACTTAAGATTAGAGTCTCTCTATCATAAAATTTCAGCTAAATAAGGGTAACATTACCCTTTCTCCTATCCGAAGATTGGTAATGTTTCATGGTGGAAAGATGCTGTTGTTTGATCTCTGTTGTGCCTCCCGTTTAACTTAAGTTGGCTTGAAACTTTAACTTATTACGTGAAATTGTTTCTATATATCGTGTTGCTTTTATGAAGCTTGTTTTGTTGTAGTTCATATTATTTGGTGTATTGTTCTGAATTGTTTTTGCATGCCTCTGTTTATTTACTGTCTTGTTTTTAATTATTTATGTTGCGACATTTTGCTCAAAATTGTGAATTATATGATGATTTGTGTGACAATTTAGATTTGACCGAATATTTTGAACCCGTAGCGTCTTCGTCCCCTAGTAAGATTCATTTTACTGGTCAATGTTTGGATCGCGTTAAGCGTAATTTACAATTCAGTCAGTCTCTTTCCGATATTGAGTACCCATCGAGTTTTCTCTAGTTTTGCGATAGATTCTGATATAGCGGTAGGGTAACTCACGAGAACATGGGCTTGCTTAGCCACATACCCCGTCCGGAACCTTTCTTTGGGCGCATGGCTGACGATGGGGCGCGATATGTGGACCAGTTTGAAGTATTAGCTCGAGTAAATAACTGGCCTGATGGATATTAGGGTATCTTTTAAAAGGGCCAGCGTCCTACTAGTTCGATACCCTTTCTAAACAACCAGATTTCCCGGACATGACCTACGATCAGTTTAAAAATAAGTTCAAGGACGCGTTTAACAATGTGCTGTTGCCTCAGCTTACCGAACACGAGATGAGGAGTAGGGAACAGGCATCCAACGAGTCTGTTCTTTCCTATGTATACGCGGAGCGTAGCCTGATTCTCAGAAATGACAAGGATGCTCCCATTCAATAACAAGTGCAGTTGATCATTGACGGGTTAATCCCTCAATATATGAAAGTAGCGATAAAGAAGAAATATGATTCTGTAGAACAATTAGTGCGGGATTTGCTTGATGAAGAAAAGGCTCGTGTTTTATTAGAAAGGAAATCGATAGAAAAGTTGATGAAGCAGAATCCTTTTCTTTCATATTCTGTTACTCAGCTTAATCCTCCAGACAATGTTGGAATTCAGCCTGATGCAGTTGTGCAGAATCAGGAAGATCAGGTTTCCGCGCGGACTTTGCCCGATGCTGCTTTAGCTCCGAAGGCAGCAACTGATGATTTTAAAGAACAGCTGTCAGCTATTCAAAAGCAACTAACACAGCTTTCATTGCAAGGACAGTCTGTGAACAAAAGTAATAGCTCACGTAATAATTTTCGCCGTAATGGCAATAATAATAGTAACCGAGGTAGACGTATTTTTCAACAGCGTCAAAACAATACTCAGCAGCGGCCTTCACGTAGGAATCAGGAAAATAGTAGTAATAATAATAGTAATCAATCCAACAGGCGTACTGTTATATGTTATAAGTGTAGTAAGGAAAATCAGCTTTGCTGCACATTGCTTTAAACTGATAGGAAGGGTTGATGAGAAAGGGCCATGGACTCTCAAGAGTTTTAAAGTCCTTCTGCAGTTTGATAAGGCTCTTCCCCATGTTTTGATACAGTTGAATGGTAGGGAAGGCCCCATCCTCTTGGATAGCGGTTCCCAAGTTTCATGTATCTCTGCCCAGATGCTTCCACGTAAAGCTAAAATTGTTCCTACGAATAGCTTTTTGAGAGGGGTTACAGGGAAGACGTTACCTGTTAACAAACCTGTTTTGCCATCCTTTTACAGTAATTCCTAGTTACACCCATCCCCCTCTTTTGGGCCAAGATTTTCTACTGCGATGCTATCACGTATCTACAAGATTTGCGATGAGGCAGATATATATCAAAAAAGTTCTACGTTAGAAATTACTAGATTTGGGAGAATCCCGCCCGCCACTTTACAGTACTATGAGAGTGTTAACATGATTTCCTCTGATTTAGCTACTCTTGTTACTTCTGTTTTTAAGGTAGAGGCATCTACTTGGTTGCCCCCCCCCCCGCGCTAAAATTTGTGTGCCTGTTCGAAAGTTTTATGGTTTAATTGGATGCAGAGATTGGCTGCGACCCACGTCTTTTATATCGGGGGTGGCTAACCTATTAGTGCAGGAGTGCAGAGTTGATACATATAATTCTCTTATTTGGGTTTCTAACCCGATCAATAGAGGATACTTATTCTGGAAAAACAAAATTCTAGGGCAAGCAGTGGACAAACAAACTGAATATTTCTGCACAAACGTAACGCTTAGTCATGGTCCTCAGTCAGCTGAGAACCCTAAATTTGATTGTAAATGTGTTGGTGTGAATCCTGCGCTTTCTGAGGCAGAAAAACAGCGATTTTATGACCTCATCACGGAATTTAACGATGTGTTTAGTTGGTCCCCTGAGGATTTTTCTCAGGCTCGAGATTATGAACACGATATTCAACTTAAAGACCCTAACCCGTGAACGTTAAGCGGTATGTAATCCCATACCATCTCCGAGATGCTGTCAACGAACACATAGAGTTATTGTTGAAACAAGATGCCATTCGGCCTTGTCGATCCCCATGGAATTCGCCCATTACATTGGTGCGTAAGAAGAATGGCTCATTTCGATTTATTGTGGACCTCAGAACTGTGAATTCCCACGTTATCGCCCCGACCTTTCCGATCCCGGCGATGCAGGACATTCTAGAGCGCTCTAGTGGCAAAAATTTATCAATAGTTGTGACCTCACCTCTGGGTTCTATCAAATTAAACTCACTAAAAGAAGTCAATTGATTTTTGCTTTCTCTGTTTCTGGTGAGAAACAATACTGTTTCAAAGTTCTACCTATGGGCCTGGTGTCTAGTTCAGGGGCAATTAATGACTTAATGAAACTTAAGCTGCAGGGTCTAGAAAAGCACTACGTCTATTAATATTTGGACGATATAGTGTGGATACATTGGAGGAAGTTTTGGCAACCACCCGTAAGCTATTTGAGAGGTTGAGGGACCGGGGTTTCAAGCTATCCCCAGAGAAGACCAAACTGGGGCACTTTTCGTTGGAGTTATTGGGGCACACCGCCTCGCAACAAGGAATTTCAATCTCTGATCGGATTACGGATTCTATTCGTACAAAAGGCCTAAGACGCAGAAACAACTTAAGAGTTTTCTAGGGCTGTGTTCCTGTGTTCGAACTTACATTAAGGACTTTTCAAGTAGAGAGGAAACCCCTTCAGATGCTACTTAAGAAGAATGTACCTTCTCAATGGGGTGTTGTCCAGCAGCAGGCTTTTGATCAAATGAAAGAACCGGTAACATCTGCCCCGACTTTAACGCGTTTCCATCCGAATAGGGACATGTATGTCTTCTGTGATGCGAATCTCCACGGCCTGACCGGGGCCATCCTGCAACCTGAATCTGATAAAGAAGAGGCTCCCTTAGTCCCGATAGCCTTTTGTAGTAGAGCGGTTGGTCCCCATGAAAAACGTTATCACCTTCTAGATCTGGAACTTTCTGCAATTGTGTTCACGTTACGGCGTTTTAAATACTTTTTGTTGGGCAATCATTTTTATCTAAAAACTGATTGTCGGTCTCTTACCTATCTCCGGCAAACTAAGAATGTAGCTAAGTTCGCACGTATCTTAGCAGAACTGGAACAATATAACTACAAAATCTCACACGTACCAGGGAGAATAAACATCTTAGTGGATACGCTCTCACGTAATGTCGACTGTGAACGTTACATTGTTGACGAAGAAAGGAATCTTCAGGATCCCCGTGTGTTTTTTGTCCAGTTGGATGAAAAGTTGAAGGATGAACAGCGGAAGGACCCCTACTTCACAGCCATCATCGTTTATTTGGAAGGGAAGACGTCGCAGGATTACGCTATCAAAAGGAAAGCCTTATGTTATGAATTGAAGGACGGTGTTCTACATCCTATGCATCGGCTTCCATCCGGGACGCAGCTACTGCCAGTAATCCAAGTATCACGGCGTGACAGAGTGTTCCAGTCTGCGCACGAGTCTACGTTTGGAGCCTCGCATTCTGGGTGTGGTAACACGTACCAGATGCTGTTGAAGACGGCCTATTTTCCCTTTATGAAGCAGTACGGGGCTGATCGATGTAGGAGGTGCCATATATGTCAGCGTATCAAGAAGCCACTAGGGAAACCACCGAGAATTCTCCAGACGATGCCTTCTGTACCCCAGCCTTTCTATTACCTGGGAAACGATATTTCCGGGCCATATTCGGATGCTAATATTTTAAGGCACAAATACTTAGCTATAGCCGTTGATGATAATACTCGATACGTAGTGACGGCTACTTTGGGCACCAATCTGCATCTACACTTGCCGACTTTCTGTATCAGATTGTGTTTTTAAAGTTTGTACTTTGCAAGGGAATTTTGGTGGATAGTTCCACCGCCGTTACAGCATCATTATTTCAAGAATTGTGCAGTATTTTGGGGGTAGAAATTAAGTTTGTTAATCCCTTCAACATCAAACAGCGGGTCTGGTCGAGGTGACCGTTAATACGTTACCATTGACGGTACACTATCAGAAGTGTAAATCCGTTATTTCCCGCAGTCACTGTACTGACAGAGGCGAAATGTTTACTTTGACCCGCGACATACCGGTTGAGAACCAACGTTTCTGGTTCCTTTCAGTATGGACTATCTCTTCATACAATAAGGCACATCATTTTAAAAAATAAGTGTGCTATTCCTACTTTTATCTAGTTTTTAACAGCGATAAGAATTTAGGTTTGTGATTTTTAAAAAGAATGGCTTTTAAATTTTAAAAAAAAATCTGCGTTTCACAAGATTTTATAAATGTTTCGGAGGAAATATTATCATGGTAGTTCAATGTATACTTACTGTTCTTATTGTACGAAGGAAAAGGACACTCTTCTTTTTTTCTTACCACAGCTACGGGTGGTGGCAAGGGGGAAGCGGGGAAGAGGGAATCAGGGAATCATGTTTTCCTGCCGGAGTAGACTAAACAAATGTCGTCACAGAAAGTAATTTATGACCCCGAATAGGAAGTTGATTGTGTTATCGTCATTTCATTCTAACAAGTGGGCAATATACACAATTTGCCCTCGTACCCTCCACCCCTCAAAACTACGAGCTCAAACTGCATCATTTGTTTACTTGTGTGAGTCATTTTCCGTTCTGTGTGTTAGCTGGAATAAAAAGTGTTCGTTTACCTTTTGAGAAGATGACATCAGCAAGCTTTTGCGAAGAAGCAATTCAACAAGCACTGTGGGATGACAGAGTCACGGAAGATGTAGATGATTTGGACGCTACTGACAATGATGAATCAGATATCGCACTCGAGATATTTTTTGATCTTTGGTGTCACGTGGCGCCCCTTCAGTTTGTACCAAGTATGTCAAAGGACCCAAAATTTATACCAGGGACCTTAATTAAGATATAAAAGTGATTTCATATCTTAGTCGCATTTCGTAACGTCAGAAAAAATGTTTTCTTGTACACTGTAATGACATAAATTTTACACATTTTTTTGGAATTTGCAAGGTGTCAGAAAATAATTTCATTGTAAGACCTCAACCAAAAAGATTTCCCATTCGGAAGGATGTATGTACATTTTCAATAAAATTCTTTACAAACAAAATTGAAAAGAAGGTGGTTGGGGGGTGTTTTCACCCCAAATTTAGAATTTTTTCTAGATTTTTTAACCTTTGGCGCCCCCTCAGTTTGTACCAAGCATGTTGAAGGACCCAAAATTTATACCAGGGACTTTCCTTAAGAATATAAAAGTGATTTCATAACTTAGTCGCATTTCGTAACGTCAGAAAAAAATGTTTTCTGATACACTGCAATGACATAAATTTTACACATTATTTTTTCGAATTTGCAAAGTGTCAGAAAATAATTCATAGAAACAGCACTATTTCATTCTAAGACCTCAACCAAAAAGATTTCGCATTCGGAAGGATGTACATACATTTTCAATAAAATTATTTACAAACAAAATTTAAAAGAAGGGGGTTGGGGGTATTTACACCCCAAATTTAGCATTTTTTCTAGTTTTTTTATTTTTGGCACCCTGAGGCGCTCTTCGGTTTGTACCAAGTATCTCAAATGACCACCAAAATTATAGCAGGGACCTTCGGCAACAAAAAGCTTTTTACTTTATGTCTCTGTACGCAATAGAAGTTATTTTAGAAGTTTTTCTTTCATACACTACAAACTATTAAAAATCATTTAAATTTCCCGCGGTACGGAGAAGCGTAGAGTCTGCTGGCTGGCGGTGAATTAAAGGTTAGAAACTTAGAAGCTCTTTAAAACGTAAGTTAGATCTGTCCAACCAGGTTAGCTGGGTTGACCATGTACCTGCTACCACTTTTTCGCACAATATCACTATTAATCATTCGACTTCCTTCTCGCCTTTTTACTTGCTTTTTGGTTTTAACCCGTACTTGGAGCATCAAGCTATTATCAATGGTTCATGTCTTCACGTTTCGAACGAAGATCGGCTAGCAGTATTGCAGGATGTGTTCGAGAAGGCGCAGGACAAACTATTCGATCGCTTTCGTACTTCTGAGAAGTCGTATAATCTACATCACACTCCAGTTAAATATAATGTCGGCCAACGTGTCTGGATTTTTGATCCTAATAGACGCCGTGGACACGCGAAAGCCTTCTCAGGACAATACTTTGGACCGGGTGTTATTGTCCTTATGGATAACGCTAATGCTTACTTCGTTAAGTATAAGACGCCGAAGGGGAAAGAAAAGATAGAATTTATTGCGGTGACCAGACTTAAGCTCTATTTCCCGGATGTCCCTCCACCCGAGGAAGAAGACCTACAACGTTCCGATGATGTTTTACACATTAATAAGCAAGATTTGTGTGTGGAGGACGAACAAAGCTTGGATTTGCAAAAACTGACTTTGACTACAACGTTGCATGACCCCATGCAGTTTATGGATGTTGTTGACGTGACAAAGCTACCGTCACTCTCGACGTTGGCCTATAAACCTGGAATTGTTAAACCGCTATATAACATCAACGATGACATTAATGACAAATTCAAAATTTATTATGGAGACATTGTTAAATTGAAATGTGACGTTGTTGTTAATGCTGCCAACGAGACGCTCACTTCTCTTTCTGGAGTGGATGGTGCAATACATAGAGCGGCTGGTGAACAACTGGCTCAAATGTGTAGGAAAATTGGCTCCATAAACCCGGGAGAAGCGAAACTTTCTCCGGGGCTCAACTTACCAGCAGATCACGTAATATATACCTGTACACCTAGAAATAATGACAAGCGTATTTTGAAGTGTTGTTACGTAAATTGTTTGCAGCGAGCAATTGAAAATAATTATCGCACATTATCTTTTTCATGTCTTGGCACGGGTGCGTTTGGTTTCGACAAACGCCAAGCGGGGAAGGTAGCCTTATCCAGTGTACGCAATATATTAGAGACAAATCTAACGGATTTTGACGATATTGTGCTTTGTCTGTATGACAAGGACAATAAAATGATATATGAAGATAATCTACCAGCGTATTTTCCCAAAGATATTAGATGTTGTTAGTCGAGAAGGAAAAAAGACTTATTTTAATGTTAGTTCAATATATGATTCCTTAGAGATTTTCTTCATTACCTCTGAGAAACCATATGGAGAGTTAGAACGTTTTACCAATTATATTGTCTCATACAGTTCCCCTTAGTGAATACAAGCGACGACTTGCTCATGCTTTAGTTCCCCTGGGAGGGATTTTGAAGTTCCTTACCTGCAAGAGAACAAATACCTCGGATTAGACTTAGTAATATATGTGGAAGAGATAATTGTTACCTTACATCTCTTTTTGTATATACCTACATTATTTAATATGATAAACCTAGGTTTTACTATCTTCGGGCATTGGCCAAGCCCTGATAATTCAGAATTTGACGTTTTATATACCGGATTTGACAATTGCGCGCAAATACATACTTGACTTATTAGTTTACCCATATAGGATATACTTTTCCCGGATTTGTTTTTTTTTTCTGATTTGGACAATTTACTGAAATTAGACATTTTAAACATCATATGTCATACTTTCCATGACTTACTATCATCTTGAAGTTGACAATTAAGTGTTTAGTGCTGACCCTGTTAATGCGTTAATGTGTTGACTGTTGCTGTTAACGTGTATGAATTTATCAGAATATGAGTATTGGAGTAGACATGTTAAACTTCGTACTTGGAGTGTATCTATTATGATAAGAATGTATTATCTTTTTTTAATTCCTCATTGGAATTGCATAAGTTGTGTATACTCGTTCTCTCATTGTTTAATATTTATGGCCGTTTAATTCGAGCCATGAGCGTCTACATTTTAGTAACCCAAATGAACGATTAGTTTAAATGTATGAGTTATTTTGGTGTATATACATATATATATTTTTCTCGAGGCAACTAATTGATATTGTGGTACAAGCTTTGTTATTAGTATTATTATTATTACTACTACTATGCGTTTTCCATATTTTTTATTCCAGACGTTCCTGGGTTTTACTTTATTATCCGTTGCTTTGGCGTCCCTAGATGTATCGATATCTAGCGGCTTTTATTTTTCTCAGCTGCATGGACATGTGCTATATCAGTATGCCGTACCCTTACTATTTAAGGGGACATTTGCCATTTTGAGATTTACTAATATTAATGCATTAATCATGTTCTGTCTGCATGAAAACACGATTACATTGACTATATGTATGATTAAAAGTGATTTTATACAAAATTAGATAATTAATTGCTGCATAATTAATTATTAATTATGTATTTTTATTACATGTCTTTCTCTGTTATCAATTGTCAGAAACATTTTTTTAAAAAAAGTATATGATTCTTTACACATTTCTCATTGACATAAAATAATAATACACGTAAATATCGTGACAGATGTTAAATTATTATTAATTGAAAATGGAAAAGTATGCTGATACTACTGAATTCCGTATGAGGAACAAACTTTCAGTTTTGAGCACTATTTTTGTGAAAAATACTTTATTTATTCCTATATATTGCATATCAGGCAATCCCTATATATTTGTCTTTTGATTGGTACCACAGTTTTGGATATAGACATATGCATTTCAAAAGAAGACATGAAACAATTTCGTAATATGTAAAATGCCACCTTCCTGGTTTGTGAGGTGGCGCCTCCCACTTTAGGCGACGTTTTTTTCGGAACTTCTTGCAGTCTGGATAAGTCTTGACAGAGTTACCAACGCACAATTTTATTCAGCTAGTATTTTAGAAATGGGTCGTACGCGGCGATGTCCTTCCAGAAGTAGGAAGAGAAATAAGCTTTCTAAGACTATTCGTTTATCTTGGATAAAAAGGCGTTAAATAGAAGATAGCTCCAAGTGTGACACTTCTGTTTGTGTATCTTTGGAAGAAACAAGTGAAAGTTCTATGGAGGTTCCAATTGCAAGGGATGAATCAGATGATAAAGAAAGGTGAGATTTATTTTACTTTCCATCCTGATTATTAATTACTTTGAACCAACATAAAATGATTCTTTTATAAAATTGTTATCATTCTATTTAATGTATACAGGGAAAGAACATTGTAAATCCAGTTTTGTGGATTTTACTCCAAAACTATTTTTGTATTCTGACTGAGCGTGTTCTTTACGCAAATAGCTGCTTTTAACATCCAATTTACAGAGGAATGATCAATTTTTTTTACTACTTTGAGTAGTCCAAAACATCTTGTGCAATGCATACTTTTACGGTTGGGTGCAATCTCAAAATTGAAGAAAAAAATGTACTTACCATGTTCTTTCCCTGTACCCTTCTATGTTTCACTAAGCTTTTAGTGGATTATTATAATATTGCTAGGTGTATTATTTTTTTTAAAAATACAATTACTGAAACATTTGCGTGTTTAATTTTATACAGCGATACATATAATAATAGTATTATGCGCAATGTTATATATGAAGGGCTTGGAACAATATGCCACATTAAACAAAAAGTCACTATTTTTACGATCCTTGCATATCTTACGACCTGCAGTAGTCGATTTGGCTTTAAAGAAGTGGGGGAACACTCTCTAGGTATTAATATAAAATGCTCTAATAGATTGAATAACAAAATTATTATCTAAGATTTTGGGATAACGCAGGGGAACGGATATTCGATTTTCTGGTAAATGGAGAACGACGTTCTCCGTATTCCCTCCAAATCGACCACTGATAACCCGTTGATCTTGACAAGTTTGCAAAAATCGAAATTAGGATCAGTAGATATCATAAGTATTCTTGTTTAAATTACTTTTTTATGAAGCAATGGCAAATTTCACTTTTCTCTCCGATCATAAATATATATTAGTTCAGCGTCCCTTGTCAGCAGCGAGGCTACATGAAACATGGTCCTACTAGTTAACATGGAATCCGAACCACAATCGTTCTATGCTCTCCCTTCGGGACTCGAACCCAGGACCCCTTGCACAGAAGCGCACGTGCTAGCCACTAGACCAGCGACATATATATACACGTTGTTCACTAACTTATACTTAAAGGTTTTTTTTTCGTGCGATTTATTTCTCTTATTTAATTTCAACAATAAATATTTTCTTTATGTATCGAAATGTTACTTTAAAAAAAAAAAGGTTTGAAATTCAAACTTTAAATCTATACGTAATTTATTGGTGGAAAGCATTTAAAAAATCATACTTAATTTACAGATTATTCCTACTAAGTAATTTTTAGAACTACTTGGTCAACTCACACACTTGAAGGGGACTCAGCCTCCTACAACAACATTCAGTTGTTTGTGTACATCAAAGCTTCCGGCAGCATGATTTTCGCCCGCAACGTGGAGTTTTTTTTTTTCGTCGTGGCTTTTGCTCCACATGATTTTCTACTCTTGGTTATTCCCCGAAAAGTCATGAAACCTAAAATTGAACTGTTTTAATCTATCTGAATTGCAAACGAAAGAACAAAACCAGTTTCACATTTGAACTTCAAGTAAAAGTTACTTTTTTGGTTTAATTTTCGAGCGACAATAGGAGATAATATAATAGTCATAGAGAAGAAAATCTAATTCGAATTTTTAAAAAGATAAACACATTTCGTAGCCCTACATACAGGAAAAAAGTAATTTTTCACCATCTGTCCTTCAATTATTCACCCTATTCACACTCTCGTTGATGCCATACCGTTCAACATATAAGCACCAAATTTCTATAAATTTCATTTTCATTTCTATAAATTCTTTATATTATTATTATTATTATTATTATTATTATTATTATTATTTTATGTCATTTCAGCTCTGACACTGAGTCTCTACCATCTCTTGTAGTGGAGCCCGAAACAGAGATTGTTAGTCGCAATGACTTTCCAAATGGCTATCGAATTGTAAATTTGGGACACATTCTCAAGTGGTCCATAAAGCTCCAAGAAAACAACAAAGATATGTGTCTTAGGAAAAATGGATTTTCATAGAGAGAGACGTTCAGGACTAGTGTCTTACCTCTATTTCAAGTGCCGCGTGTGCAAACGCGAAGTATCTACGGAGGAGGAACAACAGTCTAAAAGATCTGTAATCAATACTGCAGCTGTTTGGGGCACTGTTTCTATTGGAAGTGGGTATTCTCATCTAGAAGAATTCCTCAGTATTATGGATATCCCATGTATGAACTTCAAACTATTCAACAAGATTGAACAAGATCTGGAACCTGTAAGTAATAATTGACAAATCCGTTTGATCTTTCCAGGAAAAAAAAAAGTGAAAAATAGACTTTCCTACTTATCAACAATATCACAAGTGGCTAATATAATAGTTGCATTGATATAATTCTGTATAGAAGATTTTATCACAATAGAACTTGCGCTATGAAAGTAATCTTAGTTACAAGCAGGCCCGCAACCAGCCATAGAAGTCTGGGGGGGCCATAAACATGTTAGGGGGGCCCAAGTCATAAAATAATTGTTACAAATATATAAATTCATGATTTTTTGTGTTAATATAGTATATGATGCATTGAGATCTGCGAGCCATGAAAAATTTAGGGAGGTCTGGCCCCTTGCCCCCTTCTAGTTGCTGACCTGGTTACAAGGTCAACGTAATAGTTTCAATTGCCAAAAATGTGGAAAATTCGAACAACTTAAGAACATAAATCGGTGATTTCAGCTTTGATAGCGATCAAATATGACGGATTTGCAATAAATTACTTTTGCTTTTGAGGAAATCTTTTTTTTTTATGCACCGCGACTAAGGAAGGCTGTAATGATGAAATAAGCGATAATGGTGGAATGAAGGAAGTGGAAGGAAATTAGAGAAATCTAAGGGAAACACTTACGCGGTGTTTGTCCACCATAAAGTCCACATTGGTGGGACCGAGATCGAAGCAGGGACGCCCTCCGCTATAGGTGAGCGCTCCACAACTGAACTACCGCGATCTCATAAGAAGAAATATATTGATGGGTCTCCGAAGCGGCTAATTTTGAATTGTAAATAAATTAATGACAAGTAAATTCATTACTACTTCATATTGAACGGGGGAGTGTGAAAGAAAGCACGAATTCGCCGCCTAACTGCGAATATTTGAGTCGTGGTGGATGGTAGAGCTCTCACCTGGTACGTGGGTTTCCTGATTTGATCCCATCTCGCGCCAAACGGACAGATATCATTGTGTGCGTTTACTTGGGGGTTCTTTTCTTTCCTCCACTTTCTTCATTCAACCATTTCATTCATTATCATCAACGTCTCCTTCAGGATCGGTGCATAAATTTCATATCTAAATGCGAATGCGTGATAAATTTGGGTTAAACAAAATGGGGTCAACATGAGCAGCTGTTGAAGGGTGGGGTGTAGTGAGATTTTGAACTCAGCATACTTTTAATTTTGCAATTTCAACTGAAAATAATGGAAAAAATATGTTATAAATCAGAGCTGTCCAAATGGCGGCCCGCCAAACCATTTTCTGCGACCCAGAAAGCTCTCACGATTTACAATTGTTATTACTGATAATATTTTCATTTATATTTATTCATTCTTTTAATGTTTCCACACTTCTTTCTGAATAAGGCATCCATTTAGCGCTTCTGTACAACAAAAAGGCGCGGGCATCCACAGCAACACTGCAGTTGGTAATGTAACTACAGGGAAAATATCGTTGATGAAAGGGATGATTACTTCAATAACCAATACATCTGGTCTAGCTTAGAAAAGGAGACCCTTTCTTCCTCGAACTCTGCCTAGAAGCCATAAGGAGCCAGAAATACACCACTTCCTTTCACAAACACATAATAATAATAATAATAATAATAATAATAATAATAATAATAATAGTTGTGACCCGCCACCTTACTAGTAAAGACGGCTATGGCCCTCAGGCTCATTATAATTGGACACCACTGTTATAAATGGTTCAATAATATATTAACAAGCAAATTTTATTACAATTAACGTACATAGTTAAACTCTACTTATTTTCAGTCGCTTACTCCATTGGAGAAAATGATAAAATAACTTTAATCACAAGGAAATTGAGCGACCGAGACCTTGATGTGAGGAGTTCGGCGCTTAGATAATATATATATATATATATATATATATATATATATATATATATATATATATATATATATATATATATATATATATAGCCAGTATATGCATCTGACTCACAAAACCGGGTTCCTAATGGTTAAAATAATAATCTAACCCATCTATTTGGAGACGTATCAAAGTTGAAACTTCGATTTAGGGGTTTTTGATTACGTTTTCGGAGTTTGCACCACTCTGCGACCCAAACATAGTCTCGTTATGATCCTCAACCTACGTAAACCGCCATATAACGAATTGTGGATCACACTTGTTATGCTGCTCTAGTGGAATTTTCATATTGATGTTGTCAAGAATACTTTATGGTGTGTGTGATGAGATGGTTGCGCACCGGAGCCATACGAGACTTTAATCTAAATTAACGTGAAATGTAAACCATTGATCTTTCACGAAATATTACCCGAATCTCCCACACAGCAAGCGAGAACGCTATTTTCTCCACAAGGAAATAGTTTTAGAAACCGTTGGTATTTCGACTGTAATTCAGCACTCTTGCAGGGACATAAGGTGCGGGGCCGTAGGCTAACCAAACATTGATGATTGTATATTTATTAGATGCGAGATCGTAGAGTGAGCATATGTGGGAGTCAAGAGGTGAAGCCTCAGTCGCTATCACATTTTATACAAAGTAAAATTCAAACTGATATTTTCTGAACGTTGCTAGTCTTAACAATACATACCAGACAAAGCATACAGAGACAAAAAATAACTATTTATCTGTATAGTTTCTGCACAATCATAGAGAAACTGAGTCACATTCTTGATGACTAGGGAAATTTATCTTGTTCGTTATTGACATCACTCAAAGTAGAAAGTAAATGGGTAATGAGATTTGTAATGAATCAAAATTAGAAATAAATAACGATATGTCATGTTTTCTAAACCAATGTATATCTTTTGTAGGTGTGGACAGATTCTCTTTGGAGTCAGATGAAAAAAGCTCGAGAGGAAGAAAGAAGATTAGCGATTGAAAAGGGCCATGTAGATCCAGATGGTATACCATGGATAACTGTATACGTGGACGGAGGGTGGAGCAAAAGAACTTATGGGCATGGATACAATGCAGCTTCTGGAGTGGTGAACAAATTTAGTGATTTATATAGGAAGGAAATAAAAACTAAACCATACAGAAGTCAAAATAAAAAAAATAGGACAATATATAGGATTTGTGACGTAGAGTACCACTAAGCAATGATTTTTGGAAGTGCGACAGGGAAAGAGGGGAAATTGTGTGGGAAATATTTTAATAAAATGGAAATATTACCGAATCTCGTGACGTTAGATACTTTAAATTTGATATTGGCATTTCTCATTGAAAATCATTTGACATGTTTTTAGCGTTTTGTGATGTTTAGATGAAGCGGAGAGGAGGGAAGAAAAGGTAAATGGCGGAAGGGAAAGGAAAATAGGAAGGGGAGAAAACGAAAATCGAATGGGAGCTTCAATTCGTATCTTGCCGATATCTCGGAAACTCTGAGGGTTAGAAACATAGAATTTCGTATTTGAACTTCTCATTTAAAATAATGTAGTACGTATTTTAGTGTTTTTTTGTTTAAATATAGCCCAGAATGAAGAAAAAGGGCGGCAAGAAAAATGGACGTGGATTACAATTACTATAATAAGATGTTCACTCCGGGTTAGAGACTTGAAATTTGGTATTGGGATTTCCCATTTAAAATAAATTAATACATGTTTCAGCATTTTTTGATATTTTAGTGAACGTAGAAGAAAAGAGCTACATTGTAATTCTTATAATAAGATGTCGATATCTTGGAATCTTTGAAGGTTAGGAACATGGAATGTGGTATTTAGACTTTTCAATGGAGATTATTAGATACTTATTAAGCGTTTTTATGTATATCCTAGAAGGAAAGAAAAGAGACGGGAAGAAAAGATGCTCAAATCTCGGAACCCCGGCGTGTTAGAGACATGAAACTTGGAATTTGAACAAAAATTCGGGAAATGTGCAGTTGTATGATATGAAGCACCATAGGCAGAGCAAATGTAGGGGATCTGAGCAGTGGCGTAACTAAAGGCTTGGGGGGCCCTCCCGCAGACAGGGTGGAGTGGGCCCCCTTCCCTACTTCCCACTTCGTGATTTGGGGGCCCCTGATGGCTTGAGACCGCCCGCAATGCAGGGTCTACGGGGCCCTTATTTACGCCCCTGGATCTGAGGGCGAAGCCCCCACGTACTCAACCTGACTCAACCTGCAAACCTGGGTTGGAGCTAATCCTTTGGCAACTACAACTGAAATTTAATATGCTTGCAGGATTATGAGGTCGAGTAAACGCCTAATGAGATGCGAGGCCGTACACGGAGCGAATTTCCGGATCTGAAATAAAATTCAGTGTGCTTGCAAGTTTATCAGATGCAAGGCCGTTGGCCGATCAAAAGGGATAAGGGAGGTTGAGGGCGAAGCCCCAAAGGAAAGCCCCAAATGAAATTAAATATGGTTCTAGGTTCATGAACTGAGAGGCCGTAAACCGAGCAAACTGGGAGATCTAGGGGTGAAGCCGACGAATATTTTATCTATATATTCAACTAACCACATTCTTTTTAAAATAATGTTTGTAAGTTGTTATTTCACCCTACTAATCATTGTGAAGATGGGAAATGAATCGTTTTGTTTGCTATCCACGTTCTATTTGGGGTCTAATGGCTATTATGTGCGATGTGAACGGGATCCCGTGTTCGATTCCCGGTGGGAGTACATTGAACGATAATCTTCGGATTTCAGGAGTTGTATATCTACGTCTCATGTAGCCTCGCTGCTCAAAGGGACGCTAAACATAAAATCAAAAGTTCAACTTGGCATTCTTTTATGAGCACAAGTAATATAATTTTTGTTAGTATACATTCTGTGGAGATTGGGAACACCTCCCGCCAACAGGGCTTTCAATAGTTTCCGCTTCCACTCCTGGCTGTGTGAATTTTTCGCGAAATATGTTCATATGAAACACCCAAATGAGCTCCGAAACATTCCTGAAAGCTTTCACAGATGAATGGACAAAGCAACCAATAATTTTCTTCTGATGCAGAAATAGTCTTTCGTGAAGGTCACTGCAAATGGGGGTGGGGGTTTATTGACCACGGAAGAGAAGATCGAAGAGCTGTTCCCATTTGCAGACTTCCTTCTGCGAACTCGATATTATCTCATTGCCAAAAGCAACAGCTGAAGTGAAGGGATGAAATTTTATAACCACAATACCTTTTCCTTTTCCAGTACATTTTTTGCACTAGCTGATTCACAATTTAGACTAGCGGCAATTATCTTAGCCAAGATTCCAAACACCTCGGTCTCCAACCCAACTGGGATAGGTGGGGGAGAATGACATTCTCTTGTTTCTGACCCTGCCAGCACAAACTATTTTTATATTCTTACACTGGTGATCTCTAGTTGGTACAAATTGCTACTTAGGTACACTGTTGTGTGGTAGGAAAGGGGGAGGAGAAAAACCCTTTCCCTGAATTCATTTATAAATAGTACTTTATACATCTAAAAAAAATATTTACCTTCAGACTTACTCGGACACAGACGCGCAGCCAGAATTTTTTGTATTGAGAGGTGTCCAGTACTACAAGACAGTGCTTGTATATAATATTGAAACGATTCTGCACTTGAAAAAACTATACATATTTAAAATTTTATCAAACTTCCCTATGATAGAATTAGATTATTTTTTTAAAAAAAAATAGGATTTATAGTACAGATGAAATGTAAAATCAAATTATGAGAATACACCAACAATTTATCTGCTAAGGAAGTGTGGTTTTATTACGGAAGTGTACGGAATCTTTTGAGTTATTGTTTTTGAGGGTCTGGTGTAAGCGGAGTAACCCGTGGATGCGCTCGTGCTCAGAAATAAGCTTAGTGGCCAAGGCAGTTAGTGACCAGTTGGGATAATCTTTTTTAAATTAAAAATCAAAAAAATCAGTATTTTTTTTATTTTAACGCTTTACTCTTATTCTATGGTGGCTGCAGGAGATCTACTGCCTTCAGCGGTATCTGAACATTTTTTTGTTCTACTATATCCTATCTCTTACCGGAATTGAACCCTGGATAGCGAGCTCCGAAGGCAAGTGTGCTAGATACTAGACCAAGTAGAAGACCCTAAAATCAAATTAATCTCTAGTAGACTGTTACCTTGAATAGTATCAAATTAACATCTCTAGAACTGCTTTATATCCTTGTGTCAAGCAAAGGGGGTCTATGTACCCTCATGTCCAAAATTATTGTCGCATATCTATAAATACCTTCTTGTAAGAATATAATTTGATAATGATTTTGCAGGTTGCTTTAAATACTGATACTATGTGTATAATCGGGAAATGTATGTTTGTGGTAAATTTCATAGGAAAAGAATTATAAATATGAGAATTATAATGAGTAAAATAAAATGTTGCTAAATGGACAAGGCAATTTTATTTTCGTTTTACTGTTCCTATTTACTGCTCTTTTGACATGAAATTTGCCACATGTCATTTGAAATTTGCCACATATACACATACTAACATTGTAAGAAATACTGGACGGATTTATTATCAAATTTTATTCCTAGAACAACATATTTATAAACATGCGACAATAATTTTGGACATGAGTGTACATTAGAAATTCTGATTTTTGATACCGTTCAGGAACGTAGTTAGAGTTCTGATTTTGGGAAGCCATATTAGCAAATGGGCTCCATATAAATAATTTTAAATAAATATTTGGAGGGCTAAGCCAACTTTTTGGGGGTCCGTGGGCCCCCCTGTTCTCTCCTAGCTACGTTCCTGGCACCGTTGTAAGCATGCGACAAATGTACAATTTTTAACAGTAGGCTATGACATAAATGAACATTCTTTGGGGCTTAACGAAGCGATCAACATAAAATATGTGCAACATTTCCATTAGAACAATAAATAACGCGAAAACACTGAAAACATATTCCTTAACCTATTGCCTAGAATCGAGCAGAAAACTTCAATATCATGAAATCCTTTCACTTAAAAGCGAATTTTTTACAATAAATTAAAAAAAAATGAACAGACGCCACTTGGAAATGTTATCGACGAAAGACAGGGGAAAAAGTCGATAACGCCGATGTTAATAAATCTGAAAAAATCTACAAAGTGAAAAAAAAACTGGCCTGTTCCAATTTCAGGGTGATTTACCCTTTACTTTAATGAAACTAAACGAAACCAAACCATTTGGTATGTTGAGATGGAAACACTTTGAGATGCAAGAACCAACTTAGTTCACTACAGGCGATAGAAGCGACCTACGCAGGTGACCTCTCTTGACACTGATACAAACTACGTAGTGGATCCGCCCGCTTTAATGTGAGTTTTGAATTTCCTAAGCCTATTTCTGCGTCTTCTTTGTTTAAGTCATTGCATTGTAATGTGAATTCAACCTATCCCGTTCAAACATGTAGTTTGGCTTCAAGTTTAGATGCCTTGCATACTCATCTAGCTAACAATTTGTTAACGATAAACGAATCTTATAGGCTTAATGGACACACAAGAACTACCCGTTCTATTTTTAATGCTGTGGGCTCTCTCTTTTCTTGGTATTGTGGAGTTGCTACTCACAGTCAACTTTCAGTTTACCAACAGAAGCAGGACAAAATACAGGCTACAGTTCTCGAATTACGCCAACAACTATTACGTAACTCTATTTTTATTCAAAACGCCTCAGCGGAACTGACGAATTTTCAATCGAAATTGGGCAAGGATTATCAGAAAATGGAAACCTTTTCAAAAGCACTTTTAGACCAATCTAAGGTACTTGCTAAAACTTTACAAGATTACGTTGATAAGGACCAGTTGGAGACCTTTTCTATTTTGGGAGAAATTTTTCAACTATCTATGCATATTTTAAAATTGGTAGATTTACAACATTATCAAACTTCAATGCAAAGCTGTAGACTTGGTAAATTAGATCCTATTTTAATACCTTATAATGTCTTAGAAGCTGAGTTAAGGACTTTGGAAGAATCGTTAGTACCAAAACGTTTGCTTTTGGCTATACCTAGGTCTAATATCGATATTTATTACACATTAAAATTATTGTCATGTAACATTTTTGATTCACATATTTTGGCACATCTTAAAATTCCACTGCGAGACCGTGATGCAGTGTTTAAACTTTATTCAATCAAAGCTATTCCCTTTGGATACCATAACCAAACTTGTTCTATTAGCGTTTCCCATTGCTGTTATTTTTCAGTCTCAAATTATGGCTCTCCCTATTGTTGGATCTGATTTGCTTTATTGTGATTTGCAGACCTGTAATTTGTGTAAAACTCCGTCGCACATTGCTGTCTCTTCGCAATTGGCGCGCTGCCTTTATAAGGGTTTTTTCGGAACTACTGTTAACAATATTTTATCAGCCTGTTCATATATCTGTCACGACAATAACCATAGCCAGCTTTTGGAACTTGAACCCCGTATGTTTGTTTTGAAGCACCCGCCCTCTAATCTACAGTTAGTCTCTGCAGGGAATACACGTCTTTTGGATGTTTCAACTAAAGCCAAATATGGATCTCTGTTAATCTCCTTGCCTTGTGATGTTACCTTAAGAGTTTCCGAGCACTTATTCCCTAAGGCAGTGTTCCCCTGTTTCCAGAATCATTTCACCTCTCCGACTGTATTGCATCTTTTTCCCGCATTTTTGACTGACAACAGTTTTGTGCATCTAAATCAAAAGTTTAAGTCTCATGAGGTTTTTAATACCTCAAAGTTATTGAATTTAAATTGGAGGTTTACAGTTCCGTATTTGAATCTGTCATCCTACTCTGTAGTCCCAACACAGTCGTTTACGCCTATCTACTATCGTGAGAATTTTGTGCCTACACTCCTAGTTTGTTGGAACATACTTCTAACCTTAGCTATTGGGTATCTGCTATATCGGCACGATTTCTTTCTGTGCGCTCTATGTTTTCGCAAAGCTAGAGCAGACCATGTCTCCTTCGATCAGGATGTCTTATGGATTATTGTTCACATAGTGGAGATTTCGTTACTTTTATTAGCAGTCTTTTTACTTTTTAAATTTTATAAACGTCGCATTGCCTTTAGACGCAATATTCACTTACCTCGCCGAAATAGTCTGCCTCCCCTCCCCCTGCTGCTTCCGCAGATAATCAGCGTACGACTGTTACCGTTTCTAACCCTGGTTCATATTTGAACGATTACGTACCGTATTTTTAAGTTTCCTAATTTTAGTTACCTTTTTTCTTATGGACGTTCGGGATAAAACAATTATGACCTAATAGTAATTTTAGTTTATGCTAGTGATGTTTTGTTAATACTGTGTAACTATGTATATTCTGTAAATATGTATTTACGTACATACATGTATATATAAATAGACCTATATTTAGTGGTTTCCATTAGTAACTGTTATTATTATTATTATTATTATTATTATTATTATTATTAGACATGCTACATTCTCTACGACAATAAGCCATTAGCAATTATGATATTATTGTACGGTTATGTTATTGAAGCTAATACCTTTTTCCCCTTTGAATGAGCATGGTTGTTCTTCGTCTGCACTGCCCGGCTTCTTCGTCTCGCACTTTATTAACGGTGGAGTAATTTTACCTTGGTCATATTTTATTAGTACGCCTACAGTACATAATGTTAGTGTTGTTTACTTATTAGCCAATATGGAAGACTTAGGCCTATATTATTTAACTACACGGTACGAATATAATTAAAGAATCTACGACAGAGTGATTAGTTTATGTTATTATGTTTGGATTAGATAAGTTGTTAGTAGAATTAGTAACGTTAATTGATTTGTTTTCGCATGCAGTTTTATGCAAATCGTTTTTTTAGTAAATTGTTAGTATGTACGTTAGTAGGCGGCCAGTCTTTTTTCCTCCTCCGCGTTGCTTGCATTACCTGTGGAGAGAAGAAAGTACCATTAGTGCACTGATATTTCGAGATTTTCAACATATTATATATGTTATGGAACAAGCAATACTTATACAAGTTTCTACGCATCCATTTTTATGAACTTATCACTTACGAGTGTGTTCCTGTTGTTAGTGACTGAGTATATTATTTGTACTTCGACATTGTGGATTCTTTCATTTTATTTATATACGTTGCATAGGATTATATATGGATTTTTGTTATTGTGTTTGTGGTAGATATATACCGTTATATTTTAAGTTTCAGATATTTATTTTTGACTTTTACATTAGTTACCATTTAACTCCGTGTTGGACTTTGCTCCCCGAATACTTGGATTTTCTACGTACCTTTCTACATCGTTTCCAAATTCTGCATATATTCCGAGGCACTGCTACCTTTTTTTGGCAACCTCAATATACCCTCGAAAATATTACTGACGCCAGAGATTGCATTTATTACAGTCTACGCACTTCAATGTTATCTGGTCTCGAACTTCGACATTCTACTTTTATCGCATATGTCGTGTTAACTTAGTCCGTGTCTAGATATAGTTAGGAGGGAGTGGTCTATCGTTTCTGAACTGCATGCTGCTTCAAGAAGCGAGTCGGCCAACTATAAGGCTTAAGAATCGTCGGACATCGTAGGCCCAAATACCCTGCGATTTTCCTTTTATTCAGGTGCAGTTTAGAAACCCTTCCTCCCATCGCGTTATTCCACCAACATCTGCTATTTGTCTTTCACTAGTTAGATTAGCCCGTTTTTATTTTGGTTTTGTTTCTTCTTTTCTCCGAAGATTGGTAATGTTTCAAAAGCATATATCATTTCGGGCCCGGGCCATGAATTTTTAAATATACAACCATATTTCTCGGGCGTTTATAGGCCTAACATTGTAATCATACTGTACAATGATATATTATACTGTTCTTTCTGGAGTACTGTTCTTTCTGAAATAAAAATACAATTTTCCGTTAATTATTAAGTTTCTATAATTCGGACTCATTTGATTATCACACGAACTCAAGACTAAATGCTAAAACATATTTCGGATTCGGGTCGTACTTCACATTTTAAATTCACGGGCCGGGCCGGGCCCAGGCTAAAAAATCCGGCCAGTGCAGACCTCTATCACATAGCACTATCCACTGATTTGTTATTGCGCGCTTGTATGTACACTTGGCGAGAACTTTGATTCTTGCTGGCAGAATATACATAGAGTGGTGGTTCGGGTTCCATCAAAACCCTAGGTTCATATCTCATATACCCTTGCTACTGAAGAAGATACTAAACTTCAACAAGTGAGGCTAAACTTCAATTAGGTTAAACTCGAAACATCGATACGTGTTTCCGATTTTACTATTGATAGAGCTATTTTGTATAATATACAGGATGTATCAAAAAATTCTTGCCATCCTTTTTAAAATCTACAAGGATGTCATTTCATTGAATATAAAATGGGCGATACACATTAGGTCCAGGACGACATTTTTGGAAGCATGTCATGCGGACGGCCGTTATCTTGTTCCGCTATCCCGAGTTCAAAATTGTTATCATTAACAATAGGTGAATAAAGTGATACATGACCATGGATTAGACTTACCTGTGGAGTGTCAAATATGCAATCAAATTTCATGTAACTTAATATGGCGTAAATTTATTGGCAACTGAAAAGTATCTTTACCTGTTCCACATGACCACGTTTAGCAATTGCTGGGACACGAAGAGGATATCGAGTGAAATTTGCGCACATGCAGCGGCGATACGTTGTTCGAGGTGACAAAGATTGCAAATGTCCATGGGACAAACCACAGACTTATCATATTGCCAAAGGTAGAAATCAAGTGGCATTAGGTCTGGTAATTGGGCATGTCATTCAACTGGCCTACGTCGACCAATCCATGTCCTAGGGAATTCTTCAAGTAGCGAATGCAAGATTGCAGTCGTCTGCATGGTATGCAGACCGAGGCGGAAGTCGGTAACACCCCTGTAGCATACGAACGGCTTTGCGTTCACAGTTGGTTCATGGTATACGTTGTTCGGGTGGGTAATGGACCATATTACATGACATGGTTGCCCTGACGACTATCTTGGAACCCGCCATTTTGGATCCAACTTTGGATTTTTAAGTAAAAAGGGGCACATGTGGGGTATCATTTGACACGAGCTCGACCTTAGCAAAACATTGGTGTAGTTCATTTTCAGCTACCGTTCTGGATGAAGTTATTGCGTCACAAAGAGTGAAAATTTGGCATTAGAGCATGTGCTTTATGTGCTATCCTTCTTGAGCAAGACACACTGCAAGACGCCTCTGTCAATCCGCAAGGACTCGTAACAGCATGTCCTTGTCGACGGTTTCACAACATTGCAGAATTCGCTTCATCAGATGGTGGATATCACGGATGAGTTCTTGATAAACCAGGTTCTTCATATGGCTTCAAAGAAAGATGTCTAGAGGATCTGGGGATCGTGGTGGCCATTCTATCGGTTCCCGTTGCCCTATGCAATGTCCCGGAAATTGTATATCGATCCATTGGAGTGAACATAATGCATAGTGAGGTGAAGCCCCGTCATGCTGGGAAAAATGCGGGAAATCACCGTCCTCAAAAGCAAATAATTATTTTATATACAGTTTACATTCATTTAATACTTTTGAAGTGTCAAGACTAGTGTTGTAAAATTTTCGGAAATTTTGAATCTGATGGTAAAAAACCGTTTTTCCGGTTTCTTTCCGGAAAAATTGGAGGAAAAAATATTTGTATTCGGTTAGTTTTATTAGTAGTGGAACAGATTTTTTCGAACGTGATAAAAATTTAAGTCGAGAAATTTCAATATTGCGAATATTTAAAGAAAGAAGTTCGAAAATAAAACTGTGTTAATTATTCTTGAAAATTAATAGTCTGCACTCATTTCCTTTATGTGCTTCCTAGTTTATTCGTGTCTGTACCTTAATTACATAACTTTTACAATTGCATACGCATCTACCATTATGAAGCGTTTCTGTTGCAGCAAATAGGATTCTTGAATGAAAGTGAGTTCTTAACGTGCTCTTTGATCTGGTGAAATTTTGTTAGTTTTAACCAAATTACTTCTTAGAAGCAAGACCAGTAGGCAAATTATTTCACTAATACTTATGCACTAAGACATATAATTACTACTATTATTTAATATTCAAATACAGACTTTAATATAAACTTTATATACAAAATTTTGTATGTAAACAAATACATGTTTTCTAGTGCGACAAATTATCTATATATATAAAAATTAAAGTAACTATATTTGTAACTTAACAACTCTTGAACCACCTGACTGATCTCGATAAAAATTTTCAACATACACGAGGTTCGGGCCTGGGATGGTTTTACCATTTCACTTTGAGGGTCCAACTTAGAGGAAGGAAGTGCGGATATATATTGAAAATTACAAATCTTAGTCGAACCGGTAGTTTTTGGGGTTGCTGAGATGAACAGTGGCATTTCCGATGAAGCTTACATTCAAATTCAGCACTGCAACTTGGGAAAAAGGGGATATATATTTTCATTATAACAATTTTTTAAATAATTATTGTTATTTTAAAAATTTAAAAATGTATAACAATATATCTATTGTTATTGTATAATTCAAACTTTGTCATAACAATGACTATATTAATATATATATATATATATATATATATATATATATATATATATATATATATATATATATATATATATATCATGATCGAAAGTAACCGATATTAATGTCAAATCCATAGTTTTCGGGGTTGCTGAGATGAATAGTATTACTTTCGATTCCGTTTAAATCTAAATTTATTCCCGCAAATTGGGGGAGGAGAGATAAATAAAAATGATACAAAATGATCGATATTAGTGTGAATCCCAAGTTTCCCGGGCCGCTAAGATGAACAGTGACATTTCCGATATACTTTAAATCCAAATTCGACGCCGAAACTTTAGGGAGGGGGAAGGGGTGATATATAAGAAATGATCGAAAATGAATGATATGTGTTGAATCCTTAGCATTTAGGGTCGCGGAGATGAGCAGTGACATTTCTAATGCAGTTTAAATCGAAATTCAGGGCCGTGACCTTGGGACATGGAGATAACGGTGTGAATGAACTACACCGACAAACTGTAAGTGATTCCTTACATCAAAATAAGTCAAAAAGTTCCTATGGACCTGTAGGGAAAAGTGCATAGTTTCAGAGCTAGAGCTGACCAAAATTCGAAATAGTCAAATTTCAAGAGGCCTTATTTCAAATTCGAAAAATCGTGGAGTGGTGGTCATCATCAGCGTAAAGGAAGTCATGCATACCCAATCCAAAAATGCATATTTCATTAATTTTCAATGGAAGTGGAGATTATTCCGTGCAGGGTGAAATTCCCAGGCATGCCATCAACCGAATTTTCATATATGATCTGATTTATGATTGGTCCAAAGTAGGCAAACGATAAGCCTTGACAGCAGTGAACACGGAATCCTTTGGCGCGATATCGGAAGTGTTAAGAATCGTCAACAGTACAGTCTCTCGTACTCGAGGAAAAGCATGCTGCGATGTTTTCTTTCACGCTTATAAGTGAAGAAAACGTGAAATATACCATAAGGAAGTACACTCATATCCAAATTATTGCCTCATGTCTATAAATACATTGTTGTAGGAATATAATTTGATAACGAATTTACCCGGTATTTCTTATAATGCTAGTGTGTGTATAATCGACAAAGGCATGTATGTGGAAAATTTCATGTGCAAATAGCAGTAAATAAGAACAATAAAACGAAAATAAAACTTTCTTGTCCATTTAGCAACATTTTATTTTACTCTTTCTAATTTTCGTATTTATTATTCTTTTCCTATCAAAATAGTGTATACATTTTCCGATTATACACATAGTAGCAGTATTAAAATCACCATGCAAAATCATTATCAAATTATATTCTTACAAGAAAACAGTTATAGATATGCGACAATCATTTTGGACATGAGTTTACATTGCATCATACGTTATTCCGAACACAAAAAACATGAAGCTGCCGGTTCCTAACATTTCTGACTTACCTCCGAAGATTTGGATGTCGATTGTTGTCAAGGCTTACCTCCTGCCTACTTTGGAGCCTCGTTGAAATCAGAGTATATCTGAGAACTTTATTGAGAATTATACCTTGTACATAATACCCTGCTAACCCATTGAAAATTGATGTTATATGCATTTTTGGATTGTGTGTGCGTGACTTCCTTTACGCTGATAAGGACCACCACCTACAGTTTCTGGAATTCTAAATAGGGCCTGTTGGAATTTAGCTTTTTCGTGATTTTGGACATCCCCCAATTAGAACTAAAACTATGTACTTTTCGCAATAGTTCCATATGAACTTTTTCTCTTATTTTGGTGTGAGGAATCACCTCTTTCAGTTTGTCGGTATAGTTCTTTAACACCTTGTATATATATATATATATATATATATATATATATATATATATATATATATATATATATGATCGAAAATTACAGATATTAGAGTCGAATCCATAGCTTTTGGGGTTGCTTTGATGAACAGTAACACTTCCGATGCCGTTTAAATACAAATTCATCCCTGCAACTTGGAGGCAGGGTGATATATAAATATGATCGAAAATGACCGATATTAGTGTCGAATCCACAGTTTTCGGGGCGGCTGAGATGAACAGTGACACTTCCGATGCCGTTTAAATCCATATTCAGTCCCCATTAGTATTTCTAAAGGGGAAGTTGATATGTAAAAGTAATTGAAAATGACTACTACTAGTGTCGAATTCATAGGTTTTGGGGACCCTAAGTTAATTGGCGACAGTTTTGGTGTCCTTTATACCTAAAATGAAACGTATTCTCCCCGTGCGAAGAACGGGTATTCTGCTAGTCTTTAATAATAATGAACGGAAGTTTTACAGGTTAAATTCTTTAATATTTTTTTTCTGCTCTAATTTACACACTTGTGCAGTGTATGTGTAAATAAGATCTTCTCTCTTTTTGATTTGTTCGAAAAATATACAAATCATAAAGAGAATTTTTTTAAAATCAAAAAAACAGAAAACTAAAAACTAAAATTAAAAGCTGTTGCTTTAAGTATTTTTTCTGCTAGGGAATTACGTTGTATAGTGGTTTTCAAAGCTAAACCAACCTGTCTTATCAGCAGTAAAACTGTCATATTGTTTTTGCGGCCACGTGCGGTTTGTCAACCAGTTCGATGTTGCCGGTATTACAAAAGCTTAGCCGTTGTCTCCGTCGCTAGGGTAAACAATGAAGTTTCGAACTATTCTTTCTGAATGTTGCAAACCAATAAGCAGATACATAAAACCAGAATAACCATTTATAATAGGGATAAAATACGTACAGGTAATTCGACAAGTAATTTTCTCTCCCTCCTATGAATATAATAATAATAATAATAATAATAATAATAATAATAATAATAATAATAATAATAATAATAATAATAATAATAATAATAATAATATAGTTTTTACGTCCAAGCCGTAAAAATTATAGGCACTCATTCCTGTGGGGTGATGTGTTGTCAGTAGATCGGCTACCCTCGTCATTAATGCTTGCTTTCTGGACTGCAGTTCGCTACTTTTTTTTCTTTCAAGTAGCTTCCAATCGTCCTCACGATGCTGGGTGAACGCCGCAGCGCCAACACCATCTGGTGATTACGAATTGTCACACCTATCTTTCTTCTGACCAGACCCAGGACTTCTTGACTTCGCTGATCTCATGGGGAGTGATATTCCAGTGTGGCTAGGACGTTGGTAATGAAATAATAAATGCTTATTGCAATAGTGAGAAAATTAGCTAGGAAATATACTAAACTGACTCCCTGGAGCTATGGTCCATGAGGGGCAGTGCCTACCCAATGTCGCAATACAGCAAGCATCAGCTACGCACTGAAAATATTCAAGATAGCAAGATCTCAGTTTTTAAACTGTGTTACTATTCCTTTATGCAGTGCTCGAAGTGGAAGGGCTAAGAATGTATAGCCCGCATACTCCTTCTCTTCTATTTAGAGCATTGCCTTTACGTCATTTATGGAAAAAACATAATGCAAAAGCTTGGATCGGGAGTAAAATTTAAAGAAGATTTGCTCTATTCGATAACATTTACATACTTCCCGACGTAATAAACATCAAGGTAATTTGTATTTTAAGCTGTACAAAGTAGAATAAAATCGCTTTCATATATTGTGACATGATGTGGGCTGATTGCAAAGCCTAGCTACCAGGGGCGGCTGGTACTATATGCTGCATGATTGTGCAACCGGATATTTTTTTTAATACTAAAGATATTTTTATGTATTAAAGTAGTGTATCAGTAAAAAAAAATACACCTTTGCTCTTGAGCGCAAAACAGTATTGATGCATTTCTAAAAAAATAAATTTAAAAAACTGAAAGAAAGAGAGTGATATACAAATCCAGTGGCAGCAAGCGTTGCCACTGGAAGCAGTAACATTGAGCATATGGCAGCGAGCTCCTATCTCTTAACATGAGGAAGTGGATTTTTCTTGCATCGCTCATATCTTCCCGTATACCTCTCATGCAGTTGCCTTTCTTCCGCAACTGGTCAGCTTCTGTAATAGTTACGAATTCCTCCGCTTAGCAGCGCTTGACCCAATTGATATTGTGAGGGAGATACAGATGCTCGGAAGAAAGAACTTATTCACCAAACAGAAACTCGCAAAGAACAAATACGCGTCTGGTGGTAGCAGGGGCGGATACATGCTGAATGTTTGGGGGGGGGGCGATCGTTCGAAGTCAATAGATTTTATTTTACCTTCATAATACAAAGGTAAAAATTTTTGAGATAGTATTTTTTTTAAATAAAAAATATCCTATTCTGGGGACAATCGGGTCTCGAAGAAGAAAATGTCTTAGCTCTGTGTCGTTCGTGTACATGATTCCGTGTTCGATTTCTGGCGGAGAGCATAAAAAATTAATCTCAAATCACTTTCAATACTCATCTGTCTTCTTTCGCCTAAATTGCTGGAATGTTAAACTATCATTTTTTTTTTATTTTCGAAGGAAAAAGTCATATTTCGTACTTCTTTATAGTAGAACAGCAGACAAAAATACGTAGTTACTGAAAATGAAATTTTTGTCCCTTATATTCATACAAAGAAATGCTAAGAAAATACATATTGTCGGAGGAGAGAGGTGTTTCTGTACCCTAAAGAAAATATAGCAGAAAATATTTGCAATAGCGATGCTTTCTATTCAGAAAAACTTGGCGAGCAGCATTTCAGATTTCAATGAAGTCATAGACAAATTTGAAGCTCGGAAAAAACGAAGAAAGACCTTCCATTTTAAAATAATGCACAGTTTACTTAATTAAATAATTTTATTTAACTGCGTGAATGAATATATGCAATTTTCTTGCTTTTTTCTTCTTTTTGGATTCATGGCTTACAGCACATGCTATATATTCGATATATCTCTTGTTCAATAACATGAACGTAGGTTTGTATATAAATAGTGTATAAACTTACATTGATAGTGGTTATGATCTTGAAGCTTTGCTGGCGTCTACTATTAATCCAATGTTCTCGGGATTGCTGCCAGAGTAGGTGTTGCTGTGCTAAGCTTTCGTTACCATACAGCGGCAACATCTTCAGAGCTATGTGAGCTCTGAAGATGTTGCCGCTGTATGGTAACGAAAGCTCAGCACAGCAACACCTACTCTGGCAGCAATCCCGAGAACATTGGATTAATATTGATAGTGGTTGTTTGAAAATAGGAAATAGCTTATATATTAAATCAATTAATCAATAAATATACAAATGGAGCTTAAATGGAATTTCCTCTTCATATTTCCTGAATATTTTTTGGATAAGACTCAAGAATGCTGGGGCAGTAGAACACTTGCGCGTAACTACATACCTTTGATATTGCAACATTGCAACCGGTGCTTCTATAGACCACGAACCGCTACTCCTAGCTACCGAAATATACGTTCTTCAATCACGCTGTAAAAGTTACAGATGCCAGACGGGACAAACGCTGTACGATGCTACTATGATAATCGTAATGGGGTTAGCCATACTGAGAGCTTTATACAGTTCTACCTGAGCTGGAGCGGTAACGCCGAAACCTAGTTACAATGAAGGATTCTTGGTGGGGAAAAGTAAACCCTTAGATCCTGACCTTCGAAGAAAAAAATGGTTGTTTTTTCATGTAGCAAATAAGATTAGTATCAGGTGAATAAATAGTTTTAAATTATATTTTCGGAATGTTGCCAATATTTCCGAACAAAAGATTGTTTCTAATAGGTTCAAAATTTCAGGAAATTTTACACAGCACAAGGAAGATACGTATCTCCATAAAACATAAAGGTATTAACAGATTTTAACATACTGGTATTAACTAAAATAATTCTGGCTCTATTATTTTAACACTTCCCTACATAAAACTGTAACTTTCTGAGATTACTTCAGATAATTTAAATACGTCTATAGTAATTAATCTAACTAGGATCATATTTTAGTATCTTTTGTAGCCGTAACTCCATTCTATCACGTTGCTACTTTAACCCTGCAACACGCGCGCGGAATTTTGTGACTTTGATAGTCGCGCGGAATTTTTTGACTTTGATAGTCGCGCGGGCTGTCACTGTAGCCCCTTTGTTTTTTTATTATATTGACTAGTTTTGTTAATATTTCTATCTTTCTTGCAGAGAATTATATTACGTAAACTGTTTTAAGGTTTTTATACACAATTTGAGAAATGTGTTTATTTTAAAGCTATGTGTATACAAAGAAGACTAACACCACTCATTTTTCAAAAGTAATACACAAACAGGTCTGTAAAAGTTATTTGTGTTTAGCAATAAATATTCCGATCTGGCGCGTTTTAAACTTTCCTTTCACGTAAACATATATGTCAGATTTTTTTTTGATAATATGTATAATTTAACAAAAAAAATTACAAACAAAGCTTACAAATTTACGTATTATCCACAAAATATATACTGTTTCTGCGGAATATTTTTTTTTATGATTTCTTGCAATCAAAATTTAATTACGATTTTGCATAATTATACATATGCTATTTACACTCATATATTTTATTTTTGTGTTTTCTTATTCATGTCCCTCTAAGCATTTTCTACACATAAGTGATGAGTGGTCAATGCTCACTTTCCTTCAAAAATTGACAATTTATGAAGAGTATCGAAATGCTAATAAAGGCACGTATTTCAGTCTCGTCTGTAGGTTTTGCATCGCGATCACGTGTACAATTATTTCTAACACTGTCAAAATAAATATTGGTACAATCAACAAAATCTCAATATGTTTGAATCTAAAAGCAGTTCTAGACATTCACATTGCGACAATACTGATCTAACCTCGCCTTTAGGTAATGGAAAACGTAGCACAATATTATGAGCACGACTGCGAATATTACGAGTAAGAGTGCCGTTTTCTCATTTGGAATTGTCATATACTACATAAGAATTTACTTCACAACTGTCTTTACTACAACTATCATCAACCGATGTCAATGATCCCTGTCACCCAGTATTCTCAGTCACATCTGAATTTTCACTATTTCTGTGTCCGACAAATCCACCTCTTTCGTCTCAAAATGATCTTCACCATCTCTATTGCCATCTAGAGAACATTCCTCGTCAGAACTAGCAATTTGCAAATCATTGATCATCTGATCAACACTAAAATGTGATGAAAAATCTTTCGACGTTTTGGAACAATCGTGACAGCAATAGTCGCGCGGGCTACAGATGTAGCCCATGTAACTTTTAAGCAGGCTAACAATTAACTCCTTTCGATTTTACGTTCGATCACACGCTAAACACGCAGAATGATAGTTGATAGAAAGGTATACAACCACCCTTTGTGCTAGCATCTCGAACTACTTTGCGGCAAAGAAAACAAAAACGCTGGGCTACAATGGTAGCATGCGCGCGTATTACAGGGTTAAAGGAGTGGTGCAAACAAAACTTCCCTATTCTAATACAAGAAACATAACTACTCAATGATCTTAACTGTAAACTAGTAAATATAAAATAGTTTTCATTTTAAAAGCATAATGCGGTAAAATATTCGAAATTTCAATTTTTACCAATTTTAACGTTTTTTTTTCAAGATCGGGGAACAAATCGGTAAAAAGCTGTTTTTAATACAAAATTTCCGTTTTTTTCAGGGCTTTACAACACTAGTCAAGACAGTAGCACATCTAAATGTGAGAGCATGAATATTAAACACGTTACTCTCTGATATTTGGTCTTAGCACTGTTTCTGTATAAATGTAATGCGACTGTAAAAATAAGTATATAATAGGGTGGACCATATGAGAAAAGGGTTTGCTGTGAGGAGTGGAGGCCAACACGCCATAAAAGTGGATTAAGACAGACATTCTGATTGAAATAACGTCCAGTAAACACTCTTTTGGTTATTGTTTTTCTTTTTATATTTTAGTCCACTAGTTTCTGTGATTTTTCTATTAGCATACAGGCCATTAAATACCATAGCATACAGCAGTATGTGGCACTTGGTTCACCATAGTTTGTTCACCATGTGGCACTTTTCTTGGTTCACCATAGTTTCCTGAACATTTTTCGGGCAGAACACTGGAAATATTTGAAATACCCAAAGTAGACTGTATAATTCCTTATCTTTCTATTTTTAGCTTTACATTCAGTTATACTGTAAATTTTCTTTTCTAGATGGTCCGACAGTAGATGAAAAAGTTCAGTGATTTCAGAATAGTATCGATCCATGGGCACTAGTTAAAATAAATTGAAACGACACAATCCTCTAGCGGATGCGAGAAGTCGAAGATGGTGCAGGAACTGTCGTGGACTATTTTAACATATTCTTCCCTAAAACAAACTCAAGGATTTCAGTTAGTAAGTGTTGTAAGTTTATATATAATAAATTAATCTTATTTTCGATATTGAGTGTCTCTGTGGATTAAGTGTGGATTAACTCACAACATTTTAATATGCTTATCAAAATACAATGATTATATGATTCTAAATTCATCTAGAGCAGTGTTTCGCAATAAGTTTGTCGCGGCACACCAATGGTGAAATCTGTCACGTAAAAGTTTATCCGTTGTAAGACATTATTGAACTTTTTATCCTTGTTACTGCGTTTCGAGGGGGTGTCAAAATTTTAGTGCAATCGCCTAGAAGAAATCCACTCAGAAGAATTGTCACCAGGATGGTATTAATCCTTTTCTACATAGTCGCCGTGCCTTGCGACACATTTTGCCAGCGGTTCTGCACTTTCCGTAAGCCCGTTTTGTAAAAGTCTGCAGTTTAGCTTTGTAACCATAGTTCCTTAGAAATAATGCCTTTCTACTGTCAAAATAGCATAATCTGATTGGATGCTTCATTTCTGTGTAGAGAAAGGTCACTTGGTGGTGGGTCCGGTGAGTATAGGGGCGGGTCAACATTTCATATCCTAATTCTACTGCCTTCATCATGGACGCAGGGTGGAAGGAGCTTGTGCAATGTCTGCCAACAGCAGAACACTTTGTGTGACTAATCCACGACGTTTCTTCAATTCTTCTTGTATCTTTGTCAAAAGATGGGGATAATATGTAATAATGATAGTTTTTCCCTGTCGTAGGCAATCTTCATGATGACCCCTTCAGTCTCAAAGAACGGAAAGCATCGCCTTGACCGCCCACTTTTGAGATTGTGCCTTTTTAAGGGTTGGGGAGGAGAAGTGTTTCCATTGTTTGCTCATTTCCTTTGTTTCTGGACCATAGAGATAAACCTAGCTACCATCCATTGTTAGACCCCTATTAGTCTGTCTAGAAGGTCCTCTTCATCCACCTCACAGCGATGCAACATTTCTTTGCAGCGTCGTCGCGACCTCTCTTCTGGCAACCATCATAGTGACACTTTCTGAAGATGCAGCTGGTGGTGAATATTATTAGACTTGCATTATCAAATATTCCTCCACAAACCAGTTAAACAGACACAAATGTCACATTGGAGGTATAACTAGAATTATTTATTAACTTATTATAAGAAAAGTTTAGTTTTGTTATGTATACTGAAGAAATATAACTTCAAACATAACGGAGCTAAAATCCATATACTTCTGCCATAGTATATTTTAATAAATTTTAATTGCCATAAATTATTTATAAATGTATGACTCGATTCGTTTAATAATAATAATAATAATAATAATAATAATAATAATAATAATAATAATAATAATAATAATAATAATAATAATAATAGACTTTAATAACGTGCTGAGAACTAAAAGCAATAATAAAATTCTTGGTCGTGTAATTCAATGATACGAATAAAACGTATAAAATAGAATAAAACCATAAAACGATAAAAAATATTATGCTAATTATGAAATGAGTAAATTAAAATACTTAAGCAATAATGTCAGCGTCTATTAAGTCATTGCAAATCAAGGTAAATAAAATATAGTTTTAAGATGTACAATGATTGTAATGCTTTACAGGTCTTGAGATTAAAACTTGTTTTGTTGCTTGGTTAGGGGGGGGGGCACGTTAGCTCAGTTGTACTCACCTCTAGTGCGTGGGTTCTTCGTTCTATCTCCGGGCAAGTTAGTTTGTGGCGGAGAACATCGCGTCTGTGGGTAGATTTCTTATAGTATTAATTTCTTGCAAGATATAACCTTCAATCCTATATTAATTAACATAGTATTGACAAAATATTTGTGAAATAGCTCCAAAAATTAATCATCAGACTGTCCAACTGAAGCGTGTATGTATCGCTGCTGGTTGAATATATGTATGTACTTATTTATTTTTTGTTCCATTGGTATTTTAATGTCTATAATTTTCCTTTCAGCTGTTACATGATTTTTCATACCTCTGTCCAGAGAAGAACAACTGTTTCTTCAGTACTATAGTGCCAGTACGAGATAAAATTAATATCTCCAAACAAGGCAATGATTTCCAGGGAATACTGAAATACTGAATGAATTACATCATGAAGTGTATCAGTAGCCTCCAATGTTTTCATCGAAGTTATTAACTTTCATGTTGTGCGTTTATGTGGCTATAATTTAGCCTTAAATGGGATATTGGGTTTTCTGGAGAACTTTGTGGCAAATTATTATTGTAGAATCTGTACTTCTAGCAAATAGCAGATGCAAAGTATGTTGTAATAAGATGAAACGTCATTGAAGAATATAGAAAATCATGAGCAACACTTATTATTAAATGATAGGTCGAGAACAGGTATAAAGGAGACATATGTTTCCCTTCATTTAAATGATTTAAACTTTTTTGATCATGTAGGAGTAGATATTTTGCATGACTACTTAGAAGGTTTTTGTAGTTACGTAATGAATTTTGTTATTACTTATTTAGTTCAAAAAGCAAAACTAGTTCAGTTGAATATTGTACGAGCTCGGTTGTTTAATTTTGATTGCGGTTCGGATTCTCCGTCTAAGCCTGTGAATGCATTAACAGTGGAAGGATCCAACTTCAAACTTTGAGAGTCTGCTTCTGAAATGGTTACTTTGATTAGGTATTTTGGTTTACTTTTTGGGTATTATGTTCCAAGAAAAAGTGAAGTGTGGAATTTGTATACAGCGTTACGAAGAATTTTTGGATAGGTTGCTAAGTAAGAGGGTTAATAATGACACTTCTGAGCAACTGACATATTTAATATCAGACGTATTGCAATTTTACTAAACTTTCGCTAAGACCAAAATTCCATTTTGCTTTTGCATATCCTAATATGCTTCTTAAGTTTGGACCTTTGACCCAAGTGTGGATAATGAGGTTTGAGGCCAAATATAAAATTTCTAAAATTTCTGCCAGGGCGTCTTTGAGCCGTGTGAACATATAAAAAACAATGCAATGAGGAACCAAATAATGTTGAACATATTAGAAAAAAAGTAAACCGGTGTGCTCTTTCACTTGTGGAAAAAGCATAAAGTGGGAACTATCACTAGTTTACTGAAACAGAAGGATTTCTGACTTCGAATCCTGTGATATATTCTGTAGCTTGGGTAAGAATTAAAGGTGTTAAATTAGACGTTTTTCCTGTTGTTACTGTTGATCTGAGCACTGAACACAGTTTACCTATATTTGGCCAAATAACGGACATATAAATATTTTTATTGTGCTCCATGTTCGAAACTAATGATTTTTGATCTACATTTCTTTGCATATAAAGTTTCAAAGAAGAATGAATCTGTTTGGCTTTGTTATAGTGATCTTATGACGTAAATACCAAACATATTCACAGTTACGTCCGATTCTAGTTTCCATGTAACTGTTAGAACGCCTATAAACTAGTTTACATACTCTAATGAACAAAAAGGATAAAGTAGCTGTTCCTTTTTAAGTAACTAATAGAAAAGATGGTACTTGGAATGGACCGCACTTAAGAAGGAATCCAAAACACACAATAGTAAGAAAACTATTGAAAAAATAAATAATAACAAAGTATTGTAACATATCTACTTGTAGAAGTTATAGGGCACATATTTAGGAAAAACGACTTACCTTGTGTCTCCATATTACTTACTTTAGTTTAATATTTTGTTCCTTTCCGGGAATGTCGTCAGCAAAATTTTTATTACTGTCACCGAATTCTTACTTTAACATCTATTATAATTTGTGCTTTATATAAAGAATAATTAGTGCAAACTATTCAGTAATTTTAGATTGTTGATTCCCTCTAATCATTGTTACTGTATTTGCCGTCTACTTTTTAAAAGTTTTTCACATTACTCATTTTTGTGGAATTAAACAATTTCTTTAATTTGTTCTCTACTTTGTTATCTCTTTTGGAAACACTAATTCTACTGGAGGTTTAACTCTTGAATTTTATTACTAGGATATTTGAAAATGTATTTTCGCTTGTATAATTTTTGAGGTATGGCAAGTTACTCCCCTCCACTTTAGAAAATTGAAACAATGACTAGGTCATTCGTTTGTACTAGGCTTGTACCGTTTGTACCGAAAATATTTTCGTTTGTACCACTTTCCCTATAGGGTTACTTCAGAGGTCAACGGGTTGGCGCCAAGATAAATCGCCAATCTCCGTATCACAGCACAAAGAAATGAAATACACCATTCTAAAGCAAATCGTTTGTACCGTTTGCACCGAAAATAGTTTTGTTTGTACTCTGATAGTATTCGAAAAACAGGGGATGATATTTGTGGCGGGGGGCTATCTTGACGCCAAGATAGCCCCCCCGTATCACAGCAAAAAATTTGAAATACACCATTTGAAAGCAAATCGTTTGTATCGTTTGTACCGCAAAAAGTTTTGTTTGTACCTTGATAGTTTCCGAGAAACAGGGGATGAGATTTGGGGGCTATCTTGTACGCAAGATAGGCCCCCTAATATGTACTTTTTCCATGTCGATTAGTAAGTATTATGTGTTTATTCATGTGAATGTATGTGTATTTAGAATTCTGGTTGTGCATATCCAAATAAAAAAAAGAATTTTTCGGTAATAACTCAACGTTAGAATTGAATCGGCGAGTGGGAAAACAGTGTGAGTCCTAAAAATAAAATTATTTTGAAGTAAAGGCAAAAATAACACTAAAGATGTAGAACTACAAGTTGTAATGAAGAGCAGTGCAATTTCCAAGACCTCGTATGTTATAACAGAATGCTATAATGTCGACTGTACATTTGTGGCATTAACAAACAAAAGTTCTTTTTTCAAAATGCGTTTTGTGGAGTAGTAGTGTTTTTCCACTCACCGATTCAATTAAATTTTCTCTACTTCTGCCCTTTTTCATAAGTAAATACGTTTTATTCAGTGATGGCCTATTTGCTTGCGTCCATTGTCTATGAAAACGGCAAAATTCTCGAGCCGTTCATGTGACAGATATAAACAACTAATTTCTTCAGTTGGTGTAAAGCTGAAACGTGGAAGGACGCAGTTTACGTGAGCAAATATTTCATTTTTCAGTTTTCTTTGTTTAAGATTATTGCTATAAATCCACTTTCTTTCTGAATTTGTACACACTTTGTTATTTTTTTTTACGGTATTTATTTACGGAAAAGGGCACACTTAGAGAAAATTTAACTGAATCGTTGAACGGAAAAACACTACTAGTCCACAAAATGCATTTTGAGATATTTGAAGAAAGATCTTTCGTTTGTTAATGCCACAAATGTACAGTCGACATTATATCATTTTGCTATAACGTGCGAGGTCTTCCAAATTGTACTGCGCTTCATTACAACTTGAACTTCAACATCTTTAGTGTTAATTTCGCCTTTACCTCAAAATGGCTTATTTTGAACTCACACTGTTTTCCCAATCGCCGATTCAATTTTAACGTTGAGTTATTCCCAACAACTTTTTTTATTTGAATATGTACAACCAGAGTTTTAAATACACATAAATTCACATGAATAAACACATAATACTTATTAATGGGCATGGAAAAAGTGCACATTAGGGGGCCTATCTTGCGTACAAGATAGCCCTCCAAATGCCATCCACTCTTTTTTGAAACTTATCAGGGTACAAACAAAACTTTTTTCGGTTCGAACGGTACAAACGACTTGCTTTCGAATGTTGTATTTCAATTTTTTGTTCTATGACACGGGGGGGCCTATCTTGGCTCCAACATAGCCTCCCGCCCCAAATATCATCCCCTGTTTCTCGAAAACTATCAGGGTACAAACAAAGCTTTTTTCGGTAAAAACGGCACAAACGATTTGCTTTCGAATGATTTCAAATGTTTGTTCTGTGATACGCGGGGGGGCTATCTTGGCGCCAAGATAGCCCCCCCAGTTGACCTCTCAAGTAACCCTATAAGGAAAGTGGTACAAACGAAAATATTTTCGGTACAAACGGTACAAACCTAGTACAAACGAATGACCTAGTCATTGTTTCAATTCTCTAAAGTTGGGGGGGGGGGCTATCTTGCCATACGTTAGTTTGTCAATGTCTGAAAGTTATTTCTACTTTCTGTTGGCACCAGATGTGAATTATTTTTGAACGAAAATTCGATTCCAAGTAGGGACAATGTGTGCAGATCCATTTTTTGAGGTAGTGTACGAGTAAATACCCTTAGGAAATAATTGTTGAGATTTTGTTAGATTCTTTGTAAGATTGGTAGTCATCTTAACGGTAAAGTTGTGTAAACTGGAACGATTTGTAACAAAATATAAATATATAATGAAATAAATAATACAGTATTATAATTTGCCTTCTGAAAAAAGCAACATCCAAAATTAGCCTTTATCCAAGTCATGAGAAAGGAGTACTTTGCACATTGCTGTATTTTGTATGAATTGCTACTACATATTCGTTTCATAACTTTGTAACTTTTCTAGTACTCACATCATCGCATGTCAGTCGGAGACTTCAATTGTTTGACTGATGCAGCCTGATGACTAACGTGCGTTCTGTTATGCATGGTACTTGGCATTAAACATAGTTATTCTTGGCATTAAACAGTTAAGGAAAACACGACAAAATAAAATACAATTGTCTCTGAGTCATAGGCGATACCCAACAACGAACGATGCTGAGTATGCATGAGTTTTCTTTTTATCCTTTGACTGAATTCAATGTTGCATTTCCTGCTAAAATCTGTACTTTATTTCGTGCTTTAAAGACGCAGTTTGATGTAACAGTTTTAAATTCTTGCGTATATATGTTGTACACTTACGTCTTACACATAACCTTAAGAATCATTACTATTTCTTTAAGAAATGTATGAGAACGTTACACTGTTCTCCATTAAAAATGCAACACTAAGAAGACCTCGTTGGAAGTCCAAACTTGCTGTGTGCGGAGCATGGAAGGTTGAACAGTTTATTAGTATAAGTGCCATGAAGAAGTACCAGTTATGTCATCTAGTGACAGCAAACGAAGGCCAGTCAGTCATATTTAAATGGTAGACGAAAGTTGGTGTGGCGTGAGTGATTACACAGCGTAGGTATGGGATACTAGTACGGAGTCGATTATGAAGGATATTTTCTTTCCAAACGAGTCCTGCTTCTGTAGGCATCATCATAATGGCCGTGTTCACATCATCTCGCCCGTTGTACTGGGCTGGATGACGCCTGCATTTTGCTTCGCTACGTTGGTCAGGCACACTTTGTTAAGGTGCGGGGTGTCATAATGTGCCTGTTCATGCCTCCTACGCATTGACGGACATCTGACCAGTCAGCAGTACATTAACGAGGTGTTGGATTCTATTGCGGTCCCTTTATTTCAGGTCCTGTCGGATATTTCATTTCTGCAGGATAACGCCCTACATTACCTCGCTGGATACACTACACGACATTACACTTTCTCTGCTTCCTTGTCTGGCGATATACTCACACCTCTCGCCGATTAAACATGTCAGATCGATGATTGCACAATGCTTCTCACACCTGCGAACTTCTCTAGCTACAGTTGATGAGTTGTGGCATCGGATTGAAGACTCATGGCTTACTGTACACAGAGAGAAACAATTCTCGTTGCCTTGCCGTGTTGCAGTCGTTCTGGCTGTCAATGTTGGGATCCAGGGCACTGGCAATAGCCAGTTCTGCACCACTGTCACCACCTTGTCACACAGAGAATACAGTGGTAAATTTAAGCATATTCTAAACTTACTATTAGGTATCGACCTGGGGACTTTGGTGCAGCTACCCTGCCTCCTTCTTGGTGTTGCATTTTTAATGGCAAGCACTGTGTAGGAATCATCTTGTGAGTGAACACGTTTTCGGCTGACATATTTTTAATTATATCGACATTTAAAAAACAACTTACCTGTTAATTAAAATGTACAGAGAAGTTCCTCTGGAAAATCCCATTCAGGTCTCTTGTGGTAACAAGTACACTTTGGAAGAGGATACTATTAAGGAAAAGACCGAGGTAAGTCATGTTTATATAATGCAAACAATGGATGATAACAGCTTAATAAATGATTGTACGTAAATCTTGTTTGAATATAGGCTTGTATATGGTTGTACATTTTGCATTATTATTGAAGTACTGCAACTAACTTACTGCAAAACGCATGATAAATTCGTACAGTAATATTGTCATATACTGATTTACTCTGTATTAAGACGTAAAAAAACATGATTGATTGCCATAGGGCAGGTAGTATAATGCTTCAAAGGAGACAAACAGATTCGTAGAAGAATAATACAAAACGTGGGTTTATTGCATATGCGCACATAATATATGACCGTCACCAAAATGATAAGAGAAATGAATAACATTTAAAGTAAATGAGGGTATGGAGAAGATAATAAATAATATTTTGATTTACACTGGGTTACATATTTTTGTTCTTATGTTAAGACTGGCATATGCATATTTCGTTGTAATAACGGACAGAGTTCATGGTTGCGTACTTACACTTGGCTCAAGTCCATGATCAGGCACAGTCAATTGACAGGTGAGTCTGCACACCACTAATGTTAAGATTGTAGAACGCCACTACAAACGATGTTGTGCGAATGCGTTGAGGTTGAGTTGTGATTGTAATGTGATGATTTTTGTAAGATTCCTAGAGTATATATATTTATTTTCCATACTTTCTAGGGATGCGCTCGAGTCGAGACATGTCTCGAATCTCGACTCGACTCGACTCGAATTCGAGTCGAGACACACTTTGTAAAATTCGAGACGAGTCGAGACAAACGCATTTCTCGACTCGAATTTTCGAGTCGAGTCGAGACAGCTGATAAAAATCTCGACTCGACTCGAATGTCTCGAAAATTTTTCTGTAATTTTTAATATTATTTTGAAGAAAGTGCTCGATCAGAAACACTAGGCACGAGAATTTCGGCAACTGCAGGACTTGTCAGGTGTTCGAGGAGTGCTATGGTGATTGTCTTCAGCAAGTGGCGAAACCAAGGGGAAAAGACGTCCAAATGTCGAGGGGTTGGGTGCCCCACCTCATTACAGATGTCGAATGTCGTAAGCTGGGCAGACTGGTAAAACAGAACAGGCGGCGAACTGCGTCGGAACTAAGATCAGAGTTTAATGCTGGGCAAAGTACAAGTGTGTCTGAACTAGTATTGTCAAATTTCCGGAAATTTTGAACCTGTTTTTTTTTTTAAAGTTTTTTTTTCGATTTTCCGGAAAAATTGAAAAAATAAATATGTTTGTATTAGGTTAATTTTACTAGTAATGATATCTCTTTTTTTTTCAAACACGCGAAAAATTTAAGTTCAAAAATTTCAATATTGCGAATATTAAAAAATAGCACTCGAAAATAAAAGTATTCCACTTATTATCTATACATTAAAATATTAGATTTACGCGTATATGTTTCTCCTCACAGAAAAGTTTATATGTTTGTCTCCAATCCTTTCAACAATGAGATCTCGAACCCACAAGTGCTAGAAACGTGCCGTTTTCATTTGTCGATCCCAAATTTTATGTAAATTGTCCAGTTCTAATTGAATATTTTTATTTATATATTAAAAACATGGCCATTAGTTCTTTATTACATTTATAGGGGTACACAAGAAGTACTGTGGGGGCGCGGTGACTCAGTGGTAGGGCGTTCACTTCCGTTGCATGGGGTCCCTAGTTCGATCCCAGATCACGCCGTGTGGACTTTGTGGTGAACAAACACCATGCTCGTGGGTTTTCTGGGGGTTCTCCCGTTTCCTTCCACTTTCTTCATTCCACAATTTCATTCATTTCTCATCATCACCGTTTCCTTTAGCCTAACCGCCATAAGCGTGGGACGTAAAACTAAAGATTTCATTTCACTAGAAGTACTGAAATTTCTGAAAAAGTAAAGCATCATACTCTACGAGTTATATATTCCAACATCACATAGTTGTATATAGGGGTTGTATATCGGTCAGACGTTTGTTTCATGGCCAAATGATAATGAAAACGAAGGATAACCATTTCTCCAGTCTAAGATTAATCTTCGTTGTTTGGAGAGGTTTTTTTTTTCAATAAACACCGTTTATCACTGACATAATTAATTGTGTGTGTACTTTATTTACTTATTAAATAATGCATGCATACACGATATGGGCATTCAGTAAATGGATACTTGAATATTTGAATTCAATTATCTATACAAGCCGGCTACGAGTCTTTTGTCCAAACTACTCTTTGGGATGAGCTTCTTACCAGATGTGTAGCCTACCGAAGGACCACACATATGTTATCGACACTATAGGACTGTTTTTTTTATCGACACTATAGGTGCTAGATCTTGGTGCTAGATCTAGCATAATTCACTCCCATTTAGCATAAAACATCTTGACTTTAGCATCTTGGCAAAATCTCATTCTTTCCTCTGGAGAACAGAAAAAGAACGAAAATTTAGATGGCTCACTGACCGTTGGGAATTATCCCTTAGTTAAAGCGATGGTTGGAGTAATAAAACCAGTTAGTATTTCCGCTGTTGTATTGTTGAATTCACAGAAATGTTCAAAAATAAGCAAAACGTGACTCTGTACAAGATGTTTACTTACCCATAGTTTTATTATTGTCAACTGAACCCTGAGTGTCTGGGATGTTTCAGTCCCTTCTCACTTTACAACTTGAGAGGGGAGGGGGTATGACCGCTAAAAGAAATGATTCAGTGCTGCGTCGGAAGCGGCATGTTTTGTATATATTTCTTAAAATGTTATCCATTCTTAAAGTATAAATTCCCCCTTCCTCCCCTGATTCTATTTCCAATACAGAGAACCGACTCTTTAAATGAAGAAAGAACCCTGAACCCTCCTGAAAATGCAAAAATGAATGATGCGTACAAATAACAAATCTGTGGATGAATCAAATAATGCAGATACATGAGAAGAAGATGATGAAGATAACAGTGCTTGATGCAGCGCAGTCCACCACATGTAAATAGATTTGAAGGGTTCATATTTGTGTATGTGTACGTGTATGTACTTGTTTCTGAGTATTTATATGCGCGTGTGTCTTGTAATTGTTATATTAGTATCCACTGGATTAAGTGAAAGTATAAAATGGATTTGATGACTGCCAAATTGACGTCACCTTGGTAAGTCATTATTTTTTAAGATTTAGTAATATTAAATTAGATTATAGTTTACCGTCGTTTTCAGGAGCAAAGCTCTACAAGACGTGAACGTACAGTTTACCGTCGGATTTGAAACACATGAGCTCCTACCATGAATCAAACCTCGTTCGAGAAAGGCGCATACGCTAACCACATAGCAACGGGGAGCTCAACATTTAGTGATATGTATATTAAGTTGTAAAATTATATTCGTTTAATTTTCACTAATATAATCTCCAGAGTGTAAATCATTCGCTAGGCACGTTATCTTGTTTAAAAACAAAAAGCCTATCTCTTATGTTTCCGTCTCGGGGTTGGACTGCGGGATGATAGAAATCCGAAAGAGATGTTTTTATTATATTTTGTACAGTAGATCTGCTCCTTCATAATCTCCGTGTTTGATAAGAATGAACCTCCCTGGCTCACGTATACGTAATATAACAAACCATGCACATTAAATGCAAGACTAATATAGCAAACATTGAAGATGCCCCCTAGAAAATTTTCTTCGACCGCCCATATCTGGAGGTACACAATTTCGCAACTCAGTGGATACGATGTGGATGTATTCCGTCTACTGATTTACCCATAAAATTTAAATTTCATAACAATATTCTCAGTGAATACTAACCTGAGGAGCACTATTTTTTTAATTCGATCGCTAAAGGAGTTTTTTTTCTTCACCAGGTCTCGGTAATCGTCTGGCACGAAAACTGAAGTTTCTACAAGTGTTTCCCCAGCAATTTTTTTGAGAAAGGGGTCCTCCAGGAGCGTTATTTAGGGTGTAATTCCTGCGTTTGTTATATACATATATAGATATAGATAGATATAAATATAGATATACTGTGTATATATATATATAAAGATAAGTATGAGCGGGTCTTTAAAATTAGTTCGGAAAGATAATATGAAAATCTGGCATAATTTGCAAGAATCTGTCTAGTCTAATATAAATAAAATAAATAGTTTGTTTGTGTTTGTCTGTCTGTATGCAGCCTGGGGACCAGACGAGTGGACCGAGAGTTACCAAATTTTAGTCAGTGGTACCCTGGCTCAAACCCCAGATCAAGACGAATCTTTTTTTTTTTCAAAATTCGAACCAGGGGGTCTCAGGGAGCACTTACAGGGACATGTAAAAGTGGTAGAAAATGGCCGATATTACTGTCGAATTTAGTTTTCGCGGTCGCTGAAATCAATGGTGAAACTCTGATCACATTAACTTACAAATTCACCCTATTCGGGCCGGCGGTCACCGGAGGAAGGGGGTCGGATACCGAGACATGTAAAAGTAATCCAAATTGACCGATATTAGTGTCAAATCCATAGTTTTCGCGGTCACTAATATCGATGGTGACACTTCCATTTGCGATGATTTGCAAATTAAGCTATAATTGTATGCGGGCCGGGAAAAAATCTTTAAGTTTTGCGTCTCACGATTATGTCGGTTAGGCTAAAGGAGGCGGTGATGATGAGAGATGAGTGAAAGGGTGGAATGAAGAAAGTGGGAGGAAACGGGAGAACACCGAGAAAACCCACGCACACGGTGTTTGTAAACCACAAAGTTCACTTGGCAGGGGTGGGATCGAACCCGGGACCCCAAGCACCAGAGGTGAACGCTCTACCACTAAGCCACCGCGGCCCTCAATGAGGTTGGAAGCTGGTCAGTCATGGCGGGAGGTGGCACATGCCATAGGAGTGGCACAGAGTGTGATTTCCCGATTGTGGAATCGATTTCAAACAACTGGAAGTGTTCAAAGAAGACAAGGACAGGGCCGTCCACTAGCAACCAAAGCCAGAGACGATCGTTATCTCTTGTTAACAGCCCGTCGAAACCGGCGTCAGAATACAACTCTGCCGCCGCGAGCCTTCCGAACAACAACAGGACGCACAGTATCTACTCAAACGGTCCGCAATCGCCTTCGAGAAGGTGGTCTCTATGCACGTAGGCCTATCGTGTGTGTCCCATTAACTGCATGACACCGTGTTGATCGAAGAGCGTAGGCGGAGGAACATCGTGGGTGAGGACGCAATGAATGGGGCAATGTTTTGTTCTCTGACGAGTCTCAATTCAGTGTAGAGCCTGATAATCGACGTGTTCTCATCTGGAGAGAGTGTGGAACACGACACAATCCCATGTTTGTGCGAGAAACATCCCAGTATCATGGTGGTGTACTGATGGTGTAGGCCGGAATCAGCATTGGTGGGCGTACTGAGCTCCACATCATCCGAAATGGCTCTTTGACGGCTCTCAGATATAGGGATGAGATCACGAAAATTCTTGTTCTTCCTTATGCTGGTGCCATTGGTGATTCGTTCCTTTTTATGGATGGCAATACTCGTCCTCACATAGCTCGGTTAGTGGATGAGATGCTGGATGATGAGGGTATCGCTCGGATGAAGTGGCCAGCATGCTCTCCGGATCTCGTTCCAATTGAGCATGTCTGGATAATGCTTGGCAGACGAATTGCTGCTAGGCCAGTAAATCCAACAACCATTCCAGAGCTGGAAGTCGCTCTTCTGGATGAGTGGCACAACATCCCCCAAGAACTCATCGATAATCTGATTGAATCCATGCCACGCAGGTGCGAGGCCCTGTTGGCTATTCGGAGTGGTCATATGACATATTAAGGAACAATCAGTGTTGTTGCCTTGCCTGTTTGTGAACAGTTCGAGAGGTGCACACATAACCCTCTTGTGTCATGAGCCACGTGAACAAGGTTTTCCGTGCCCCAACACCAGTATGTGCCCCATTTTTCTAGTGTATCTTAAAGCATTCCTTCTTGTATGATGATATGAGTCAAACACAAGCTTATTCATACACTATCTTAAGGTCTTGTGTGATATTTCAGCTGAACCCCTAATTTTTTTGAGCATTATATACAGTATATATATATATATATATATATATATATATATATATATATATATATATATATATATAGTGGCGGATCCAGGATATGATCAAGGGAGGGGCTAAACCATAGTTTGCAGTTTTGTCCAGTGTAAAGCAGGATTGAAGCCCATTTTATGCAGTGTATACTTGAGTGTGAAGGGGGAGGCTATAGCCCCCTTGGATCCGCCTCTGTATATATATACATAATCGAAAATGGCCTCGAATCCATACTCGCTGAGATGAACAGAAGATGCCGTTTAAATCCGCAAATTCAGCCCCATTAGTACTCTAAGGAGGATGGTGACATATACAGATAATTGAAAATTATCGATATGAATGTCAAATTCATAGTTTTAGGGTTCCACAAGTTCATTGGTGACAGTTTTGGTGTCCTTTATGTCCAAAAATGAAACGTATTCTTCCCGTGCGAAGAACGGATATTCTGCTAGTCTGTAATAACTAACTCATTTAATATATTTCTCACTGCTCAAATTTACTCACTTGTGCGGTATATGTGTGTAAAGTAGAATTAAAACCTGTTGCACTAAGTATTTTTCCGTTAGCGAAATACATTGTATATACACTAGGACGTCGATAATCCTGACGTCAAAAATCCGAACGTGGTCCCTAGAAGGTTTTTACATTTTGTCTTAACGCTAGCGATAAACAAACAATAGCGTGTCCATCGACGTTATGTGAAGTCAGTGTTTTTACAAAAGTTCATTTATATGTAATTGTTTGTCATGTATTTTTATTATTTTTTCTTAGGCTTATAAGTTTTAAGTGTGACTTAGAGTACAAGCAAGTTCTTCAGAAACATGAAATGTAAGTAGCCTTACGTACGGTATTGTAATTACTGTATGTACTGAATAACCACTGTATCGATAGAAGAACATGCCGTACAGTATATGTAAGCCTAAAAGACATTTTCTTGGTCATTTTCGAAAATCAGAACAATTTGAAAATCCGAATACCTGTGGTCCCAATTAGTTCGGATTTTCCACTTCCCACTGTATATGTTGCAGACATGTTACAGCAAGTAAGATCACTAGCATCAGGCCAACAAATAGTTTTTAAACTACATTTTCCTGTTTTTGCCAATATTTCCGAACAAATTATTTTTTCTAATGGTTTCAAAATTTCCGGAATTTTACATAGAACAATGAAGATATCTCTATGAAATATATGTTTGATTTAACATATTAACTAAAATGATTCTGTGATATGATGATTCTGATCATACCCAAATTTTCCGTTTTTTCCCCAGCTCGGGAAAACAGAAAAAAAAACTGTTTTTTACCCAAAATTTCCGTTTTTATCACAGGCCTTCACAACACTAGTCTGAACACACAGTGCATCGAACACTCACAACGACGGCGAATGTTAACACCACGACATCGGCAACTACAACTGATATGAACACGTGACCACTGCCACCAAACCTTGGCACAATGGCAGAGCATTGCATTGTCTGATGAATCCCGATATCTTCTTCATCATGACGATGTGGGTGTGAATCCGTCGTGTTCAAAGGGAACAGCTCCTTGACATCTGTACTGCGGGACGGAGACAAACTGGCTGCGACTTAAGTATTATCTAGGGAACATTCAGGTGAGCATCCATGTGTCCAGTGGAGCTCGAGCAAAGCACCATGACGACCGAGGTGTCGCACACTGCTTGCAGACTACGTACACCCCCTTCATGACGGCCATGTTTTCCATCGGTAGTGGAATTTTTCGACAAAATAATGCACCATGTCACAAGGCCAGGAGTGTGATGGAGTGGTTCGAGGAACACAGGAGCGAGTTCCAAGTGATGTGCTGGCCCCCAAACTCCCCGGATCTGAACCCAATCGATCACATCTGGGATGTGATTGAACGTAACGTGAGGGTGCATCACCCCCTCCCCGGAATTTACGGAAATTAGATGACCTGTGTGTGCATATGTGGTGCCAACTCTCTCTAGCGACCCACCGAGGAACATTGCGACCATGCCAAGACGCGTTGCCGTGGTTATTCGTGCCAAAAGTTGGACATACTAACAATTAGATAGGTAGTCATAACGGTCTGGCTGATGTGTGTGTATATTTTAACTCGTATATTTTGTCTCGACTCGAATTCGAGTCGAGTCGAGACAGAGACTGTCGAGTCGAGACAGCACCATATTTTCGAGTCGAGACAACATTTTCTCGAGACGAGTCGAGACAGGCTTAAATCTCGACTCGACTCGACTCGAGCGCATCCCTACTATGAAGACACACACACATATATACTGCTTGTGTTTTCCATTAAAAGTTGCAAGTGTAATTCATAATTTTGTCAATTTAAAAAAATGTTACCAAATACAATATTCCTTCTTCCCGATATGGATTTAAATCGCAATACTAACAATCAGCGATAGTCAGGTCTTCTAATTTTTTACTTCTTATAAATAGCCTGGCTGCTGAAAGGGTTGTTAAACTCAAAATCAACTCAATTCAAATCGTGATATAACCGTACCGATATAAGATTTAGGATAAAGAACACACGCTGTGACTGTTGTTGGTTCGAATCGGGCATTGGGATTGGATCTTTAAAATTGTTTTTCTAATGTGTTGTAATAAAAGGATATACAGAGGAAGAAGTTTCAAAGCAAATAAAAGGCCAAGGAGCAAATATGTCGAATGATTTTTTTTTAAATTATTAGCATACTCGACTTAGCTGCGTAACATCTGAGTTTGAATTTGAAAGGAAATCCGGGTTCTGAATCTGGAAACGCATATGGTTTATTATGAAGGAAGATATTTTATTGGGAATTTTCTAGAGGAGGAAGACCAATTGACTTATATGTAGCGCTTACCAAGTGTAACACTCGATTTTGATAAAATTTAGAAGGTAGACACTACACATGAACGAATACGTGTTTTTTTTTTCTTTTACTTTCTGCGGAACAATGGTTTTAGAGGGCAAAATCCCCCATCCAACGTTTTGAAATTTGACGCCCGAAAGGCAAGAAGAAGTCGATCGAAGTGAATGAAATTATGCACAGATATTGTAGGCGTAAACTGAGGGAATAAGTATTGTGTATTTTCATGACAGCGCCTCCGAAATTTTACAGTAGACTTGAAATTCTAGAGAGACATGCCATTCGTCTTGCATTTAGGATCAAACTTCCGTATCATAATAATGACTTGTATGACAAAATTACCTTTCCTCCGCTTGTTCAACACAAAGCACAATTCGTAACTACCAGTCTCCATGATCGTAAAGATATCTTTCTTGACACCATATTTACTGATTTACAACAAGCATCTCAATCTAAGTACTGCTATACACCTCTCAGAGTTTTGCTTTCCATATACATCCGCACTCTTCCAGCAGATCACCACCATGCCACCTTCTTCGGTGACCAACTCATCCGTCAACATGTTCTACATCTTTTTCCATCATAGCACTTGCTTCTCTACAACACTAATCTGGGCTTACCCCATGTTTCTCATCAGTCCTGAGACGCCCCAGGACGGAAGATTAATCTGCATTTGTTTGTACTAACATCTATATGCTGTGTTGGCGTTACGTGCACCTCACTCATCATCATTTATCCATTTTTTAATTTTCTACGTTATTCATTAGTTTCAGAGATTTTTCTACACCTTTTGTTATCTTTTTGTATGTGCAACTTTCATTACTAGCTTGTTATTATTGATATATTATTAATGTTATTGTTGTTTAATATCTTTATTTTTTTATTTTTGGTTAGTGTATAATAACAATGATTATTTCACAGCTCCTTAACCAACTATGAGTTTAATAAAGAATAATTGATGCTCCCACACCCCTGGCCAAGAGAGAGGGCGAAACCCTCTAGTGGCCGTTTCTTTACACCCATTGATTCCAAGTCCTTCAGCAATCAACAAATATTTTGCTTAAATTGATGCCCACCACCTTCCAACTCAATACTGTTACTACCCACCACTCTAAAAAAAAAAAAAAAAAAAAGTAAAACTGGTAATAGTAGTAATGATAAGAGATTCTCATTGATAACTTCGCACCTAGAAGGGAAAGAAAAGTTTTCAAATATAAGTAAAGTACCTGTATGGCCTATTTTTCATTCCCTAAATAACAGTATGTGTTCACTCTGTGTGTTTAGTGGACTGCTACCAGCTGGTCAAAACTCTGAAGCCTGTCATCCTGTTACAAAGAGGCCCACGTAAGCCTCACGTGGAAACAATATTGCATCCGCCATTGCATCTGTTCCATTACTTGGAAACGCCAGTTCAAATACCATCTTTGCGATTTAATACATGGCTCTCCAGAACGCTTCAACCGTTATAAAAAGACTATGACCTATTGTAGACTTTACACAAGAAAGGCATAACAGCATCCCCTAGAGGGCTGCGTTGACACAAAATAACATTCAATATCTCGCCGTATTACTCGTTTTTGGTGTAGAAAAAAGACTATGCCACACTTATTTAAAAAAAAAAATATTATAACTGGTTATTCTGCTCTCTCTCTCTCACACACATATATGATTTACAGAGCACTTACGAGGAAACGGTCTTAAGTGTAACAACCGATTTGGCTGGGGTCGGGATATGTGTTACGGGAGACCAAAGTAGGAGACACTTGTTTTGGCGCTTGGGCCCATACGCAGAAATTTCAGAAATACGGGTCCCCAAAGTGGTCCTACATGCTATAACTAGGAAGCGAATGACGTTACTTGTACACAACCGATTTGGCTGGGGTCCGGATATGTGTTACGAAGACCAAAGTAGAAGACACGTATTTTGGCGTTTGGGCCCATACGCAGAAATTTCAGAAATACGGGGCCCCAAATTGGCCCTACATGCTATAACTAGGAAGCGAATGACGTTACTTGTACACAACCGATTTGGCTGGGGTCCGGATGTGTTACGGGAGACCAAAGTAGGAGACAGGTATTTTGGCGTTTGGGCCCATACGCAGAAATTTCCAAAGTGGCCCTACATGCTATAACTAGGAAGCAAATGACGTTACTTGTACACAACCGATTTGGCTGGGGTCAGGATATGTGTTACGGGAGACCAAAGTAGGAGACACGTATTTTGGCGTTTGGGCCCATATGCAGAAATTTCCGAAATACGGGGCCCCAAAGTGGCCCTACATGCTATAACTAGGAAGCGAATGACGTTACTTGTACACAACCGATTTGGCTGGAGTCGGGATATGTGTTACGGGAGACCAACGTAGGAGACACGTATTTTGGCGTTTGGGCTCATACGCAGAAATTTCAGAAATACGGGGCCGCAAAGTGGCACTACATGCTATAACTAGGAAGCGAAAGACGTTACTTGTACACAACCGATTTGGCTGGGGTCTGGATATATGTTACGGGAGACCAAAGTAGGAGGACCCCAGCCAAATCGGTTGTTTACACTTAAGACCGTTTTCTCGTTACTGTCATATATACAGTTTCGATTCATGTGTCAGTTCCGGTTCCGATTGAGCACAGGAGCAGATTACGCAACGAGTTGCCTTTTAAGAGCACTTCTTTCATCCCCTAAAACAGCTGAAATGGTTCAGTGGTTCGTTCTCAGCTCGCGTGTGGTGGATAAACCATTCTTATTTAGCTTATTCGGCATAAATGTGAGGCGTAAAGCTTTAAAATTGCATTTTAGTTGACACACATACACACACACACATGCTTAACGAGGTACTTAGTGACGTATGTTCAGTTCCAAAGTCAATTCCAGTGTCAGTTCCGGTTCCGAATACACAGGAGCAGACTACGATCATATCCAACATATCAAAAATTATAAGAGACTCTTACTAAAAGATCATGTCTATAAAACAAACTATTACTATAACTATTACGTCCCTACAACCTTCTATGTAGAGATTTTTATAAGGTTATGGCATATGTTTCTAATTCCTATTTAACATACCAGAAATTACATAACCGTGGCCGCAAACTTTTTCCAGCTGGAAGCGGGTTTTGTGCTACAACAGGGGAACTGATATTTGTGCTGTATTGTGGATCTTTTTGTATTCTGTACGTAAAGATAGAGGACATACATAATTTCGATTTAATCAATTTGGTGGTTTTTGTGGTGCTGCGCGGAGCATACCCTCATTCTGCAGTTTCAGACTATCGCATTTTGGGACTACTGCAGCGTCCCCGAGGAAGTACAGGGTTGGTACAAAGCCCCTTTCTATAGACCACTGCATGCGAATTGGGAGAATGAGCTGAGTAATAGAGCGCTCAGCGATAAAGAACCTTGGAACTACTACTACAGGTAGCATAAACGTACCACCAACTACGCAAAAAACTATATCTGTAACCAGGAGGCTACTCCACCATGCATATGGCCGCTGTGGCTGGTAGAGCGTTCATCTAAGGTGCATGGTGTCCTGGGTTCAGTCCCAGCTCCCGCCAAGTGAAGTTTGTGGTGGACAAACACCGTGTGCGTGGATTTCCTCGGAGTTCTCCCGTTTTCTCCCAGTTTCTACATTCCATCATTTCATTCATTTATCAACATCACCGTCCTCTTTAGCCCAGCCGGCATAATCGTGGTACGTAAAGCTCAAAGATTTCATTTCATTTTCCACCATACATGATTTTCCTATATTTCATATGCGTAAACTTGATATAAATCTTTGTAAAATTTTAAGCTTGGATATCCTAATAGCAAATAGACATGGGTCGTTCGCGAATGATTCGATCCAAAAGATCGAATCTTTTAGGTGAACGAAATGAATGAATCTCAAAAAGGAACTGATTGATTTCGCTGAAACGATTCGTAGTTGAAAGTGTTGAGCTCGTTAAGGAATGAGAAGATCGAGTTTTCACAAGCAATAGAATTGAATGAGAAACGGAAATTTTCGGGCATGCGTATAAACCAGAAGAAAGCATAGCAAATGGTACTCCCCACACAGCAATGAAATATTTTCAAAACGTTTCTAAAACGTACCATCATTTTCCTTCAGGAAATGTATTCTACTTCCCTTAAGGAAATATATTCTATATGTTGTTGAAAACATTTTCCAAATAATACTGAAAATATTTTCGCAATATACTCAAAAACGTTGTAGAAATATTTTATACGCCGTTAGAAAAGTTTTCCAAAAAATGTTTTCTGTACCATTTCCACACATTACTGAAAATGTATTTGAAACGTTTTATACAATGTTAACGGAATGGTTTTTAAAATGTTTCGCATGGAATATTTTAAAATCATTTGCCAATAACACTGAAAATCATTTGTCTAAAATAAAGACATTTTTTCTAAATATTTTTACAATGTATTGGGTACTTAGTTGAAATGTTTTCTGAAGATTTCTAATCCATTTTTAACAAAAATTAATGTTCTGTAAAATAATAATTTTAAAATATTTTCCACTCATACCAAAAAATATTTTCTATACATGACAAAAAATATTTAGTGAATATTTTCCGTACATCACAGAAAATATTTACTGAACATTTTCTGTGCATGACAGAAAATATTTAGAGAATATTTTCTGTACATGACAAAATATTTAGAGAACATTTTCTGTACATAACAAAATATTTAGAGAATATTTTCTGTACAAGACAGAAAATATTCAGAGAATATAAGGTAGACATATCAAAAACATTTTCAAATTATTTTCCTTGGTGTTTTATAACAGTAGAAAATGTTTAGAAAATATTAAACTAGTTTCAGATATGAATTTGTGCTAAGAAAGAAAATATTTACGATTCATTTTTCAAATAGCAATTGATATGTTTTTGATTTGTTATTGTATTTAGTTTCAGAACGTACTTAAAATACTTTCTAACGAATTCTGGTTTTCACATAGAATATTTTAAATTCTTTCTGAATATTTTTTCGTCATTACCATGATAACACCTACAGTTTGCAATACATTTCTTTCTTCAATACTGAACAGTTTTTCAACTCTTGTAAGTTAAAATATCTGGATTTCATTTGTACAAATTGATGGAGTGGTAGAAGTTTGTGTATGTTGGAACCGGTTTAGAACATACGGAAACTTCTATCATCACGTAAATTTGTTGAAATAAATTCTCGTATTCTAACTTATAGGTTGAAGAAAGAAATGTATTTCGAACTGTCGGTGTTATGGTAGTAATGACGGAAAAATATTCAGAAATAATTTAAAATATTTCTCTGCGAAAACCAGAAAATGTTAGAAAATACTTTAAGTACGTTCTGAAACTACATACAATAACAAATCAAAAACATATCAATTGCTATTTGAAAAATAAATCGTAAATATTTTCTTTGTTAGCACAAATTCGTCTGAAACTAGTTTAATATTTTCTTAACATTTGCTACTGCTACACAACACCAAGAAAAGTAATTTGAAAATGTTTTTGATTTGTCTACCTTATATTCTCTGAATATTTTCTATCATGTACAGAAAATATTTTCTAAATATTTTGTCATGTACCCGGGATCCCTTAATATTACAAGGCGACACCACAGGGGGCACTGTGCAATACAAGTGAAGAAAACTAAATTATCTCGGACACACATTCTATATCTATGCCAATATTCATTGAAAAATGATATGGAGGAACAATAACAATCGGAACAAATCACATGCATTTTGTGAAATGTATTCTTATGGAACTAAAAAAAATGCTATAGTACAGTTTCTTACAGAAGTATTAAAAATATACGAAACTTACAAACACGTGTATATAATGAGTTTTTCTTATAAAGAATCACTATAAAACGTGATCATATCACCATGAAACCATTTTATTGCACCATGACTCTTAACACAAGGACGAAGTGGACCGCTCAGATGTCCACAGTCGAGGTGTCTTAATTGTGCTCTTCGTTGTATGTTTTACACAACACTAAAACAGCTATTGTCGTGCGTAGAATAAATGACAGTTCACAAGGAAGACATCCCAGTTATCAACATGTGAGTGGTTCATGTCGTCCTTGTGTTGAAAGTCATGATGAAATAACTCGAGTATAAAGAAATCAGGTCTACTAAGCTAAAGTACATAATTACAAAAGGAAAGAAAATGCAAGACTGGACTAAGATTTGAACCTGTAACTTTAACTTACCGTGTCGATGCATTAACCACTAGGCTACTCACTGTTTCCGAATAGTCATTCATTCTACCACTCCTGAAGTCAGTGCTCAAGCAACCAGACCGCATTGACTATACCGCAACTTGTGAAGTACTTGGGCAACCAGTGTCTATACTACAGAACCCCACTGGTGGTAAGATTTATACATGATAAATGGGGAAAATAACTTATTTTATATCATGTAAATATTTAATGCGATATACAATCGATTATTTCTTTGAGTTATCGTATATAATAAAGAAATTATCCTTAAAATGATCAAAATTCCACCATCCTACATTACTTATAATTACATAAACCGAAAGCCAAATAAAGGAATGAACCTTTAAAAGACAATACATAAAATAAAATCCTGTAGATTTATTGAGAATAATTACAGTAATAATGTATTAAATTTTACATTAAGTATACATTTGTAGTACACAATATATTCAATGTGAATACATAAACAAAAAGTCTATATTAATTTAAGTCTACTAATTGCATACCGTACATTATAATAGTTTGAAATGTATATACACCTCATCAGTGTATCAATTTTAACAAGTTTTATTTAACATAAAAAAAAGCGCACTTACTTTGTAAGAAAAGTTCGAACAGAGTTGCACCTTACAAACTCTTCCCCACACCCTAGTATTGTAGTTCAGAAGATGACTGTACCAATCACCGAAAACCAAGCAGCAGAATCATGCGTTTACTTACGTCCCCCCCCCCTCAACACACACAAAATAAGTTAAACTATTTCTTGAAAAGTTCTCTGTCACCTTCATCTAAGAATATATTTAGCGATACGAAATAGGTATATTATACATTACTTTAGAATCTGAAGTGTGATTTAACTGCCATAAATTAAAACTAAGCATAATATACCCGCAAATTAGCTTAAATGAGTACCATACACATCACACGAAGCGAGCTACGCCAATAAAAAAATCACAGTCAATAAGAATTAATTAGATCTTCAGTCTATATTTTTAAATTGGTGTTATGTTGACGCTATGAACTTTGGGCTTCCTATACTAAATGTCTCTATGCCAAACACTCTATATATAAAACGTTTTTCGTCGAATCTGTAAATTGAGCAAGCCGCGCGCTAATGATGGGAGGCTGATGATAGTTTATCACATAGGAAGACACTGAAATGCTAGGTGAGTCACAACACTTTCTTCCTTTTTCTGGGTTTCATCCTTACTTACGGTCAAATTTGGTACCGTCTATGTAGTACCTGTGTGCGGCGTACCTTGAAATCATCTCGGTTGATAGCCTCCAAACACAGTGGACTCCTAAAATAAACCAATTGTTGTAAAATTACTATTTGTAGCATGTGTGACAAAATTTAAAAACGAAAGATATCTCAGAATCAAGGTTAAGTCAAACGAAGCGTTTTATGCGGGTTTTTTATCTTATCTCAGGCTATCCAAAATACTAAAACATTGTTTCCTATACTTTTGGAAGTTATATAGTAAATATCTTAATAACTATCACTCAAATTTGGTACGCTGAATAAAGTTATAGTGTAAATATAGAATTGAAACTATGATCCAAACTTAAAATAATGATATTACAGAACACAATAAACTTAACTTAGGATGAAAATGGAAACTGTAGATGCATGAGTATTACTAACGAAGGAAGGAAAGTAACTCAGCTGGGTTACGAGTTTGACAGAGTTCATACACAGAAATCGTTCGGTGGTTTATATTTCCTGCTTCGACTTAAAAGATAAAGAAGATAAGCTCGCTTTAAAAAGAGTTAAAAAGAAAAAAAAACTTTTAAAAGACTTAATTTATTCTGAATTTTTGTTCAGTATTTGTAAATAAATAATGTAGAAAACCGACACAGGGCTTGCCCGCTGGACTCTGGTGCCCAAATCCCAACTCCGCTATATGCATGCCTGCCATAAAGTAATAGAGATATAAACTTTTTTAAAAAGTGCAGATTAAGCCTAGCTTAATATTTACATTTTTTTTAACGATACCTACAGTATGGCGCTAAATTCGTCGTACAAAAGCAGAGGAGTGTTTCCTGAGAGTAAAACAAACAAAAGTTCCAATAAACTTAGGGCGAGAAGCCCATCGTTCACGTGTTATAGGCTGCCGAAAACATGGAAAAATCAATTCTAAAGGTCCATAACTCCAAAACTATGGGACCTATCAAAGTCGGGTCAAGACTTCACTTAGGAACTAATATGTGCTTTATCCAAAAATACATGTTTTAGAATCCTAAGGTACTCACGCAACAATTTTTATGGAGGTAGTTGGAGAGTACTTTATATCATAGGCCCATAGTCAAACTCCCTCTATAAACATTGTTGTGGAAGCACCTTAGGATTCTGAAACACGCATTTTTGGATAGGGAAGTCTTGACCGGACCAAGGTAGGTCCCATAGTTTTGGAGCTATGAACCTTTAAAGTTCATTTTTTCATGATTTCAGCAGCCTATAACACATAAACGATGGAGTTTCCGCCCTATGTTTATTGGATTTTTTTTTTTAACTCTCAGGAATCACCCCTCTGCTTTTGTACACCGAATTTAGCGCCATACTGTATAAATTAATAAGGTAGAAGTATATGTGATCCTTCTCACTATGCTCACTTATAGATATATCTTAAAGGCTAATGATAAATAACACCAGCCCTCTGCTCCTATACCACCTTGTGATACCGGAGCAGGACGTTCGGGCGCGAGACGTTTGGACGCAAAGCCGTATATCTAAATAGGTTAATCTACTTAAATGGGTTATAATGTACTTCAAAAATAGAAACCGGATGATTACGTACTAAAAGCCTTAAAAATAGGCATTAATATCACTAAAACTCAAAAAATAACTGCACAACGTAAAATTAAGAAGTTCGGAAAGGTTAAATTTGATCCACATTTTCTTTAAAATGCCATGGCAAACAGTCACTGAAAGTCTCATTTGCAACAAATGCTTAATTTAGGTTTTTTTTGTGTGTATAGTGCAGAAAAAAATGGGTCTAATTATTTTGTTTTTAGAATGATATATCCTAATTTCAGGAAAATCGGAGACAATGACCTGCAGAATTTTTTTTCAGCATGAATCTATATTGGGCTAAAATAAAATTTGCTGTAGGCATCCTACAACACCCCAAAGTAAACTTCTGTGAAGTTATATTTACAATATCTCTAACGTAAAGGATATTCATAACTTCATAGCAATTCATTACACTGCATTACTGCTTATTACTACGTATTTGCAACACAGATAATTGGAAAGGAAACAACAGTGAAATCTAATATACCTATTGAAAAATTTGCTTTGTCTTATGTTACAATTACCATGACATTAACATTCCATGACGGAATTATGGGCCAAATCCAGCATTATTCTGCAATGTCAACAGTTTCAAAATTCTGTACGGCGAATTCTTTTATCAGCTTGAATATATTTTCTTCTTTCAGTTCAGTTGATTTTGAGTTTAACGTCCCGTGAACAGCGAGGCTATACAAAACGTGAACCTACTGATTAACGTGGAATCCGAACCACGACGTGAGCTCTCGTCGGGAATTTTCTTCTTTTCTTGGGCGGATCGTTTTCTTGAAGCATTGTCTCGTGTACTGCTTCTCTTTTTTCCTTCGAAATGCATCAATAAAGCGCCAAATCAACCAATGTCGTTCCTTTACGTTCGATATATTATAAAGAACAGAAGTTTGTTTATTTTGGGGTGTCATTGGCTGCCTACAGTAAATTCTATTTGACCCATTCTTCCTATTTAAATGTATAGTTAGTGCCTATTTCTATGAAAATTTATTAATATTATAGTGTCTCAACTTTCTATCAATACAATAGTCTCAACTATATGGTTTAATGGGCATATCGAATAATAATAATACAACATTCAATAAATACTCACTTCCAGAACTACCCAATACATAGCATAAAGAACAGCTATGTTCATTCCAAAACCAGCTCGTAATCATTTTTTCTGATCTCTCGGAACAGGTCAGTGCTTAATAAACATTTCTTACGTTTTGTACCATGTGTTTTAATAATCTATTATAGAAAAAGAAAATGCAAAAAATTAAAATATGTACAGTATTTTACAAATTTTAAGTCACACCTTTATAGTAACTAAAAATTAATGAGAAATGTACATTGTTTTTAACTTAAATTAGATATCTGAGTTCCAATTGAGGCAAAAATAAATAAATAAATAAATAATAAAATTGTACCATCGCCATCTCAGATATGGTTCAAACTTTTTTTTAATAGGAACTAGACATGTTTTTAAGGGGCTTTTTTTTTGTCGAAAAAAAATTCCCACCAAGTAATGGGCCATCAAGGACGGGGAGTACAATTCATGAATTGTAGAAAACGTGGAAAATGGTCAAATTCGGAGCCTCACAATTCAGCAATGGAGACATATAGAGTTATAATTCTTGTTGTGGTATGCACATAGGGATATGAATAAACTATATTTTATTATAGTTTGGTTTGCGCATGCGTATCTTTAAGTACATAAATTAACAAATGAACGTAAGTTTATGTGAAAAGTCGAAGTTTATGCTTTTTTTCGAGCACTTCCGGTTCGAATTTTAAATTCTGTTTTCACGGTTGGTAAGACCTAGTTACCCGCTCCCCCCCCCCAAAAAAAAGTATCGCTCCTGTGTGCAACCGTTTTATCGCAAAAAATTCGAGAAATCGTCAAATTTTCAAAATCGTCATTTTCTCGAAAACATTATAATTTCAAATTCTTAAATTTTGTCAGATGGTTCAACTGTACATGAATAATACACACACCAAATAGCATTCTCGACCAATGCTTCATGAATGAACTACAGCCTTTTTAAGTTAGCGAACTTTCGTTAACTTTGAAGTCACAGTTTGCAACAATGAAAGTGGAAAAAAATGCTACTGCAAAGCACCGTGTAAAATTTCAAGATAAAAATTCTATTTTACTGCATGTGGACTTCGCTTAAATTGGACTGTTATTCTGGAAAGGGAAGTTCAGAGTGATCACTGGAGAAACGAGCAAATCTCCTTTACGGGAGTGATATATTATTATGAAACAACTGACAGTTTTGCCATAATAAGCGATGACAAAACACACGATTCGGCTCGTACTCATAGCCATGAATAAGATTCTAAAAATACTCGAAGAAAAGCGAAAATATCCGTTATAGAAAACGGTTCGAGTACGTGAAAATAAGTGTCTACAATTTAATAAACCGTTTCAGTGATTTCTGATGGTGCTGCATTCCACTTTAAAAATTGCTTTCAGATGTCCAAGATGCAGACAGGTCCGATAAAGCAGTGGCTTTTCAGTGAAACCGGCCGTGGTAAGGGTCTGTGCGACGTATTGGGGAGAGGGGGGGATAAGAATGTGGCAACACGGGAAAACGAAAAACAGATTCGCAGTATTAAACCAGTAGAAAAATTCGTGAGTATAGTGCAAGTACCAACTCCGGGTATTACTCTCGTCTTGTTGCCAAAAACCGAATTCGACAATTAAAAAAAAAAAGGAAAGTGTGCGACCGGTAACTGGTATTTACCGAAGTCATCTTTGGCTTTTATGGCAGTAACGGGTCACTAGGGACTAACTTCATGCTTTCCCCAAAATCGAGCTTCTGCAATTCAAAGTGTAGATTTAAGAAATTTGCAAAAATTAACTTTTGTTACATACATATATAATAACCAGTGATGGATAGCAGAAATATTATCAATAAATCAAATATTACATGAAATTGCAGTGTTCTTTGTGTTTCCAGGAGGCGCGGTGGCTCAGTGGTAGAGCGTTCACCTCCGGTGCTTGGGGTCCTTGGTTCGATCCCAGCTCGCGCCGTGTGGACTTTGTGGTGGACAAACACCGTGCTGGTGGGTTTTTCGGGGTTCTCCCGTTTCCTCCCACTTTCTTCATTCCGCCATTTCACTCATTTCTCATAATCACTGTCTCCTTTAGCCTAACCGGCATAAACGTGGGACGTAAAACTCCCAAGATTTCATTTAATTATTTTTTCTTTGTTTCCACATGCACCTTCAACAGGGTACAGGTTTCCAGAAGAGAATAAGAGAAGAGAATATAAGTGTTTTGTGACTATCGACAACGTGCTACGAGTTGTGAGTGCACCTACACCTATTGGAGCATCTGCCATGGTTACATGCTATTAGCGAAGAAGACACTAAGTAAGCAAATTTTTACTTCAGAGTGGAAAAAATCAGTGAAACTTTGTTTCGTAATCGTAATTTACACCTCAGGTTACATCGGTTTAAGAAAACGGAGAAGGGGAGGCTTATCTTATTATTTGAGAGAGCCTTTTTGATCAAAATAATAAAAAGGAGCCAGGAAAAACTTTTATTCTTTATTTAATGAATGTGAACCACAAACATCATCAAATTGTTGCACTTTCATTGTTTTCAGTGTTACCAACGGTGATATTGAAGTTAATGAAACTTCGCTAACTTCAAGAGGCTGTAGTTCATTCATGAAGCATTGGTCGACAATGCTATTTGGGGTGTTTATTATTCATGTAAAGTTGAACAATTCTCCAACATTTCAGGATTTTAAATTATGGTGATTTCGAGAAAGGTGATTTTTGAAAATTTGACGGTTTCTCGAATTTTTTGCGACAAGACGGTTGCAAACACAAGCAATACAATTTTTTTTGAGAAGTGCGTAACTAGGTCTTACTAACCGTAAAATAGAATTTTAAAATTCGAACCGGAAGTGCTCGACGCAAACTTCGACTTTCGAGATAAACTTACGTTCATTTGTTAATTTATGTACCAAAAGATACGCATGCGCAAACCAAACTATAATAAAATATATTTTATTTATATCCCTATGTACACTCATGTCCAAAATGATTGTCGCATATCTATAACTGTCTTGTAAGAATATAATTTGATAATGATTTTGCAGGGTACTATTAATATTGATACTACATGTATAATCGGGAAATGTATATTCGTAGTAAATTTCAGAAGAAAAGAATTACAAATCCGAAAATTAGAATGAGTAAAACAAAATGTTGCTAAATGGACAAGAAAGTTTTATTTTCGTTTTATTGTTCTTATTTACTGCTCTTTTGACATGAAATTTGCCACATACATCGTCTTTCCCGATTATACACATACTAACATTATAAGAAATACCGGACGAATTCGTTATCAAATTATATTCCTACAACATATTTATAGACATGCGACAATAATTTTTGTCATGAGTGTACATACCACAACAAGAATTATAACTATCTGTCTCCATAGCTGAAAGAAGAACAGGTTACAAATACAAAACATACCTAAAATATAAAAACTTACTCTTTTCTTTATCATAGCACTATTGTATTCTAGATTCCTCGCCCAACTAAATGAGGATTTCACTTACGAAGTATCAATAACACTAAAACTGTATTCTGTAACCATAGCCGCCCGCTGCAGGGAGCACTTGCTTTAGCAATGGATTTTCCTAATTAGTATTAAAATATGCTAATTTTTTTTTATTCACACACAACAGTTAGTGAAGTTAGCAGTGAGTTGTAATAATTGTTTTTTTACATTAAATATTATGTGGTTCTAGGTATTTGTATCCGCGTCTTTGCTTGTATGTCGGTCATTTTGCCCACTTCCCCCTGTAAAAAAAATCCTCTGGGAGTTACTATGTCTACATTTCCCTTTAAAATTCGCTTATATACTACATATACATCTATATAGCAACTAATTTGTAATAAAGATGAATATATTTATCGAGAGCCGTAATTAGTATACACTACTTTAATTGGTTAGTGCATCGCATACACGACAATGACAACTAGCATATCTGAGGATGTTTCATACTGTGACCAGAAAAATTTACTTCGAAATATCCCATACTGCAGCTAATTTAATATTATATAAGCATTTCGATACTCGAAAAGAAAGATCAATTGAGACGTGTTAATGTATCCTGAATAACTGAGTCCTGCAACCAAGGAAGAGGGGTTAAAATAACTAATTGTCTATAACAGCCCAAGTACCGGCAATAATTAAGTGCAATGAGCAATTACAAAGACGAGACGGCTATTTTTACCGCAAAACTGTACAGCTGTTATTCCTTTTGCTTAATATAACCAAGTAATTTGGTTAACACCTTTTGACAATTTTCTTGGTAACTAAAGGTCAGAAGGTATAGCGTCATTGGCTTCCCGCACTTGGACCTGCTCGTCACTGGGGGTGTGGTAAGAGGATAGCAAATCACCAGCCACCATTCACTGCGCTCAGCGAGCCACGAGTAACCAAGCTGGCAACTCCCTATAAACGTCATTACAACTTTTCACGGGAAAGCAACGACGTTATACCTTCCGTACTATAGTAATCCAGGAAAAGGCAAAGTGTAGTATCACTGAGTACTACTCGGTTACTATTCGGCTACACGACTTCTAGCGTAGTTTTAACCGAAATTCGACTATCAGCAGCTAAGTTATCATTTAATTCTTACTCTGCAAACGAAAAGAAAAAAAAAATTTCATATGAACCCGTGGTCAAACGTCTATAGTTACAGGCTGCCGAAAACGTGCGAAAAGGAAATTTAGAGGTCCAGAGTTCCACTACTGTGAGACCGATCCCAGTCGAGTCAACACATTACTTAAGAGCTAGTACGTGCCCTATCCAAATATCCATATTTCAGAATCTTGCTGCACTTACACATTAATTTTTATAGAGCCAGTTGAGGAATACTCAGAAAAGTTGAAGTGCTCATAAACTGTCCATTGATACGCAAGCACCGCAGAATTCTGAAACATGGGTATCTGAATAGGGCACATACTAGTTCTTAAGTGATGTCTTCCTTAACTGCGCTCGGTCCCACACTGAAGCTATAGATTTTTAAAGTTTATTTTCTTATGTCTTCGACAGTCTATAGCTTCGAAAGTATGGACTTTTTACCACAGGCCCATATGAACTATTCCTTTGCTCTGATGTGACAAATCACCTCTGTAGATTTGATGCTTTAAATTTTTTTACACCCTATATATATACCAGGGTTGGCTGGTTTAAACCAAAAAACGAAAAATGTTCGTAAAAGTGTAAGTGTTTGTAAAATCTTGATGAACACACATTTGTGGGTTATCACGTTTCACTCCCATATATTATTCGTGTTATATTCAGACCTGAATTCCCCATTCATTACTCAAAAAGATTATACTACAAAAGCAACTTTTTTTTTTTTTTGTTTATAAATGTTTGTGATTTTTTTGTAGTTGTTATTATTGTTATGTAAATGCAATCAAAGAAAAATTCTAAATATTGTTTCGTTTCAATGTTTTCTATTGATAAAATACTTCGAAATGCCGTACTTTGTGTGTGTGTGTGTGTGTGGGTCATACAGACCCCACGAGAGGCATTTAGTGAAATGAGAACTATTTTTGGTATCTATTTATGTATAAATGAGTCTGAGCCAAAGTGGACTCAAATAATTCGTATCTTTATTCACTTTTCTTACTGATATGCAAATTAAGTCGTTGTATTTCTTTAATTTGGACCAATAAAAGTCATTGTTAACTAACTTGAACTAAGGTAGTTCTGTACTCCGTAGTACTTAGAAATTGTCCATATGTAATTCTCTATAATAGTTTTACTTGTGCAACTGTTTATCTTTTTGCTCTTCCGAAATTACTCTTGACAATTATATCAAGAAGAATGTAAAGATCAGTTCAACGTATTTTTATCAGGATTCCTTCGTGAGTGAGTCGGCAGACGTATCGCATTTGTGGCCAATTAGTCCTGGTTCCGAGTTCAAATGGAGGACAATTTCTCTCGAATGTAACTCGAGAAGCGGTTTTTATTCCGCTGTAAGCTTATGTGACTCCTTCCAGCATAACCCGGTTGTTGCATAATAACATCAGGATGAAAAAAAACTTATTTCTGTCCATATATGATATGAATATATAGAGCAAATTATTTAAACCAAACAAATCTGGTTTAAACCAAAAAACCGTTTTTTTTTCAATAAAAACCATGGTTTTTGCCAACCCTGATATATACTAATATAAAGAAACGTGGAGAAAGTTATATTGTTTACTGACATAACCAAGACATACGGTTAGTGACATAACCAAAAAGGCAGCAATCTTCTAGAACACAGGAACGTCTTCCCATTTAGCTGTAATAAAAACAGAAAACAACGTGCCCTGCGGGGCACTAACCCGTCTCCACTCGCTAACGCTCACTCGGCATTATTATGTGAATTAAATGTAAAACTTTGTTAAAGAAAGAAACCAATTATTACACTTTTAGCCAAAGCTCACGCTCACGCCTCAAGCTGCGGCTCACGCTCATCACGTTGTTCATCATAAACTTGCACAGCCTAGGATCGAACTAGGGATGCTGATGAAAGAATTGGTGAAAAGAAAATGTGGAGGGAAAAAGAAAACTCACGCTCATCACGTTGTCCATCATAAACTCACATACTCTAGGATCGAACTAGGTGCATTGAGAGATCTACTATTTAATACCGTGCGTACAGTCCCTCCACCCCCCAATTTCACACTCAGTTGAATAAACTGTGTCTGTGTAACGTAATTAACTGACAAATTACACTTGTTCTAATACAAAAAGAAGAAATGAATATCGTAATCTGAAACTACATAGTACTGCCCGCTGATCTAGTTACTAGTGTGTGTGCATTTCGGGCACGTAGTCTCACGTTCGATTCCCTGCGGGAGAGTACAAAAATGTAATTTCTTCATTATTTACGTTCATTCTTCATCCATCTCGTTTATCATAAAGAGTATAACTATGGAACGTTATCTGAACATACATAGTTCACTCACCTTTTCTTTATCATGATCCCTTTCTATTTTTAGAGCTTGTCTTTCTTGCTTCAGCTTACATTCCATTTCTTCTTTCGACGTCTTAAGATCCCTCATGTTGCATTCCAGCACTTTGTTCCTCGCATGACAACTAGCTAGTTCCATTTCCGCTGTTTCTAACCTTTCAGCTAAAACTGAAAATATAATAATAAAAATAAATATTATCATTTCCCTAAATTTGCTTTCTATATAAATATGTAAGAATTCTCAAGGAAGTATTGTGACCTGCTTACCCAACGCACCAGAAGTAAGCATTCTACAAATGAACCACCGTGATCCCCACGTCTTCTTTAGACTATATGGCATAAGCGTTAAGATATAAAACAAACGTTTCATTTGAAGTTTTACAACCCCAAGCAATAAAATTATTTCCGCCAGTTGAAGAAAGACACACGCAGGGTTTTCATTTTAACTTTTACGATAATTAACAGAACAAACGAAAAACAAATAAACAAATGCCGATCGAGTCGAATTGTAGAAGATTCGCTACGCTCGTTTCTATAATTAACAACTAAAACCACGATGCGTAACTAGATCAAACACAACAATAACTTGTCATCACTTATGGAAATTCCCTTTCTTGTATATATATATATATATATATAAATAAAAAGAACAGCCCGTTGTGCATTGTTACTACGCCTATATCTGTATTTTGACTTGTTAATTTTATTCAGCATAGTAACAGAACTCAAAGTGAAAGACAATATACGCCAGATAACAAGTAAAAGTATAAAGTACTGTCCTAGCTCCACATACTCAAATTCATTACATTTCAAATCTTTGATCAGTAAATTCAGTCTCAGCAACTAAAGTATTTCTTACGGGAAGAGTTATATTACTGGGCGAAAGACACTTTAGAAAGGCTTACTTGTTACGGGTGTAAATATGCGTTCAAAGGAATGACATTGAAACGGTTGTGATATAAACACCAACCAACATGGGTATGTAGTTGCCACTAAAAACTACAAATGCTACATAACCGAGTCAGGACAGGAGCGCAACAAGGAATGGGGCAGCGTGAAGTTGCGTCCGTAACGAATAAGTGCGTCAGCGAGGGTGCGTATGCGCGTAAGCTAATGATTACGTAAAGACTAAAATCATCATATATTGTTATTAATTACCAGGGTTGGCCAAAACCATGGTTTTTATTGAAAAAAACTTTTGGGGGGGGAGGTTTAAACTTTTTTTTTGTTTGTTTAAACCAGTTTTTTGGTTTAAATAATTTACTCTATGTATTCATATTAAATATGGACAGAAATTAGTTTGTTTCCCCTTGGTGTTATTATGCAACAACAAGGTTATGCTGGAAGGGGTCACAAGCTTAAAGCGGAATCCAAACCGCTTCTCGACTTACATCCAAGAGAAATTGTCTATTTGGACACGAAACCGGGACTAATTGGTCACAAATGCGATTGCCGACTCACTCACGAAGAACTTCTGATAAAAATACGTGGTACTGATCTTTACATGGTCCTACTTGTTAATATAATTGTGAAGAGTAATTTCAGAAGGACAAAAAGACAAACAGTTACACAAGTAAAAACATTATACCTAGAATTATATATAAATCGGGAAACTCCCGCCTTAGCCATTAGGAAAATCCTGTTATTACTTTACATGTATCTGTATGTAAAATTTTAAGGTCAACGGATCATAATCACTACGCTAAAATTGAGGTATTAAATTACAAATTTGGTATGTATATATCATTCAATAAAATTAAAACCAAGTCAAATCCAAGCTGATGTTGGAAGCTACGTAGGCACTTGATAAATTGGGCAATTTCTATCAATATATTTAAGCAACCTTGGCTTCTTTATAAAACAACAGGCATTCATTCAAGTAGAAATATATCATTTGGTTTCATTTCGTATGTTTAGGCTTAACATCCTTATGAAATACCAAGTTTATCACGGAGAGGACTCCTGCTTAGAGGGACACCTCGAATCGCTACTTGGTTTACACTTAAAAGATGGGTTGTGATTCGACCGAGAATTAAACACGGGACCCCTTGATTAAAGGGTGGAAAGTAGATAAAAGTAATGCGGATGATTTGATATGTGGAAACGTCACCATGAAGTTCACACGATTTAAAGTATTTTTCATTTTTTTTCTTTTTTTTTTTGGTTTAAACCAGTTGTTTTTTTTAAAAAAAACCAGCTGGTTTAAACCAGCCAACCCTGTTAATTATACACTGCTCTCCTGAAATAAAAGTAGTACTCCTTTTGTAAATTTTGCAAATATCTACGGACCTAAAATAGTACATTCCCACGTAAATGTAAACTAAAACAAATACATTACAATACAAATTAAAATCAAGTTGTATAACCTCTACTGTTACAAAAAATACATCCGCTCGTTCTGCCATAAATTACTACAGCACTCATCCCGGAAAGTTAAAATTTGACTCTGTTCAAGAATGTATATAAGTAATCAAAATATAAGGAATGTGAATATGGATGAAATAATCAGATGAAAATCGTAATCTGACGTGTAAGTTTTAAAACGTAATTCAAAGCGGGTGGAAAAAATCATGATTTTTTAAAAAAAAAATCATTTTTGATGATTTTTTTGATTTAAATCGATTTTTTTTATTTAAATCAAATCTTTCTCCTCGTATAATACAACTCGCGAACTGAAGAAAAAGCATTACAAATTAGTATTAAATGCCAATTATGCCATTTAAGTGAAAGTATTGGGGTTGAATTTTGAATTAATCCCCGATCGTTAACCTATATCAATCCCAAACAATGTTTCTTAGCTTTAAATTATGGCTTTTTTTTTTTTTGGTAAATTATAGACTTTTAGTCAAGCATCATCCCTATTTATCCTAGGATGATGGTTCATACCTCATTCTCTTCAGAATAGAACAGCCTTTAAAACGGTAACACTCACATTTTCCCTATCATGTCCCTGAAGCGGAAAATTTTGAGAGATGTCGGGATTTTTTCTGATTTTTTTTTCAAACTTTGATCCCCTCTGGACTCCCTTGTGTTAACGCACAGATCTCAAAATCAACTGTTAAATACTAAGGGTGTACTAAATGTGTATAAAATTTCAAGCTTCTATCTTGAATAATAAGGGCGGGAAAAATATTTAACAATGAGCTAAGAACATCCTCACCATACCCCAGATGACACGGGTGTAATATAAAAATTTCCTCAGACATCTTATTTATCCTAGAATAAAACAGTTTCAAACGGTACCATTCAAATGTGTCCATCGTGTAGGCTATCTGGGGCTGGAAAATCACGAAAAAACGGATTTTTAGTTAAGAAATATCCCCTTTTTTTTTACTTTTTACCCCTCTGTACCGCCTGTGTTTAAAGGCAACAATCTGAAACAAATCTGAAAAATACTAAGGGGTGAAGTGAAGGAGTGTCCAAAATTTCAAACTTCTAGATACAAAAGTAAGCCCGCGAAAAATAATATCCCCGAATACCCCAGATTTCCGTATAAAACATGATCTCAGGTAACAGTTTACTGAAACATCCCTATTTATCCTAAGATCATGGTTCGTACATCATTCTCTTCGGAACAGAACAGCCTTTCAGATGGTACCATTCATATATCTCCATCTTAGGCGGGTAAATCGCGAAGAAAGCTATTTTTTGTTAAAAATATCCTTTTTTTTAACATTTTCGCCCCTCTGGACCCCCCTGTTTTTACGCAGAGATCTGAAATCATCTGAAAAATACTAAGGGTGCACTGAACGAGTGTGCAGAATTTCAGTATTCTGAATGCAAAATGTAGGCCCGCCAAAAAATAATAAAAATAGACACATTTTTTTTTTTTTTAATTTATGACGTCCTAACATCCTATGTCTCGTCGCAGAGATAAGTGAAAGCATATGTAACGTGCTCTACAATTCCTTCAATCTTGAAAAAACAAAGTAAAAAGCTTTATTGGTACTTTTTTAATCGAATAATAAAGATTTTATCCTATCACCTAAAAATAGGTGATATAATTTAAAAGTTTAAGCGTTAAGGAAAAAGTACAGCAACGCTTATTAAAGTGACACTTTTTTCCTCAAAAGTCACTGATATTTGGCAGGGGCATATTTTAAAGGAAATTGTAACTAGCTTGCGGCACGAAATACATAAATTTTGCCTAAAGTTATAAAGTCTAAACAAAACAACAAAAAAAAAAAAAAAAAGAAAAAAAATCGGAGAGGGATAGGACACTTTTAAATACGCCGTATTATCTGGGAACAAATATATAGACGCACACACAAAAGAATCTTCGTCTTAAATGTCGATGGTGATTTCCCCGTTGGAATAGCTAACGATTTACAATATAAACCCTATGTTACGAAGAGAAGAAAACAGGATTGCCCTGTTACCCGTTCAAAACGGGATTTTCCCTAATCATCCTCTGCATGACACTTGTTTTCAAAGCTGTACATACTGTACATTTGAGTCTCATTGTATTATGATTATCATCTTCCATAAAATCGGAATAACAGAACAGAAACGGGACTTTACTTATTTTCACTTTAAATTATTTCGGAATTTGATTTAAATCAACGATTTTTATTTAAAAAATCAAGTGATTTAAATCTTGATTTAAATCAATCCACCCTGATTCAAAGTATACCCTTGTATTTACATACTGCACAAAGAAGCCACCATGAACTCAAGTTATGAAGGCAATGTTCCAGTAAAAGACAACTTCTTAATTGCTTCTTATATGCGAGAATAAACCATTAAAATGTACAGGAGAAATATGTAAATTGTTCTATTTTTCAATATCACTCTTTACTCGCAGTCGCACCTACACTTTGCTGCCTCCTCTACCTTTACCGTTCTGATTCAGACAGCACTAGTGCTTGCTAGTTCCCACATAGCACGGGTCATTTTGAACTGTAGCATGGTGTATATCCGAACTCTACGACACTATATTTATTCGCACAAAGCTAAAGCCTTCCTAGACTGAATCTGCTTCGAGAAATGTAGCTCTTCACTTTGAAAATACTCTCTAAGCTAGTAAACAGTGAATTTTCCGATTAAAGAAGTTAACATAAATATTGGCAGTATCTGACCTAAAATAGAATAGCGCAGTATACGTTAATACATTACTGCTGCTGTATTCTGACAACTCACCTCTACTTTGGGTTAGTTTATCCCCCCCCCCCCAAAAAAAAGAAGGAAATTTACCAGATCTTTCAGTGTTAAGCAGATTTAGGTAATAGTATACAACAGCTCCTCATCGTGTTCCGTACTCGAGGATAGTTCTTACTCTTGCACCGCGTACAGAAATGATGGTATGTCATGTACAAGTGGTAATAGAACACATAAGAAACCCAGATCATGTTGTACTCACACTGGAATATGCAGTATGAGTACACCGTGATCTGCGTTTCTTATGTGTGCTATTACAACTTCTACATGAAATACCATCACGTTTGTACGTAATGCAACAGTAAGAACTATCCATGAGCACAAGACATGCAATATGCGTTCAAGTCCCTTCTCCCCCCACACACACACATAGTGAAATATAAAGTACAAGGGCACTACAGAGGCGCACATAAAGTGCACCGTCCTCGAGGATAGTTCAAACTCTTGCACCACGTATAGAAATGCTGGTATGTCATGTACAAGTTTCAGTCGATAAGTAAATGAAAATCGCTTTGTTACCCCATTTTCAAGTTGCTAGGTCCTCAATGAATAATCCGTAAAATACTGAACTTCCTGAGTCCTCGGGAAATGATGAGGACCTGTTGTATACTATATACCAGATGTATTCTGTACATTACGATTAATTTTATTCTCGCCTTATGTAATTGACCCCACATTTTATTACCCAAGCCTGGCCCTTACAATCAGGAACCTTAAATTAGAACAGAAAAGACGGTGCAGTTTTACTATACGGATCCACACATTGTAAACTGTACAGAAAAATTTTGGAAAGTGTTTAATTTGCCCATTTTATGTTGAGAACAAAAACCAACGAATCCCTGGGGGGGGGGAGCTTCTAACCTTTCTACTGCTACTCCTACTACTGCATACACTATGGATCCGGATAGTAAAACTGCACGGAATAGACTAATCTATAGTTTGCTTTCTCAGACTCATTGCACACTCATTTCAGTTTACATTAACTTTACACTTTATGCTCACAAGATACTTTATCGAAAATATCTCCAACGTCGATATCTACCTTCCTCAGCTGATGGTTCTTCCTTTTTCTTTTTCCGTAATTGTCTTTGGCCATCACTTCCCCTTTCCTTGTATTTAAGAGGTCGAATGTGTCGTCAAAATTTAGCTTTGTGGCTATAGGTCTATTCGGAAAAGTATTTTCTGTATCTACATAGCTTCTGAATCGATCCATTAACTTCCCTATAGATCTCGTATCAGAAGTCGGAGAATACATGATTCCTTCTTTTAGATAACTCTTCGCTTCACACAACTTAACGTGATAGTATTTAAGCTTCATACATTATTTTCCTGTACTTTACTTCGCCGGATAATTATTGGTACAGTATAAATCCTACATAAAACTCAGAATAAAATTTTTAAAATTTGAAAAAATACACACGCACGAGAAACATACGAAAATTCCAATGATGCCAGGCCGGCAAGGAACATTCCTTTATATTGTATCTCAATCTCCACTAATAATTAAATTCGTATTTCAGGATCAGCCCATGTTTCAACTGAAAATATCACAGCATACATAAATAGTCCATTTTATGTCGTGAACAGAACTATACCAACCTCTGCGTGACTTCTAAGCCGGCCAAATGAAACACTACTTTTGCTTTGCATTAACGCAAATCGGTATGAAAAGTGGCTCCAAGACTAAACGTCCTATGGAGAGTCAATTTGGAACCTATTTTGTTTTCATGTATGTAAAACATTTTTAGTATTGCTTCCAAAATATTTTCTCTCTCAACATTAAAAACATATTACATTACATTCAACACAATATTTCTAGTACAATTTGTGAAAATTTTCGCTACATTATTTTTCTGCTATCGTTCTAAAAATGTATTTCCTGTACTTCATAAAATGTTTTCCAAACATTTTTTGAAAATGTTTCTGGTAAATATTTGGAATACTTCTCAGGCAGAGCGCTTTGAAGAGAAAGTGTAAACACTCAGTTAGTTGGAGTGGTTCACCACAGAGAGGCGCTGTTGTAATTTTACGATCCCACTTCGTATGAAACGCTACAGAAACAAATGTAAATCTCATATATTTTTCTTCTTTTTTTAACAGTTTATTAATTCAGCTACAGAAACGTAGCGTGTACTTAGTTGATTTCAGTATTAAATTGTATACTTAATACATATGTAGCAGTAATTTGTAGATAAACATAAAATTTTAAAAAAATAATTAAAAAAGAACTTCTGCACCCACACATTTCCACAAGTCTTTGTACACGATATTGAGACAAAGCCCAAGTTACATTTTAAAAGTTTTAAAATATAATGAAACTTGTATAAAATGGAACTTCAATAAAGTGGAAATCTGTCTATAACGGAAACTTTTCAAAGTCCCGATGTGTCTTTATATTGCTCCTCAAATTTGTGTAAAACGGAAATCTGTCCAAACGAACCAAAATGTCGGACCCATTACTTTCCGTGCTTTATACAAGTTTCATTATAAAAATAAATTGATAACATAGATAACATTTTATTATAAGTAGGAAATATAGGCCTACCTATAACTATACTGCAAGATTTCTTAGTTGATCCCTGAGTCAGTAATTAGACACTAGCAATTTTTGAAAACTTGAGTGATGATTTTGCGATTTTTGACGACGCTAACTCCTTCCGAATTTCCTTTGAGCGAAAAGAGAAACGGCACTTGAGATAATGTAAAACCAATTTGGGGATTAGTTCCATGGAATGAATGTTCCTTCCTACATCCCAGCACTATGGCCTCAACTTTGATTTCATTCAAACTGTCCAAAGTATCATAAAAATATGTCACTTTACATGCTTTTATTAAATGCAATGTTAGCGGCCTTTTCTGTCTGTATTAACACGCTAAACACTTCTTGAGTTGGATACATTACAAATGAATTTCCAATCTTTTAATTTAGTGAAAACAGCGCCGTTATTTTCTTTTGAAGATGTTCGTAGTTCGCTTATACAGCATGTACATTTAGTGAATTTTGACTCTTTGCTATGTAATCTGACAAATGATAAACGAGACCTTCTTTTGCAGTACTGCATTTTGAAAGAGGTGGAGAATTACTTATCGAATCACATGCATCTGTATCCTTTTCAACCAAAATCAACTTGAAAGTGATATTTTGTAACGCCTACTTCTTTAGTTATTTATTTTTTCTTTAGTGATCTTTTGCCAATTTTTTCATTTGATTAACAAAAGTCGGGAGAGAAATATTATTTGAGGTTCGTAGTTTGAACTTGAATAAAGCACTTTTTTTTTAACAGGAACATACACAGATTGCAACATATGCAAATGAAGAAAATCAAGGGTAGAAAGGTGATCATCACATGACAATGATCTTATAATTAAGAAATGTCGTTCCAGTGGATCCTGATTAAATTTTGCTGTTAATATGTAGGAAAAACTATTATTCCACAAATATTCGGCTATTTCCAATGTACTTTGAATGGTGACACGAAGATATTAAAGTGTTCTTTCAGATGCGAAAGTGTTCTTTGTGTTGTTGATTAAATACATGTTCTGCAGAGTTTTATGGTGTGAGCAATTTTAAAGAGTCCAGAGGAAGGGATCTTAGTGTTCAAAGCATCGGCAAAGTCATTCATGTCAGGGAGGAAACTACGCTCTGGTGAAATCTGAAAACGATCGCAGCGCCACCCTAGCCTTGGGGACAACAGAGGGTTGACTGTTTATATGGACTAGAGCAGGAGAATCCACACTTTCTCTTCAAAACGCTATGTCTCAGGTATAAAAAGGAATATATTTTCTCCAGTAACGAAAGAGTATATTCTGAAAACAATGTAAAAATGTTTCTATAATATATCAGAAAATGTGGTTCACTAAAAACACAATATATTTTCCAAAACATAACGGAAAACATTTTCTATTCATTTTTCATATATTTTCCTTTCCTTGTTTTAAAGTTTTATATTCAAAATTCGATAAAATATTCTGGAAATAATACTAAAATATTGGTCGGAAATGCTTCATTTAAGTTATATGAGAAGATTACCAAAATACTTTTGTAAAAAATTAAGTAAACCTTTTTAAAACATTTCTGAAAAATATTTCTTATATTACGAAAAAAATAATTAAAATATTCTAAACGTTTTTAAAAATATATATTCAATATGTTTTCTCGTAAAAATAGAATATATTGCTAATAACGTATTAGAAAATATTTTTTAAATATATGGAATATATTACATTTCATTGTTTTCCGTATCATATATGGAAAACATTTTTAGTATCATTTCGAAAATATTTCCCCTCTCAACAGTGAAAACATATTACATTACATCCAACACAATATTTCTAGTACAATTTGTGTATTTTTTCTTACATTATTTTCCTGCTAATGTTCTAAAAATATACGTTCTGTACTTCATAAAATGTTTTCCAAACATTTTTTAAAAAATATTTCCGGTAAATATTTGGAATACTTCTCAGATATAACAAGGAATATATTTTCTCCAGTAACGAAAGAGTATATTCTGAAAACAATGTAAAAATGTTTCTATAATATATAGGAAAATGTGGTTCACTAAAAACACAATATATTTTCCAAAACATAACGGAAAACATTTTCTATTCATTTTTAATATGTTTTCCTTTCCCTGTCTTAACGTTTTATATTCAAAATTCGATAAAATATTCTGGAAATAATACTAAAATATTGGTCGGAAATGCTTCATTTAAGTTATATGAGCAGATTACCAAAATACTTTTGTAAAAAAATTAAGTAAACCTTTTTAAAATATTTCTAAAAAATATTTCTTATATTACGAAAGAATTTATTTTTAAAATATTCTAAACGTTTTTAAAAATATATATTTAATATGTTTTCTCGTAAAAATAGAAAATATTGTTAATAACGTATTAGAAAACATTTTTTAAATATATGGAATATATTTCATTTCATGGTTTTCCGTATCATATATGGAAAATATTTTTAGTATCATTTCGAAAATATTTCCCCTCTGAACAGTGAAAACATATTACAATACATCCAAAACAATATTTGTAATATATTTTGTGAATATTTTCCTGGATTTACTTTCTGGCAAGCATTCTCAAAATGTACTCTCGGTAATTTCTAAAATGTTTTACAAACATTTTTGAGAAAATATTTTCGGGAAATATTCGGAATACATTAGGGAAACCAGAATGGAAATCTCCAGAGAAGGAAAACCTTTTGCAAATCAAGGAAAATATTTTCTTTTGGTTGAGGAAATATTCCTTGCTGTGTGGGTCACTTCATGTGTTTTCCTACGGTAAGCCTTTGTTCAGTGTCCTCTTGCAAACTCCGTTTGGACATTTTTCCGGCTTATTTGGGGTCGAGGCTCCAGGAGTGGCGGATGGCGCGAAATATCACTACAGTGATGCATGATGCCAGTAGCGTAGCCAGGGTGTGCGTTTGGGGGGGGGGGGCAAGTGCTGTTATAGGTACATATAGGAAAATTACAATTAAAAATATATAAAAAAATTACAAACATCAAAGTACCAAAGTACATTGTCGGACCTGTTTGGGGGGCCCGGCCCCTCCGGGCCCCCTTCCCTTCGCCACTGCATCATGCCCAATGAATGAAACATTCCGCATTATTTTGCTTTTAAAACCTTTTAGAAAAAAATACTTAAAAATGAGTAAAATGACAGGTCGAAATGACCAGTATTGTCTTGTGGCTTTTACATAAAAATAAAAAATACGTTTCAATTTCTAATATATATATATATAAAAATGGGACAATTGTTTAACAGAATTACGATGTGCAAATCACGCACAAGCTATAATGTTTTACAAATTTGAATTTAGAAAAAGGATCTACCTAACTTTGTTTGAAATTAACTGGCTTCTTCCTTTTGTTATTATTTGTCCTTCCTTAGAAAAAGAATCTTTCACAGGGTAGAGACGTAGGTAATGAATATAATCAGGCCCGTCTCCAGGGGGTATAGGGGGGCCGGGCCTCCCTAAATTTTCACTGCCCCCCCTAAAATTTTGACGGTAGAATTGTCAATGAACTATAATATGGTGATGAACTATATTATGGTTGGATCGGGTTACCCCCTAACTTCTGCAGGGACCCCCTAAATTTTTGGGCTGGCTACCAGCCTGAATATAATTAAACTAATTATTGTAAACTTGGAGGAAATTAAAATATTGCAGCATAGCTCTCGATGTGTTGATACGTCTTTGAGGCTATGGAAGGCAGCAAAGAAAATTTATGCGGTGAAATTATTCGTAACATAGGGCCGCCTTAAAATAGACGGCTCCAGGGCCCCAAAAGCCTTAATCCGCCTCTGAGTATAATGTAATGGTATATATATATATATATATATATATATATATATATATATATATATATATATATATATATATATGCTATATACCGTAGTGGGAGTGCCATTGACTGCTCTGCTCTCAAACTCTAGTATGGTTCTGATCCGATCTTAGGTAAATGGTATGTCTTGTGCTTAAAACTTCCTCCATTCGGATGATAATCACAAATGAAACTCCAATTTTAGTTCGACTTACATTCAATAGACTGTCTACAATTTGAGATCGAGTTAGTTGTCAATACATTCCCCAAAATTGATTCAATACAACGATACGAACATTGAGTATGAATGAATACGGTATTTAATAAGTAAAAGGTTGGGTCACGAGCATCATTAGCTATTTAATTCTGAGGATGTCAGATGGGTTTAAAAAATCTGATAAGTAAAACACATATTTGATTCTCCCTTTCCAGCACCAAGATATTTTCAGAGCCGATTGATCGATTAAGCAATCGATCGGAGTATGTTTTTGCACATTTTTTTTTTTTTTTTTTTTTTTTGCTAGCCGACTACGACTAGCGCCCGTCCAAAGGGTACCGCCCTTTATATCGGGAAGTGGGTTACAGGGAATAACTAGGAGTGGAGAACGATGGATGGGTTTCTAAAGTTTCATTCAACTTTATTAAACCTTATATTTTACATAACAAATTATAACTTGGTAGCAGTTATTAATTCATTCAACATAGGAGTGGGGAAATAATTACATCGTGGAGAGTTGTGGACATTATGGCCATTAACCATAATCATTATTGAGGTGGGATGATAGGGATGATGGTGAGCTGCACTAGACATCACATCATCGGGTTGTGTTAGTAAAACAAATGCAGGTTATCTTCTGGTTCGGGGGAAGCTCCGAATCTGATGAAGACAGTGGGAAGCCCTTGTAGAACAGTAGGACTAGTGTGCAAATGATGGAATGATGTATGGTGGGGCTGGATCGGTGATAAAATCATTGATGAGAATGAGATCGGGGTTATCAGGGGGAGAGTATATCGGTAGAGTGTAAAAAGTAGTGAGAGGGGAGAGTGACGGAGTGGAGTGTGGGGTCGGATGAGAGCGCACTGATGCATTGTATCGAAAAGCAGAGGGTGGTGAAATTGATATCGTTGTGAGATGTAGCGAAGACGTAATGTTTCGAGGTGGTATAGGATGTGCGGAAAAGGTGTTTGATTGTAAAGATCTCGGGTAGGACTGGGAAGACGAATGCGAAAAGCAAGACGAACAGCATGTCTTTCCAGGATTTGCAATCGAGCGTAGAATGATGGGGCGGCCGATATCCAGGCAAGAAAGCCATAGGTGAGAACGGGGCGTAAGAACATTTTATATGTAGTAAGAAGTGTGTGGGCAGTGAGTCCCCAGGTAGTTCCGGTTAGGCGGCGCAGGAGGTTAATTCGATTATAGGCTTTCTTACAGATGGTCTTCAGATGAGGCGACCATTTGAGATGCCGGTCGAAGGTGATGCCAAGATAGGTAGCTGTATTCTGTGGTTGCAAGGGAACATGATCGACATGAACGTGAAAGTTAGCTGGAATGCGGTACACTTTAGTTCGTGTGCCAGGTGGAAGGAAAATGATGGTTTGTGTTTTAGCGGCATTGAGTTTGAGGCGCCAGTATCTGCACCAAGAAAGAAAAGTATCGATAGCTGTTTGTAATGATGATCTGATGAATGGTTAATCTGTTAGCTGATGAATGGTTAATGGTGAGAGCTGTTAATCTGATGAATGGTTGGGGCAACAGCAAGAAACGCCGTATCGTCAGCATATTGATAGAGATTGATGTTGGGAGGAAGATTGGAAAAATCAGCCACATAGAGCAGATAGAGGAGGGGAGAGAGTGATGAACCTTGAGGAACGCCGGAATGAAGAAAAATGGGATGCGATAAATGGTTGTTGATGGAAACATAGCTAAGGCGACAAGTGAGAAAATGAAAAATAAAACGGTTATAGCAGAGAGGAAGATCAAAGGAAAACAGTTTATAGAGAAGACCAAGATGCCAAACTTTGTCAAAGGCTTTTTCTAAATCAAATAGAACTAAACAGGACGGTTGATTGGAGTTAAACTGATTTGTAATGTGAGTGGTTAAGCAAAGGAGTTGGTCATTAATACTGAATTGGGGACGGAAGCCTGCTTGGTGAAGTGGAATGAGATTACGTACGGAAAGATGGAGGTGAAGACGGGAGACGAGGATACGTTCAAGTAGTTTACTGAAAACGAGTGTAAGCTATATTGGACGATAGGAAGAGACTGCATGAGGTGGTTTGTTAGGTTTCAAGAACATTAACGTGGTAGAGGTTTTCCAAGGAGTCGGTAGGAATCCAGTACGCAGTATAAACGTGTAGATGGTAGCCAGAAGGTAAAAGAGGACATAAGGTGCTTCTTTAATATGGCGGTAGGATATGCGATCGGAACCGGGCGCAGAGTTTCGTTTGCCACGGAGACTATGGTGAATATCTTCGACGGTAATAGGTGATGTAAGGGCAGAATCTGCAGGGAGAGTGTGAGTGGAATGGGGTTGGAGTGCAGGAGAAGAAAGCTGTAACATGTCTGTAGGGTGACGACGCAAGGTAGGATTAGGAGGGAGAGGAGTAAAGATGTCTTGCAGATAAGTGGCGAAAGCGTTAGCTTTGCTGAGATCATCTTGGAGTGGCTGATTGTGATCAAGAAGTGGATAGGAAGTACAAGAGCTTTTGCCTGTTAGTCGGTGAAATCGCTTCCAGAATTTGGAAGGATGAGATGTGAGAGGAAGTTGGTTGCAGGATTTAACCACTGACGGCGTTTATAGGCGACAAGTTAGTTATGCACTATCCGTTGATATTGGCGATGAAGGCGGAGTGCTTCGAGATCGCCAGTACGAGTGAAATCTCTAAAATGTTGGCGAGAGCGATGGATGAGATGAAGACACTGTGGGGGAAGAGGTGGACGAAAGGAATGAAGAGTGCTCTGAGGAATATACTGTGCAGAAGTAGTATGAATGGCGCCAGTTATAGAATCAAGAGAGTGATACATTTCGTCTTCTGTTGTAGGAGGGGCGATACAATCTAACTGTGTTTGTAGGGAAGTACGGTAAGCAGACCAGTTAGCTTTGCAAAAGCGAGGTACAGTGCGAACTAATGGTGCTGGGCTAGGAGTGCGTTCCGGAGTAGGTGTCAGAGTGAGAAGAATAGGGACGTGGTCCCTGCCTAGGGGATCTAACACTGTAAGAGTATGCCGGGTGAGTAGATTGGAGGACGTTATGACGATATCGGGTGTTGTGCCACTTTCAGGGCGTGTGGGTTGTGGTAGATCGTGAAAGAAACCTGTAGTATGGGTAGTTAGGTAAGTTCGAAAATGTTCCTGTTAACGGGCAGTACGACTGTGAAAATTAATATCAGCTAAAATGACATAAGTACGAAAATTATCAGAGATATATTGAAAGAAAGGATATGGTATGGGGTGACCAGGGCGAACATAAATTGTAGCAACGGTGATGTTAAGGGTTTTGAAATACAACGTAGTGATGAGATGTTCGGGAGGAGGAGCCAGATAAGTAGAATGTTGTCGATATGGAATGGATGGTGAACTGTGTATAGAATGAAGTGGAAAATTGTGAGTAACCTGAAAACCACAGGTAATTAATTGATTCTGACCAAATGAGTAGGAACCCTGACCTTATATATAGCCTGAGATTGGTGTCCCGGTTTTTCATTTGCAAAATCTGGGTAAATTTGGAGAAAGGAAAATTTAGTGAGGGGGCAAAGTTACAAATTTGGAGAACCGAATTCCAATTGGAGAGGAGAGTAATAAATTTCGAAGGTGAATGTTAAATTTGAGTGTGAATAATTTGTTGTGCTCTGGCCTTTGGAGAAATAGTCGTCCCTATACTGACTTCTAGGTTAGTTGGAGAATACCTTCACAGCTGAACCAGTCCAAGTTAGTTTTTGATTGATTTTGTTCGTAGGTTTACGTCAATTTCTTCACCGAACTTATACCAGGTGTGTCCCTAATGTCATTTTCACACCAAGACACTGAGTGGCACGTGGCTGTGGAGCACCACCAAGCAACTGCAGTTGCCGTCACTGACCGCTCTTGCGCAACTATCTTGAGCAACTCTGTGTCCATCACTCGAGGAAAACATTACTTTAAATTGTGGCTTTCGAATGGGGACACTGCAGTGATTGGAATGGGGGACTGCGGAAATTTTTAAATCAGTAGACAATAATAATGATAAGAAAGGCTTATTTTATGCATTCCTTTATTTCGTTATTTGTATAAATTTTAATGAATTTTAATTTTGCATATGCTGTGAAGGAAGACTTGAATTGCTACACATTCTTGATATTTTTGGTTGTTTTAAATAAAGTTACAGATAATTATGAGTTTGAGTTTTACAATATGCGTTGGTGCAATAATGAAAGGAATTCGTTTTGAATTTTCATCCGGAATACTTTGAAAACACTAAAAACTTCATTAAAATGACTAAAATAATCGGATTGTTGAAATTTATCTAGATTGATATTATGACAATGTGTTGAGGGGCACATCCGCAGAAGGGGTGCGGAGGAAGTGAAGTACATCATACTCAACCGACTCTTCGATACTGTCTACTGCAAGTACAACATTAAAATTCCATTTACCTTCGACGACCAATGATTGAAGCCAATAGACTTACTAAATCAATTATTATTTTGATACTGTTTAATTTGACTTCAGTTATTATTGTTATTATTATTCAACTTTTGCACTTTTCTTCGTCTTGCTTATTAAATTTTCGTTCAAAGTGCGCCGCAATCCCGGGTCTAGTGCTAAACCCAACATTGCCTAGTCGTTTATTATATTTTGTTATTTTGATATTAGTCACTTATATTAATCATCAGGTTTTCAGCCACCTCTAATGCCAAATGAATCATTTCCGGATCTATTATTATTATTATTATTATTATTATTATTATTATTATTATTATTATTATTATTATTATTATTATCACGTACCGGAACTTATAATATTGTACTATTAGTACGTCCGTCCGTTACTCGCACGATAAATCTTGAACTAATTCCATTTTTTTATATTCTGTTTTTGCAACAGATATGTTGAGCTATTATGGTATCTGGTCCAAGTTAGTTAATGGAGGCAATTCATGAACGGAACGTGGTAGAAATCAACCATTTCCGGTTTTAATGTTGCCATTATAGAGTGAAAGCCGTAATAGATAGCGAGAAGGGGTTTCTTCAATCGATTAAGCGTTCCAAGAGTAATTTCCATGTCCATCCTTAATACTGTATTAAAACCGGAAGTGGTAAAATTCCAGCACAACTTCCGGTTTCAATATTAATCTACACAGAGGAAAATCGATAAAAAAGCGAGAAGCGATTTCCTTAGATTCAACTTAGCGCTCTAAGAATAGTTCACTTATTCTCTCTTAACACTTTGTTCAAACCAGAAGTGGTATAAATCAATTACTTCCGGTTTAAACGTTGATCACTATCAGGTAAAAACGGTAATAAATAGGAAGAAGCTATTTTCTGTAATCAATTGTGTTCCGAGAATAATATTCCATCTCGACTCTAACCTCTTTACTAAAACCATACGTGCTGTAGATGTACTGAAATTTTTGGTTTACATATTAATTTAAAAAAAAAAATGCTGGCGTGCTCCTCTTTATCGTCTTTACAGGAATTATTATTATTATTATTATTATTATTATTATTATTATTATTATTATTATTATTATTATTATTATTATTATTATTAAATCATTAAGCAAAGAAATAAAGGATGGAAATATGTTGTTGACAAAATCAAACATATATTGATGGGACTCTTTGTGGCTAAGTGCTTAGAACTTTGCTGTTCTTGCAGGAGCCGGGTTCGATTTCCGGTGGCAGGTACTGTTGTTTGTAGATCTACTTCCATATAGCCTAGTAGCGTAGGTGTTGAAATGAAGTTGAACTGTAAGTAATAAAAATATATACACAAACATATTGATAAATAATTTGAAAGTATGATACAGCCCAGTTTTCAATCTCGTTGATAACATAGGATAAGGATGCACAGTACACACATTCTTTTTTCCCTCTACGTTTATTCTTTTTGAGCACCAAAACAAGAAGCGCGTGCTTACTACTAACAGCCATTTCTCAAAGTGGAATAACTTTAGACGGTGGAAATGATTCTACGAACTACATAAAGGGAACAGTCGCCAATTGGACACTGAAATTTCGAACCAGGAAATGCTATATGTGTGTTTCTGCGTGTTCCATGTATTTCCACGTGTCCTGGGAACACCATCCATATTTTGGGCAATAATAATTTAAAAAAAAACAGAAACGAACAAGAAACCTTGGTGTCTACTGTCGGTTACCTGGTTCATATTTCTTATCACAAGCAGTGACGCAATTCCGTGACGTGATACGGCTTGCAAAATATCACTGTTTGCTGTTTGTATGTAGTCTAGGTTTATTTTCTTCCACTTGCGTGACATTTTTCTGAAACACTGATGTGAAAAATACTAAATAAATATAGCGTTAGCCAAGTGGAAAGACAGGAATTATAATAAAGCTACCTAATGTTTTCACACTTGTGAGTAGAAAGGAGTAGGGCAGTGTCCCAATCCTCCTCAATTCATCATGTCGTAATCCTCCGTGTATACCCACTTTTACTACTATCACTATAAAGCTACGAACTCTGGTATTAGAATCATACAAAAATGTTCTAAATATACTTTCAATACCTAACTCTCTACTCTTATATTAAATCCTCTACTACCTCTTCATATTGTCAAATATTTTTATAATATAAATCTCACATGATAGTTTTCAGCGATGAAGGAAAATTTGACTTTACTTCTTAAAACTTGTGCACATTCAGAACCTGGTAGCAATGCTTTTTAAGTGTTGCCACCACATCTGCTAGCAACCACTATGGCTTAACACAAATCACAATAGAGATATATCACTGTCCCACATCTCCAACTATGTCCCAAACCTCACACTTTTCCCCTATATTTGTGTGTGCTCCCTGATACGGAACTTTATTAAAAAATCATTATCTGAAAGTGCCAATGGGGTACATATTTCGGAAAAATTTAATTTCGGTCTCACAGTGCCTTCGTCTTTTGATAAAGTTATAAAACAAAGATCTCTACGCTGCTTCAAGACATAAATTACCTATAAAACACCCTTTAGAAATAACATTATAAGTGAAATTATAACGTAAAGGTATGGCACGTTAGTTTTAGCTAACCACCCGCTCGAGGGTTATGCCCTCCATTGAGAATGAGAAGTCAAGAGTAGTGCGAGAAAGGAGTTAGACATGATCTAAGGGATTTCCAACATTTGATAATAACTTTATGTCCTAAATAACGTAAGCAAATAGGACATTACGGTCTTTACAATCGTAATCATAATGACAGTGGAGAAAAGAAATTGTACAATGAATTATAGACATCATGATTTACATTTACATCATGATTTGGATTTACATTTCATGATATTGCGTTGATGAGTGAAATATCTATGAGATGAGGTGCATTTGGACGAGACAAATGGGATATTGTATTGTGACGGATATAGGCTATTCTTCTCCCTTGGGGACTGCTTCAAGCATTATTCAAAGGGATGGGAAGCTCTGTTAGTGACAAAGGAATTACTGTGTAGAATATGTATGATATTGTGTGGAGGGTGATAGAGAAGAAACTTTCTGATAAGCGGAAGATCTTGATGATTCGGTGGTAAGGAATAATGATACATTGAAAAGAGGAGGAAGAGGTAGAATGACTGATGCTGTGAATGATATAAAAGTAGATATGGGCGTTGATGGAATCGAAGAGGAGTGGATGATGGGGATTGAGCGTTCCGGAAGAATTTGCGGCAAAGTTCTTCTACATGGAACTAAATGTACGGAAAAGTCACGCCAGCATAGAGCTTTGGAGCAGAGCTCGGGGGTTTGATGTGGTATGGAATTCTGAGTGTGTGATGTTCGAGAACCTTAAGTTTTTGATCAAAAGGGGGTAGCTGCCGAGTCCTAACGGTATGGCCATAACTAAGCACAGGTCGAAGGAAGACTATATAAGTGTTTAAGAGTAGCTTTGCAGAAATACTCCAGGTTATGCCAGTAATTCGTTTTAATAGATTGAGTCGATTGTATGCCTCTTTGTTGATGTCCTGGACATAAGTCTTCCATCTGAGGTGTCTATCTATGGCGAGTCCTAAGTATTAACGGTTTGGGGGATTCTACGACGGTTGTCGTTAACAGTGATGGAAGTAAGTGTGTATTACTGTGAAATCTGGAGCGTTTCTTAGGAGGCAGAAATACTGTAGTTTTGGGTTTTAGCAGCATTGGATTTCAATCGCCGTTTATTGCACCGCAGAACAAAAGTGTGTATTGTTGGTTGTAAGGCGCTGTTTATTTAGCGAAATGAAATCTTTAAGTTTTACGTCCCACGGTTATGCCGGTTAGGCTAAAAGAGACGGTGATGATGAGAGATGAATGAAATGGTGGAATGAAGAAAGTGGGAGGAAACGGGAGATACCCCGAGAAAACCCACGAGGGCGGTGTTTGTCCACCACAAAGTTCACGTGGCGGGGGCTGGGATCGAACCCGGGACCCCAAGCACCAGAGGTGAACGCTCTACCACTGAGCCACCGCGCCCCGCTGTTGTTTACTTAGTGTATAATACGGCAAATTTCAAGAAAAGCTGTATCATCAGCATATGGAAATAACTGAACATTTTGTGGGGGAAGAGGCATGTCAACAACATAAAGTAGATATAATAAGGGTGATAGTAAAGAGCCATAGATACGCCTGTGTGCATAAATCTAGTTTGATATAACTGTTGATTAATGTATTCGTAAGTACGGTGGCCAAACAAGAAATTGTAAATAAAACGGATATATGCGATAAGAAGGCGAAAATGTAGCAGTTTTAGAAGCAAACCCTAATGCTACACCACATTAAATGCCTTCTCTAAATCAAAGAATACCAGAGAGGATGGCTAGATGGTATTACACTGCTTACGGATGCAGTTGAGGAGACGCAGAGGCTGATCGTTGATGCTGATTTGTGGGCGGGAGCCTGCTTGATGGTGTGGTAAAGATGGTAATGAGAAAGATGAGCATGAAGTCATTTGGCGATATTTTTTCCTAGGATTTTGGTGAAGATTCTGTTGAGCTGTATCGGACTGTTTTCTTGATTTTAAGGAACAAGAGAAATTTGGACGATTTCTAATGAGCTGGTACATAATTGTTCCGTGGAGTAAATATGACCAAGATGATTGAGCAGTATTGGTGGATTGTCTTACATGTCGATAGATGTTATTGATTCCAGGGGCATTATAACGTTTATGATAGATGACATTAGTGATTTGTGTGGTAGAAATGGAGGCAGTGAGTGCTTTTTGAGTAGATATGTTGTGCGCCATGTTGGGTTGAAGATGAATATGTGGTGAATTGAAGTTGAAATGGTCTACAGGAAGACAAATAAATTGCTAAGTGAATGATAGGGGTGTGAAAATCTCCTATAATTCGGAAGCAAAGGTTTTAGCTTTTTCTTCTCTGTGCAATGTGTGATCGTGGTGTAAGAGAGGATAAGAGGTTTACTACTTAATGCGTTGAAACGCATCTAATATTGCGAAGGGAGTGATATGTCAGAAATTGTGTTTCAGGTTTTAATCCACTGTCGTAATTTGTATACTCTAAGATAATTACACACTGTTCGGTGGAGGGCTCTACGATGCTGAAGAGCTTCGCGGTTGCCTGGGCAAACATTCTGTATAGTTTCGAGGTGAGTGTTTAACTAGACGAAATTAGCGCGGAGGGATTTTAGGATGATGAGGTGATATATATGCAGTTTGAGGGATGAACTGCTCGGTTGCGAGTTGAATGATTGCTGGTTGAGATTAGAGTTGGTTTACCCTTAGAGTACCAAGCCTAAAATGTTAGGTAAAGTACTAAGCGTGGGTAATTTTTACCCATTCCTGCTTCTTGTTAAAAAAAAATATCAAGTTTCATTAAGGGAGTTAAAATTTCTAACGTACAATGAAAAGGACAATGTACCTGATCGTTCTTTATATTCCAGTAAATTTCATACGCTGTATACACTGTCAGTGGCGGCTCGTGACTCTTTCAGACAATACCTGAATTATAGTACTGTAACATTAGAAATTTATACATAAAAATACACTGTCTTTAATAGGAATAAATTCTGTCACACATTGTATTTTGATTACACCTGACAGTCCATGCAGAGCGGTTTGCTGGTGCAATGCGCTTTGGAAACAAACTTGTGACATTTTACATGCTTTTGAAGAGTCAAGAATCACGTGTCTTGCTAAAAATAAAACCAGATATTTTAAGGAACTGAACAAAAATATAGCAATTGCTGAGAAAGAAATGTGTAGTGGTGAGAGTGGATGGGGAAGAGAGTGGGAAAAAGTGTTTGATAAAACTTTCTACTAATCTCACCCCAATCAAAGCTCGGTAGAACGGGGAAGTGATTGTTGCAGGTAAAAGAAAAAATACCGTTTCAATAAGCATAATAATAATAATAATAATAAAATATGTTATTTTTGTGTGCCGTACCACAGGGTACCAAGGCTAGGTCAAAACGACCTAGCTACCTTTTCTGTCATTTTTTGGGTATGTTGTGTTTATTTTTATATGATTTTCGATTTCCAAAAGTAAAAATGGTTGTTAATGGAGGAATACCTAAAATATTAACTCACTACCTCTCTTTGATATTATAGCATTTCTTTATAAAAGAACATCTGGGCCAAATTGACCCAGTTTTGGTATTCGAAGGTTTAAATTCATTTTCATTAAAAGAGGGATAGGACGCTGAGAGTGTATGAGTTTAGTAAGTTTAGTAGCGAAGTATGAGAAAAGGGGGTTGTGAGACAGAGGAGGAAGTAGTGAAAACTTCTAGAGTGAGTGTAATGGGCACAAGTTCACTACCCAGGAGATCTAGGATGTAGATGAGAATACTGTGGGCGAGAAATGAAGTGATCACTATGCCAGGAGTAGTGTTAGATCAGGAACGGGTGAATGAAGCCTGTAGTAGAGGCAGTAATAAAATTGTTAAAAGCTGTTTCTCTCGGTCTGAGCGGCTATGGATGTTAATATCAGAAGATGTCAGCAATGTCGGAAATTATTAGACATATATTGGAATGGGAGACGAATAGGACGACCTGGTCGAACATACATGACTGTCATTGTGACACATAAAGATTTGTAATAAATAGTTATGATTAGATGTTCTGGAATATTAGGTGGGGAGTTAATACTATAGCATGTGTAAGGATAAAATACTATGCCACGCCGCTGGTGGCGCGTCAACCCGGAAGCTTCTTATCGTGTCGAATGAGTTGATAGCAGGTAAATTTTTAACTAAGTCTAGGAGTGAGATGCGTTTTACTGATAAGTAATGTGTGAAATTGTTCCTCGTGTAATAGTTGTTCAAATATGAATATATGAGGTAAGTACAAGAGAATGTTGAGAAATAGAAATAAAAGTCATAGTAAAATACCTAGGTATATGATCACTGTGAGGTTAAATAATTGTTTCGAGTGAAGATACATGAAAGTGCACGTACGAACCAATGTAAGTCGCAAGAAGATCAAGGTGAAGAATGTTGCGAGCTGTGTGCTGAACGTGTTGTAATATTAATGATTGTACAAAAGATGAACGTTTGAGGAGTGTCGGTGACAAATGTTAATAGTTTATGAATATAAAGAAATTGATTAGTCTCTTGAGAAGTCTTACCTTTTCGATTTTGAACATAATGAGTCAATAGTGGTACTACAAGTTTCGGCTTAAATTCTTCTGGAGCAAGCCAAGACTTACACTTCTAGCTGTATGTCGGAGGCGGGAATTGATGCCAAGTGTTGTAGGTTGGAGCTTGTTGGAGATTCGGACAGCTTTTGATAGGAAGAAAAAAAGTGTGCACTTCTTAGTAGGATAACAGGTTCATGGGATATACCTGTTAATAGGATGTTCTTTGTATTCTTGACAGCCTTTACCTCAGAGAGGAAGTGGTCGTAATGAGCAGGATGGTTCAAATCGGCGTCTCTTTTTGAAAACGAAGATTTGTTTATGCAAACGGTCGTTGATAGTATCCTGTGATGTTCTCAGAATTCAAACTATGTTCGTTGGTCCTTGATTGTTCCGAATACGGATGCATTTTTAAAGCTACATCTCACTTCAGTAGTTCAGCTTATATATCGTCATGTGTTATAGATGGAAGGACCCCTCGTACTACTATTGACATAGTATGTGGCTGAGGTTGCTAGTGTCGGATGTTTTAAGAGAAGTTAAAATTACAGTTTTTCTGAACATTTCAAAACTGTATTGTCACGAATTATTTTGCGAAGTTAGCTGACTGTGATTTAATGATGAATCCATTTTTTTTTTTTGTTTCTATCAGTTGCGAAATATCTTTGCGTTGTCGATACTGGAGAAGTTACAGAAGTAAAAGCTTCGAACTCAAGTACTTTGGATTGTAGTTTTGCAGTAGGAAGCAGTAGACATGGTGCAGAGAACGATAAGCCGGTCGGAGTGAGAGTCAGAGCTCGAGATGCTATGTGCATTTCTATGCTTCTTAAATGGTGGTGAACTCGTTGATGATGCTTGGTGGTTGGCACTGATTGGAGAATGAGAACTCTGATAACTTGGTTCAGTGTATGCTCTGTCTCGTCGATTTCTCCGCTTCTTGTTTATCTTCAAAGGATGCGTAAAAGACTGTACATCGTCAATTATCATATGGGATAAAATAACCGAACTGAAGCAATATCCAAAACTATGAGATGAGATCAGTATAAGAATGAAAATGGTCATAATGATGATCAAAAATCATACTACTTGTATATTCCAGCTAGGTTCCGCTCGTGAAAGCTCTTAATTTCTTGCAACCTCTCGCCTGTTAATGTGTCAGCATCACTGTGCGCCCACACGAGTGCAATAAACACAGTCTAGACTTGGCAACTACGCCTCACTACATGTAATCCAGCTGGGAAAGTTTGCGAATGCACTACTTTCTACCGGCCAGTCAAAATGACTAGCAACCTATGAGAAGGTTACGCCCTCTGTAACGTGAGTGCTGAAAAGGAATTTACGTGCAAAGTGTAAGTGCTGGTCTGTGTTCTATCGAAATTTTACAATTATACGGTATAACATCTACCAAAAAATCAAAAAGAAAAAGAAAAAATTGGGCATAAGGAACTTTGATCCTTAGCATTATAAAGGAAGTAAACTGTAATGCTCGCTCTTGCGCTTACAGGGTTTCAATTTCTATTGCGCAACATATTATATATAGTTCATCAACGCATTTCTGGAAACACGCTTGAACTAAACAAAATTTGGCCCAGTAAAATTTACTAAAGTCGCCACCGCAGCAACTCGCCACGGAAGAGAAGAAAAACGCAATCTCCAAGTTCGTGTGGGCACAGGAGTATACAGAGACGATATACAAATCACATCGAACGGATTGTTAGAATTTCCGTAACGAACTTAGCTAAGAAAACATAGACTAATTAATATATCAATTGTGGAAATAACTTTGTAAACTGCGAAATTCAAGTTTGAAAACATTATATTATGACACTAGATCATACACGAATAATTCCGAAACAAAACAACTTCGAATCATATTAAGTACAGTACTTTCAAGTCAATAACATTCAATACTGAGTAGGTTTTCATCATATTGTCTTCTTTTTAAACCATCCTTCCATACACTTCAATGTTTGGTAACTGAGGTAAGTATTCATTGCTTTATTTACTTATTATTTGTTAAATATTTATTTCTATAGTGTAGTAGGCGTAGTACATGTTTAGCAAAAGTAAGTTTTAGCATAATGATTCTTATGTGTTCTAAGTTTAGTTTGCTTATTATTTGCGTCCACTAATATTTCTTATTTCTTTTCAGAGGTTTCGTCGAGATTCTTCAAATTCAAGCATCACCAGGCATTCCTCTTCATCACAGGTAAGTATTTCTTTTTTTTATTCTATTTATTATCGTAGACGTTATTATATATTATTCCTTTAAAATTCATTATAACTCTTATTTTATCAAATAAAATTACATCTTATGATATTTCATTATACGCGCTATATATTTATATATTAAACGTCATTATACCGATTCTTCATTTGATTTAATATACTTTCCTTTTACATGTTAACCTAGTTGATGCCGGTGCTAATATGAATCTTCGTACGACACATGTAAGTATTTGTTTACATTGGAGGATCGCCATTGCATTGATCTAAACATATTGCTGAACATGTAGATATGTACACACCTTATTTCGCTAAGAAAAGTTGACATATATATCAGCACATGAAATTGTTAATAAACGTCAGAATACTTATTACTGTACCTAGTGTCCAACGAAAGCATATTGATGTTTACTTAGATACATTTACTTTATTCATAGAAACTGCGACTGACATGATGAATATATGAGTCCAAAACATGATATTGGAAAGGATCGTTTCATTTTGATATAACATACGAAATAGATTGTAGAAAACTATTAATTTTGACGAGAGAATAATTTATTTTATTGCATGTTATTCATGATGATTTACAGTGGCTGAGTGATGTTTGGGGTTTAGAAATCCCCAAATCACTTACTTTCTTAATGGGAGTACATTTTAATTATTTCGTCCCTTCACCAAAATCGAAGTATTAATTAAATTCCGAAACACGTTGAAATAACTGTTTCAGACAAATATTGTGTATATTTTACCTGATTATCAGTAATATCTTAATAATCAATTATTGTTGCTTCTTTTCTGATGAGAGTCCTTATTTTTAAATAAAACTTAATTGTGTATATTCAAATTTTCTTCTTTTTCTTCAGCAAGTACCATAATTTAATCTTTCTCGCCAACTTGAATATTTCAAAGTAATATGTCTATACGAAACCCTGGGCACAGATTAAGAATGAGTGGAATATTGCATAACTTCCCATAAAGGTAAAGATATTAAAATTAAATCAATGAATACAACACATAATATAAACTGAATATGCGAACAAAGAAGGCAACAAATAAAACATAAATTGAAATAAACAAACTGTAGTGTACAGCTGTCATAGCGGGGCACTACAAAACATATATAACACACAACTTAATATAGACAGATTAATTCAATATAAATACAATACAACTAGAGAAAATGAAAAATTTGTAAAGTGATAGCGAGGATGGAGAATAAGGGGAGGTGCGAAGCACAAGACAACACATGGGTATTTTAATCAGACAAATGAATGTGTCTTCTGCGTAGGGTCATCTCTATGTGATTATGGGAACCGGGTAAGCCAAACTGAGTAGAAAGTGATTACTGTGCAGGATATGATGGATCAAAGAGTGGAAGATGCTAATGAATAAAATAATCAGATATAACCTTCAGCCCCAGATTAGCCCCAATTCGTGACTTTTCTTTTAATTATTTTTGAACAACTGCAACAACAGTTTTCTTAATTGGTATCTTAGCAACTTTGGATGAGACACTTGTCTGTTTCCGGGGAAGATGTGGATTTCGTATGTATATGCCCAAAAGACTTGCAAAATATGGAATTAAATTGTTTAGTCTTGTTGGGGAAACATTATACTACACAACAAATATGGAAGCGTATGTGGGGACACAACCAGAAGGTTCGTTCCAGATAGATTACAAACCTGAGGAAGTAGTGAAGAGATTGTGACAACCGATTTATGGTTCATCTCGCAACGTGACCTTTGACAATAATTGGTTTACAAGCTACAATTTAGTTAAATCAATGGAATGGGACAATAAGTTAACAATTATAGGGACAAATCCTAAAAACAAGGAAGAGTTGTCCCCATGTTTGTGAATGCCAAAAAAAAAAAAAAAAGGAAAGAATACAGGAGTGTGTGTGGTTTTCATTAGAACTGCACCATTGTCTCCTACGCACCTAAGAAAAATCGGTGTGTAGTGCTGATCTCAAGTATGCATAATCACAGCAAATTAGATGAGAGTACCGGAGATAAGAGGAAGCCAGAAATCGTCACACTTTACAATGAAACTAAAGGTTTGGTGGACACAATAGACCAGATACGTACTGAATATGACGAAGACAGATACACTAGACGATGCCCAATGGCGTTATTTTATCACTTCTTAAATGTAGAAGCGATCAATGGTAAAGTTATACATTCAGCGAAAAGAGCGAGTAAATTCTAAGAGCGAAAATACCTAAAGGAACTGAGAAAAGTTTGATGAAACAGAGAGCACTAAATAAATGAAATCCCACAGAGCTTCGAAAATCGGGGGCAAGGTTTTCTGGATTGATTTTAGAAGAAGATGCTCCTGTACCGCCTCAACTAGGAAAACGAGGACGACGTTACATCTGTAAACACAGTAAGGGCAGATACTTTTGCCAAAATTGTTGTAAGTGGATTTGCCTAAGGCACGCAGAAATGATGTGCGGAGACTGTTGTAGAATTGAAACGTGAATTTCCCTATGTGTAATACACCGCTATTAGGAGAAATACTGGTTTACTTCTTTCTAGTTAATAAATATTTTATTTTGAGTGCCGGTATTTAAGCAATAAAATAGTCACATAGTTTTCGAGCTTATTATAACAAGAAAGATATTGCTTCAATGAAATGAATGTACAGTTTCGCTTAAAGTGTATCTACTCTCTGGTGTATTTTGTATTTAGTATTGTAAATATAGTAAAAATTTAAATCCTAGTTCACATCTTATCAGGTAAAACTGTTTCTTGGTCCAGGAGGCAAAATGTTACCATTCATGAATTTTTTTTTCACATTACCACTGTAGGGTTACGAACAATAAGGGTAAAGTGTACTGACAGAGCGTAAACATTAGAGACAAGGGATATGCTGATAGCGATTTGGTGTAGGGTCTAAAGTGAGATACTAGACTGCATGAATAAAGGATGCTAAGTTTGGAAGCGTTTGTTGATATAGGTGAGATTGTTTTTCGATATGGTACTGTAATATGGGGAAAGTTATGCGTTGGTATAGCTCCAGAGTGGGGCTAGGTAATCGGACAAGGAAACCTATGTGGAAAACTTACGGTTAGAAGATCAAAAGTTTTTGATAGATTTTGGATGATGCGGCTATCCACACCGGAAATCTGTGTTCGGCACTAAGAAAACTTTCGATGTACTTAGGATCGTCTATGAATAAAGTTCAAAAAGATGGCATCAAACTGTAGAAAAGTTAAAGTTCGTGCTCCTGTTTCGGGAAAAATATTTGTGCTTTCTCTGTGCTTTATCATTTCCATTGTGAATCCAGTAGTAAGCTTACGGCTGGAAATGCAGTAAAATACCGTTAACTCTTATTGCTACATAACACTCAATTAATATAATTTACAATGTTCACACAGATGCCAAGAAAAGAGTGAGAGTGACTTGGACAACGTGATCCCACGCTAGAGAAGAGTGCCAAATCAGGTGCTCCATATTCTTTGTTTAATGTGGTGATGTACAGAAGAATGCTGATCAAAAGTGCAGTGAACAGAAAACCACGTTTAAAGCATAACACCAAAATACACAAAGCGTTAAAAACAATTTTACGGACTATGCTATGAATATTAGTTTGTTGCTGGAATATGGCTTTTTAGTGGTGAGTGAAACATGTTTGAAAGAATCGGTAAGGAACAGTGGAATGCCATTTCTTAGACAATTCTCTACATAGATAAACGACCACAAGACCATAGGGGCGGAGTGTTCATAGTATTAAAATAAATGGGGCAGCAGAGCACAGAATCATCTCGTACGTGAGTGTTAAATTACTTGAGCTGAGGCAAGTCTGTCCAAAAACACAAACTTCGTCGGGTGTTTCTGCAGACCGTATGCAAACAGTCCTCAAAGTTTACTTGAAACATGCCACGAATCACTTCCAGTTGCCATCACAGGGTGACAAAGTTGCTCATTTTGGTGACTATAACTTGGGCTTAGATATTGATCGACGGTAAACATGGGATAACATCAGACACAAATGACATGCCTTTGTCAACAATTCTATTCAAGGACTCGATTTGGGATAATACAATATTCATAACGCGCGTAAAAATAACAGCTTAGGTTATGTCATCTCTATCTTTCCGACAGAATGTGTCATTTCATGTATAGAATTGCTTCTCCCAGACCGTGATCTCCCCGTTCCATATCTTACTCCCAATCCCAGAAGCCAGCAATCCAACGCAAAAAGAAAGTTTGTGCCTGCCTGAAGGAAGGCTCCTTTGGATGAAATTTGTAAAGTACTATGGTGTTACAGTGGACACTTTTACTAGATGGAACAATAGACGAGACAGTGGGTTCTCTCGCCGACGTTTTTAATGCAACAATAAATACTTTGTACTGTTCAAAAAAGTAAAAACAATGAAATTTCCAACAAGGCACGGCGAAATGTTCAAAAAAGTAAAAACAATGAAATTTCCAACAAGGCACGGCGAAATGGGTCGCCACACATTCCAAAATAAGAAAAAGCTTTGGGAACTGCGGTATGCATTTCCAAATGAACACATATCTTCAAAAGAATTTCTGATATAGGACTTCATATAAAAAAGCTATTGAGATGCAGCAAATCCTTAGACTATAATTTAAAAAAAAAAAAATCAGACACCAGCATCAACAACATTAAACAATTTTGGTCTTAGGTCTAAAACTTCTAGGATACCTCTTGTAATGTACAATGATGGAACAGGTGCAGAGGTTGAGGGAAGAACAGAACATTTTAATGAATTATTTTGTAATAAATTCTAAACTGCATAATCAACGTACTTCCATGTTCAATCCGCTTGCTCGTCCACTTTATCTCATTTATCTATCACTCCTCCAGAGGTTGAGTTACTTTCATTTTCTCTCCGGCCTGAGAACCTCTGGCCAGGACAATATAAGCTGAACCTTTCTGCGTTCGACGTCATCTATTATTTCTTTTCCAATTTCGCTCATTTTTCATAGACGTTTCAGGGAAACCTGTTTTTCCTGCTCTTGGAAAACAGCCCGTTTCTCTCCCATTTATAAATCTGGATTAGAAAGTTATGTGTCATCGTAAAGCAATATCTCGCTACTCTGAAACATATCAATCCTGTACGAGAAAATTATCAAAGACATCACTTCCAGTTCAGTACAATCTTAAAGTTGGTATTGGAGGGTGGACGACCCATCTGCCTTCAGAGAGAGCCAAAGCGTGATTTTTTTTGTTTCGCATTTACATAAAATGTAAGTAAAACTTTTATTATTTTTCAGTCGCTGTTTCATTTTTAACATCCCTAACATCAAAAATATTACAAGACCATATCTGTATGAGTTAGCATTAGAACTAATAAATGAAAACCTGAAAGCTCGTTCTGAAATCTCAATTAAAAAAAACTGCTGTTTTTAGCACTATACAGAAATCAAACTACAGATGATGAACCAGTCTAACCAATCCGAAGAGATATTTGCTACATCTCCGCGTCAAGAGAAAATAGAACTTGCCTTGAAAGAAATGATTGTGGGAAAAACGTGTTCAGGAGGCAGTCAACAATTACTACTACTTTCAATACATGCCAGCAGTCTCAGAAAGAGGGCAGTGACGTGGATGTTGATTAACTTTTAACCCGCCTTGAATCTACATATTGTGGAAACACATGTGCAAGAAGCACTCAACGATATTTGATCCCTGCAATAAATATCAACATTATCACAGCTAGCTAAGTGACATAGATGTTGATTAGGTTATATTCTGATCTTTTGCGTTTTGTTCAGTGTGTTCACTCATATTTAGCAGTGTTGTAATTTAATTTAAATTAAAAGTATACTTTTGGTCAACAATGATTTGTCTTAATTTACTATACCTAAATGCGCCAAAACATACACTTTGCATCATGCACAGTGCTGAAAAATGTGATTAATCGATGACGGCCGAATTGACGTCGTCGCGAGCGGAAACGTGAATTTGCAGTACTTGAGCGGATCAAGGTAAGGAACGTGATATTTAACGAATTTTATTGCGAACTTTTGAAAACTAAGATGTTTCGCATTTGTATATTTTATCATGTGTGTAACTAGGCAATACCATTTTATGTACAAACATTATTTTTCAGTAAATCGTTTCACGTGTCTTACAATATCTTTCCTCTAACAAAATGTGGACTTCATGTAAACGGTTTTCACAATTATGCATAGCCATCTTTTACCTGTATGAGATAGCATGTTTCCCCAAAAATTGAACTTCGATTATACCATTCTTCATAGTCTTTACACTAGCAAATTCTCCCCATTTGTATTAATATATCTGTTGCGAAATATAAACTTTAATTAAGTCATTTCTACACACTTAGAACACTTTTGTTTTTAATTTGTTTTCTCCTGTGTGTTTTAACATATGTATTGCAAAATGTGAGCTCCATATATATTTTTTTCAACTGTGTGTTGTCATGCGTGTGAGATTTTCATCTGTGTATTAAAATGTCCTGCCAAACTTGAACATACACCAAATTCTTTTCTCAACTCGACGTATGTGTAAAGTTTTCCACTTGTGTATATTAAAATTTGTCTTGCCAAGCTTGAACGCGCATCAAATGACGAACTACAATCAGAAGTTGCAAACTCGTTAATGCTAGATTTTACAGGATCACGCTTTAAATTTTATAGAAATATGTTGCAATACCGATATATCAATACAATGATCTAAAATTTTTTGTGCTGGTTCGTTTTGACAGGTATGCGATGTCTTACAGTACCAGATACTTATAAGGTAAAAAGAACGTTTTTGAATAAAGTTTAAAACCTGATTTAACAACTTTTGTTATAAAACGAGTGAAAAGTTGGTAAGTCAGTATACTCAACAACTTCTGAGTACACAATAAAGAATAGGTAAGGAATATGAAATAGCTACGAACTTTATCTTTAACAACCTACATGCACATTCACTTTACATCATCATCCCCCGCTTCAGAAACGACAGTGAGCGAAAAAGAGTGGAGGATACTGTGTACCGAAGTTTTGGTTCACAAAACTCTTTCCGAACATACACCACGAATTCCGTTAACGTTATTAACACTTTAGATAAGAATGCCGTTAAAGTCGCTTTAACCCTTTCGGGATCTTATGGTACAATTTGTATCATATGCACTTTTCATGGCACATTGCGTTATTTCTCTTCTATTTGAGCTTTTTCGTCCGGGTTTTTTTAGTTTTCCAAGTCTAGAGGCCTTGTAGAAGACATTACGTATGATCTCAGACCGTCCTGCGTCCAGACATAGGAGGTGATGACGTCATAAATCAATTTTTTTAATTTCCTAAGCCTATGTTCAATATTTTTTGGCGGGCTTATTTTTCTACGTAGAAGATTGAAATTTTGCATAAACATTCAGTCCACCGAGTAGTATTTACCAGATTTTTTGTTCCGATGTCAGTGCTAAAACAGGGGGGGAACCAGATGGGAAAATGGGTAAAAAGATTTTTTTTAACACACAAAATCCCGTTTTTCGTCATTTTCCCGCCTCACATACATGATAGGACCACGGGAGTCATACCGTCTGAAAGGCCATTCCATTCTGAAGAGAACGACGGTCAAATTATTATTCTAGGGTAATTAGAGCCGTCTCAGTGAATTTTTATCCAAATATACTTCTGTATAGTGTAAAAGTGGGGCATGGTAGGGAAATTTTTTCTGGCGGGCCTATTTTTTCACGTAGAAGATTGAAATTTTGCACAAACATTCAGTCCACCGAGTAGTATTTACCAGAAATTTTTTTTTCAATTTCTGCGTAAAAACAGGGGAGTCCAGAGGGGCAAAAGTTGAAAAAAGGTAAATTTTGCCCCAAAAATCCCTTTTTCAGGAATTTCCCGCCTTAGATACATGATGGAGACATATGAATGGTACCGCCTGAAAGATTGTTCTATTCTGAAGAGAATGATTGGCGAATTATAGTCCTAGGGTAATTAGGGATGTCTCAACAATTTTTTTCCCTCAGATCATAGTGTTTTATGGTACTTTGGGGCATTGTGGGAATTTTTTATAAAAATTCTCCCGCCCTTACTATTCAAGATAGAAACTTGAAATTTGGCACACACAGTCAGTATGTCAAGTACTATTTCTCAGATTTTTTTAGATGGCTACGATCACACGGGGGGTGGGGTCCAGGGCGGGCAAAAGTTCGAGGAAAAAAATTTTCCTTCGAAATTTTCACTTTGACATTTTTTTTCGCGCTTCTGGTATATGGTATGAGCATGCAAGTGGTACCATTTGAAAGCCAGGTCTATTCTGAAGAGAATGAAGTATGAACCATGATCCTAGGATAAATAGTGACGATACAGTACCTGCTTGACTGACAGTTTAAAAAATAGCCCAAAATGCCAGGATCCTTTAAGGGTTAAAATCAAAGACGTTAACAACTGTAGTGAAATCATGTTCACTATTATTAGTGAGTTTTCTTTTGACACAACCTTAATATGATTTTTGCGTGAAGTTTGTCTGATCAATCTAACCCATGTGGAAGGTAGGACGACTTGATTTTTGATCGCTACTTTTCTTTAATTTGCCCAAAGTTTCCGTCAATGAGCATGAAAATATGTCTTGTGAAACATAAATATATGCGGTGAAAACGGACCTGCGCAACTATGTATCGGCCAGCAAGATGCGTCCAAATCGCAGATGGTGCAGAAGGCCCTAGTGTTGGAATAGACATGGAACATTTTCTTTCACTGGATCTACACTTGTAGCTGATGAGGAAGGTACCCCTTATTATCGATGTCGCTTAAACTTGTTTTCCCTTAACTCAATTACATACATGAAGACTCAAGGAGGGGTATATTTGGAGTCATTATTTTCAGATAAGCATTCACTTGAAGAATCGTTACTCGAATCTTCCTCGGCGTGAGCCATTTTCACTATGCTGCAATCCCTGTGAGGGGAAGGCAGAAGCGCAGCTCGTATCGTAGATGTGGAACCAATTTTCCGTAATATCTGCCTCCAAATTACGAACTTAAAACTTGTCTTCCAAAACACATTCCTTTACAAAGAAGAGGTATATCATTTGAAGGACTTATTGTTTAAATTAATATTTAATATTATTGCAGACCTGTTTTGTACGATATTTATCGTGAATTTAAGATTTTTTTTTCAAAACTTGACTTAACATCTTGTGAGTGCTTAAAATCCCTTTCTATAGCCTATGTCTAGTTTCATGTCTTGCCAAAGGTGATTTCAAACTAAATCCTACTCACCACCATTTGCATGTGTTTAGTTATTGAAATGTGTCTTTTAATATTGCCATTTGCCAAATGTGATTTGCCAGTAAATGCTTTCCTACACTCTCCGCACTTGTGATTATTGTCCTGTGTGGATTAACATGTGTCTAACCAAATTTGAACGTTGATTAAATGCCTTACCACACTCTTCGGAAGTGTGATGCTTTTCTCCTGTGTGCATTAACATATGTCTAGTCAAACGAAAACGTCGCATAAATGCCTTACCGCACTCCTGACAAGTGTGATGTTTTTCTCCTGTGTGGTTTAAGATGTGTCTAACCAAACTTGAACTGTGATTAAATGCCTTACCACACCCTTGGCAAGTGTGATGTTTTTCTCCTGTGTGGATTAACATGTGTTCAGCCAAACTTGAACGGTGATTAAATGCCTTACCACACTCTTGGCATATGTAAGGTTTTTCCCCTGTGTGGATTAAAATGTGTCTAGCCAAAGATGAACGTACACTAAATGCCTTAGCACACTCTTGGCATGTGTAATGTTCTTCCCCTGTGTGGATTAACATGTGTGTAGCCAAAGTTGAACGTGGCATAAATGCCTTACCACACTCCTGAAAGTGTGATGTTTTTCTCCTGTGTGGTTTAACGTGTGTAGCCAAACTTGAACGTTGATTAAATTCCTTACCTCACTCTTGAAAAGTGTGATGTTTTTCTCGTGTGGATTAACATGTCTAACCAAACTTGAACGGTGATTAAATGCCTTAGCACACGCTTGGGAAGCGTGATGTTTTTCTCCTGTGTGGAGTAACATGTGTGTAGCCAAACTTGAACGGTGATTAAATGCCTTACCACACTCTTGGCAAACGTCAGCTTTTTCTCCTGTGTGGATTAACATGTGTTTAGCCAAACTTGAACGTTGATTAAAGGCCCTACATTACTCTTGGCATATGTAATGATTTTTTTTCTCCTGTGTGGATTAAAATGTGCCTAGCTAAATGCAAACGTCGATTAAATGCCTTACCACACGCTTGGCAAGTGTGATGTTTTTCTCCTGTGTGGATTAACATGTGTTTAGCCAAATTTGAACGTTGATTAAGAGCCTTACCACACAATTCGCAAGTGTAATGTTTTTCTCCTCTGTGGATTAGCATGTGTCTAGCCAAATATGAACGTTGATTAAATGCCTTAAAACACTCTTGGCAGCTGTACGGTTTTTCTCCTGTGTGGAGTAACATGTGTGTAGCCAAATTTGAACGTCGATTAAATGACCCACCACACTCTTGGCATGTGTGATGCTTTTCCCCTGTGTGGATTAACATGTGTGTAGCCAAATTTGAACGTTGATTAAATGCCTTACCACACTCTTGACAAGTGTGATGTTTTTCTCCTGTGTGGATTAACATGTGTCTAACCAAACTTGAACGGTGATTAAATGTTTTAGCACACGCTTGGCAAGTGTGATGTTTTTCTCCTGTGTGGAGTAACATGTGCTTAGCCAAACTTGAACATACACGAAATTCTTTTTCACATACTCCGCAGATGTGGGTTTTCTCACATGTATGAACTAACTTACCGCTTGACAAATTTGAACGTTGACTAAAGCGTTTATCACTGTTTTGGTACGTATGACGCTTTTCACTTTCCTGTGTCAGCATGTGTCTTGACGAACGTGATCGATTAAATTTTTTGCCAAACTGCGTCGAAGTATGAGATTCCTCATCTGAATGAGAAATGGTTTTCTTTAATATAATAAACGTATTCTCTTCTCCGTGGGAAGCAAATACGTTATCGGGACTGTAAGATATTCAACAAATAACGAAATGTGATTGGAGATAATGAATAAGTAGCAAAAAAAAGTAATCATTCGCTATATTTCATGATAAAATTACGCTCAATTTGTTTTATTACATGAAATATTGTAGAAATATGAAATGGAGTACGACTGAGAAGTCTCCATATCTCTCTACTTTCAAAATAAGAGGCTGTAGATTTTTTTTCATTATATCAAATTGAACAATCGTTTATATTGTGGCGGTCGTAAGTCTTTGACCATGTAATGGCGACTCCCTTGAAACAAATGGAGAATATCAAAATTAAATCTGTCATATCTGTAGTTTCGTGTGAAGAAAAAACAAAGTTGTGAACCAAAGGTTTAAGAACAACTCAACTTATTATTATAAACTGTACCGAAGATTATTGACTTATATCATCATAAGTGGAAAACGAAAGACGTTTCGAAACGAAGAAAAAAGTAACATACAACTTTACAAGCTGAGGCAGAGAGACTTAACGTAACAAGACTAAAGACGAATCGTTTACAGCGTAGTGTTCGTGGTTCAGTGGTCTAGAAGCTTGACCAGTAATCTGGAGGTTCTACCACCAAATACACGTCCAGCAACTTTTTTTCTCTACTTTAGGAATTTTGATTGCGATTGATCGGCAATGACAGACGTATTATTACATTCAAATATTTGAATACTCGTTTGTTTCAATGCTTGAACTATCAAATTTTCAGGAATAATACTAGTAATAATAATAATTATCTCGTGAAATATTTAAACAATAAAAACTTATTATCGCACAGGTCATACCATTACAAGCAGAACGAGACATTAGCCAAAAAAAATTATTTCGGTTTTGTGTAATGTTGCCCATTAAAAGTGGAATTTCTCATCTCGATTCTAAAACATACCGAACCAAATCGGGATGAGGCTTAACATTTTAATTCGAGACGGGACAAGGCTATCTCACAATATCGTCACGCTTTGGAGATGAGAATCTAGAGAAGACGAAAAGTATCGTAAACATTGCTCGTCTCGTCTCGATTCTCGAAAGAGTATATGCTACTCTTTAGGTAACAATTGCTCTGTAGACTGAATCTTATATATTATTTTGTTACCTTGTATTTCAGTGCACACTAAATTACGGTCGGTGTATATATTTTTGGAGCAAAGCTTATAGAATTACATCTGCAAACTGCACATGTTAGTTTATTATAACCCTTAGTGTTCAATGATATTCAGTTCTTTTTATTACAGTTATTTTCCTCAAAACGTACAATAGAATATTTTCTACAGGAAACTTTAGCGGAAAATTTTCGATTAAATTTGAGTAGCTGGAGAAATGTCTCACGAAGGTACGGAACTCCTTCCCCGAAACCTCTACGTTTAAGTAAGTTTTGCAAAATTTTAGAGTAACTTTAAAACATTTAATACCATTATTATTATTGTTGCTGAAGTATTGTAAATTTAATGGTTCAACCTGTTTCACCCAACTCCCGCCTAGTGAGCATTGAGCTGAACAAACACAGTGTGTTTCGGTTTTTTCCGTGTTCCGCTTCCTCCCACTTTCTTTATTCGAATATTTCTTTCGTTCTCATCATCGATGTCTTCTGTAGCTTAGCCGGCCTAACCATTACTTAAAAACAAATTTTCTTACGGGTCTTGTGAATTCAGAATCCCTACTTTCTACACGAAATTTGTCTCGAAACTTTCCGTTATAACATTTAGCTAGTTGTAGGGACGTATGGAGAGGGTATGTCCTGATAATCCTGACACTTCTCTTTAATCCCGACTACATTGTAACTTGTGGCTAACGCTACGGGTGATTTTACAGGCTTAATACAATGTGTCCTCGTACGGAATTTGTTATCTATTTTTTTATTATTATTACTGAATATCTGATACCTCAATATTGCGTCCTACTGCGATGCAAATAAGCATACTGAAATTACGAAAATGAAAATAAATTCTTTGGACACACTATAAGGAGGAATTGAGTTATAAGAGATACTTTGCAAAGAGAGGAAAAAGGTGTCAGCTACTGGACAATATGAAATTGGAAACTTCGGATGCCTTAACAGAAGCTAAGTAGGATTTGTCTTCATCACGATACCCTTTCGAAGTAACACCCTTTATTTGGGTAAAAGACGTTGGATTATGGTTGCGTTATATTGAAATATCATCAAAACATACCAAAAACAATTGTTACTATTTATCAATTTTTCTTGAACGAATATATGGAACGTATTGAAAATGGAGAACGAAAACATTATTATTGTTTCTAGTGAGAGTAGACGAACAGTTAGTAACAATTCAGGCAATTGTGTCTCATAGATCTGAAGGATGACGCATTTGTATTCATGAATTGTTTTCGAAACAAGCGAAGTTTTCAGACAATAGGAATCGAGATTGTGACGTCATGTAATTAGTTTTCTCTGTGAAAGAAGTCGTTTCAACTCTAACTTGTAAGAACAAGAGAAATTGACAATTCTTCATTTTATTATACATCAGAAATACTAACATTCTAAATTATATTTTTTTCTGAATATCTTCGAAGAGAATCGAACCGCGGACCTCTAACACACAAAGCGAATGATCAAGCCACTACCCTAAGACCGCTCTTTGAAGTAAGATTTGCGAATTGCTCTTTTATGTAAGAGTTGTTATGTAGCGAATTGCAAACGTTTACGATTCCAATTTTTTATTAACCATTAATCACTGATTTTGCTCAAGATAACATAGTGTAGTACAGTGAATTCAAGATTAAATTTAAAAAAGACCCAAAGTATCTCCGTAACTTATCTCTATTATATTTGGTTATTCTTGTTTTCCAGGTGTTTCCAATAACCTTGAACGACCTGGACACGAACACAGAGGACATTTAATATTTAAAAGGCTTTCCCATCGGGAATCGAAAGTGAGACCCAGTCTAATAAACAATCTGATGTGTGGGGTGCGTGGTTCGTTCCCAAGGCAAGCAAGGTTGAGACTGATATCGTGCTCGTGGGTTTTCTCGGCATACTCCCACTTTCTCATTTCACCAATTTGTCTATCATAATTGAATTGCTTTAATCATAGTCTTCCTTAACCTAACAGGCATAATCGTTGGACATTAAAGGATTTTATTTTCAAGCTGTTAACCCAAACCGATCCGAATCGAAAAAGTTGTATTTTCTATTGCTCATTAACGTTTCCTCACGAAAAAATATGTAGAAAAAAGCCACGGCGAATCGCAATTCTATTCAAAGATGAAACAGTAGACTAGCAATATCTTAACCTAAAATGTAACCATTACATATTGTTTGGAACTTTTCCAGAATCTGTACGGATATTGCGGGAAGTGCCACAGTTGGAGTTGTTTATTGAATCGGTTGGCCAGTCGGTCGGGGGTCAACAGCATATCACCCACTGCGATCCACCACCATCATGACACACTACGACCCACCACTCACCATGAACCACTGCGATCATGACCCAGAAGTATGTTTCTTGTGCACATGAAAATACAGATATGAAAGACCTAATTCCCATAAGCTGCATTTGTTTCAAAGCAGTCGCCATTACCTGGTCAAAGACTTATGTCCGTCACGATATATACGATATCAGAGTTAACCTGGTACATACCAAAATACTTATTTTGTGCTATGTGGAATAAACATTTCATTATTATAAGTGAAAATAGAGTCCCGTTGTCACTAACATTAATTATATATCATTACTTTTTGTGTCAGAAAATTTAAAAATCGGAAGAACTTGTTGCAATTGCAGCTACAAAAAGCTGTCGCTATGATAACAAAGAAACAAAGGGACGATATAACAACTTTTAAAATTTTGCACAAGATACGTGATTTCCTAAAATATACAAATTTCTAGTTGCGATTTTATATAGTCTGATACCTTGAGATAGTAAAATTTTGCGTATATTGATATGTAGCTACGTAGTTACATCTGATACTTTCTTATTAAATAAAAAGTTTTGAGAAGCATAGAGTTTTCAATTTCTTGTAATTTTTATCTACTTATTTGAAATACATGATATAACGATTCCAGAATTCCACGTTAA